>NC_133899.1:71472784-71806337 GCF_964199755.1 Larus michahellis
CCTATTTCTTTTCTACTCTGAACAGCAAGGGAAGAAAGAAGATATACTGAGCATTTAAAGGGCTGACTACAACTCTTGCATTAATCATCACCATTTTTACAGTACTTAGAAGAGCTTTACTACTTTCTAAATTAGGTAGCGTATTTCTCACATGGCTTGTGTAGTAAGAAGCTCTTCCCAAAATATAAAAGCAATGGTATTTAGTATGGAGCTATGGAACAGGGAATGAGAAGAGGCATCCTATTCAGTTTCACTCCCAGCACTCTCCCCCACCTCCCCTCAACTTTGTAGCCCAGGACATACATCTCTGCAGCCACACAGATGTAGAACTTTTGCAACCAATAGTTTAGCCATTGTTTGAAAGGCTAACACTCTGAATTGCCTAGGTCTCTGTATCTGCACACCACCAGCACCTTCAGAGCTGGATCTCTCAGGGGAAAATATCTTTGAAATAGCATGATATTTCAAGCAAAACCAAATCAATAATTTATTATTCTGTTGTAGGATGAGTGGGGGCTATGTTCTGAGTGTAAATTAGAAAACATTAAAATTAATTATAGGAACGGTGTGCCAGGCACAAAAACAACAATCAGGAAAACAGCTCATGACTGCATGTCTTAATATACTAGCAAGGAAAAAGCTATTCCTGCCTTTCTGAAGATGTGTAACCTAACAGTAGGTGCATCCCAATTTGAATTTCTACACAAATTGTACACACACGCACATATATAGCAATGAACAAGAAACACAAATACTAACCTGTGAGTGGAATCCAGTAAACCTGGTAAAAAAGAAGGCAATTAAAAGACTAGATTCCTACTAGTATATGACATCACCTTCTACAACAACTACCCTGATGAACGTATTCTCCATTTCATTAACTATTTCATAGCATTCTGTGGGAGAAGATGTAGTGGAATTACAACAGTTTAGATGCAACATGGCAAGAGACTGCAGTGTTATTCACACATGGCATACTCTCAGCAAAGTGAGAAGCTCACTGTGAATCAACCCATAGGCAGTGGCTTCTCACAGTTAGCAGATCCGCTACAGCCTACAGACCAACAGGTGACATGCATTTCATTCTGTTACCCATGAAAAGAAAAGTGTCACCATATATAATTATAGTAAGCTTCTGGACTATATGTAGTCTGGGAATATAAATGCAATGAAAAGATTATTTGAGTTGGGAATTGTACTGAGATAACATGTCTTTATGTTGAAGAATGGAAAAACTGATGTACATTAACTTCCTAAGCATTCAGGAATGCATTCTTACAGCTCTAAAACAGCTGCAATGACTTATTTACGTAATACATAGAAAAGTCTTGGGATCTTCTATTTAAAAGGAACAATATAAACCACTGTCTATCTTTTGCATCTTTACGTTGTATTTGTCTATGAAGATCCCATTTAGTAGTTCTAATCTCCTACCTTACTACACAAAATAATGTGATGCAGGTAATCTCTAGTTCACAGTGACTTAATATGGTTCCTGAGCAGTCGGATCAAAATTACTTGTATGACAAAATGCATATACAACTCAGATAAGCACTCCGGGGTTTTTTCTTTTTTCTTTTTTTTTTATTGTAACAAAGAAATAGTTTCACACAACTATTAAGGGAAAGACCTCCCTCTCATTTAGAACACTTCTTTGAAATACTAAAAAGTACTGGGAATTGGTGACTGTTTTATTATAGCAGCTGTCAACCAAAGCTTTCACAAGCAACAAGTGATTTTCCATCCCCAGCTGAAGACACCTTGAAAAAAAAAAAAGTTTTCAGACAGTGCTGTGTATTCATGCTAAGAAAAAGATGACCCTTTAAATAGCCTCCAGTTGACCATTCAAGAACTCAGGGATCCAAAACAATTAGTCCTGATCCATAGCTATAAATGACTATAGCACAGGTTCACAAAGGTATTTAGGCAAGCAACTCTGACTGAGTTAATGGCAGTTAGGCACCTAACTATCTTGTGGAACTCATTTTAAGCACACACCACCCAATCCATCAGTACTGTAACCACGCTAATGGAATTAAAGAAGAAAAGAATTTAGCACAGAACTATATTGGCAAACATTTTGAGTAAAGGAAGGAGATGGGATGAATGAAGGCTGTCACCACGATAGTTAGCTATCCGCACAGACAGCAATAAAAATGGACTCCACAGGAGTTCAGAAGTAGTGCAAAAATGTATATTTATGGGCAAGTTTTCCCATAAGTTGGAACTCAGACAGCTATGGTTATAAGAATATCGACAGAAATTTGACTCTACTAACATTAGATGCTGCTATATATATGAACAGGTGTGGAAGTTTGCTATTACAAGTCCTTGCCAAATAGATCAATAACTTGCTTTTGCCAATGCCTGTACTTGATATTTCAAGGAGAAACATAATACAGCTAATTCTATTTTCTTTAGCATCTTCCAGCTGAGTATCTGAAAACACTCTACTAGCAAAAGTGAATCATGGAAACCTTTTAGAATAAATATTATTATGGCCATTTACAGATGAGGTAATTGGTATATAGAATGGTCTAGCATCTCATCTAATTTCATGAGAATCCTGAATACGGTGAAAAATGAAAATGAGATTTTCCAAAGTCCAACCACTTAATTGGAAAAAAAAAGGGTAATTTTATGATGTAAGAGCCCAGACTGGCATACTGAAAAATATTGTCTTTAAAGAAATAGGATAAGAATCAGGACATATACTATCATTTTGCTTGGTAAAAATATACCTATTATTCCAGTAGTTTATTCCATACAAAATCTTTGCATAAACCCACCCTCCCTCTCAATTACCACAAACATCTATAAATTATACATGCTGGCTATTTGGGTTATAAATCAGTATTTCATCTTACTTTCTGGCAATATTTCATCATTCTTTAATTATAATAAATATCTCATTCTTGATATTGTAACACTCCCAAAAGAACAAAGCACAAAGGCTCTTCAATTTTTCATTTTGTGGAATCACAGAAATCTATACCTGTCAATTTATTCTTGTATGCCAACTTCCTTTTTCTCACTCCCACAATTCTTTTTGTCTTTTCGATCTTTATTCTGCTGTCTTGAAAAGCAGTAGCAAAAACTGAATGAAACAAAGATTTATTGCAACTTTATTTCGTTACTTTTTTGTGTGTTATTTTCCATGCCTTTCAACATTGTAATGTATTTTGTTTCTCTCCTAACTCGATGAAGACATATACTCAAGGCAAACTACAGAAAAGCTGGGATCCTGTTGTTTCCTCATTTCTGGTAGGAAACTCACTGAAGCACTGAAATCAGTACTTTCTTAAGCTGTGACAACCTCTAAAACAAATGAGGTGATATCTGGTATTTGACTCTTCAGCATGTTTTTTCTGCTTCAGAGGTGTGACATCTTCACGGCAGATAGGACTTGGTGTGGTTGTGCTTCACTCTGATTTGGGATAGATATTTAAACAAGTGGGTTTTTTTCTTTGTTTATGCAACAAACACCAAATAACAAGTTTTGACATAGAGTGAATAGGTGCTTTGTGCATGAAAATTCTCTAAGATTGTGTCTGTTTGTCATGAAATTTTCCAAAATGAATAATATTTCAGTTTTGGCTTTAGGAATGATGTCACTAAAACAAACATCTATTTTTGGCTTACTTTATCCTCTACCATGACATTCATTATTCATTAATCAGGGGTTAGTGAGAAAAGGCAGTCAACTTCCTTTTGTTAGTTGTTTCTGATTCACACATAGTGGTAGGAGGAAATCCAGCTGCTGCAAACATTGGATACACAACAGTCTGACAGCCCATAGGATCTTTAGAGCTGGAGAGGCTGCCATGGGAACTGACAAAAGTAAACCAATATAGCTATACGTTTCATTATTTTGGAGAATCAAGTTTTCAGATCAGTAACACTGCAGCAGCCACAACACAGCAAACATGAGCTAGTTACTAGAAATGTAATCCTCTAAATCTCCAGAGATCCAAAAGAAATGGCCACTGAAATGAAAAGAAAATTATCAGAAGCAAAAAAAAAAAAAAAAAAAGGCAGTTGAGCTCTCTTTTCAGCAAATGAAATGACAATCATTTTTTCTTACACACAAAGAAAAAGCAGCAGAATTGCCATGGCTGAACTACCCGCATCCCCATTTGTACTTTGTAAAGATTTTTGCTACTGTCTCGACTTCTACTAAAAGAACCAATTTTTCTTCAGTCATTTCCAAAGCAACAAGAAAAATCTCCATATCTGCAAATCTAAAGACAATGGTCTTACAGGGAGCCTTGCGTTCACCTCCATTTTGAGGTGAATCATGAGTGTTTTGTTTTATAAGTGTCATCTTCCTTCTCAGATATTTTATTCCACCTAAAAAATTGCTAACGTTGTTAAGGCCAAGAACAATGGCGGCTATTGAAAACTTGCATCAAGCTTTAATCAATGAAGTAATGTGTGTTAAACTGCTGTCTCCCCAATCCTTAGACTTAGAGACATAATTAACAAACGCCATTGAGAATCAAATTACTACACCTCCAGTAAAGTGAATAGAAACTCCTTCCCCATAATTCCTGCTGAGGTGGAAAGAACCTGCTAATATTTTCTAACTCATGGTATTAATGCATAGTTTTCCGGGTACTTACTGAAAAGCATGTTGCCTTATGATTGTCAGGTGTCTCATCCCTTTACGGATGAAGATGAGGACCCTACTCCGTATCTTTCAGACAGAATGAGGTTATGAAATTTCACAACACAGTGAAGTTTCTCCAGAAATCCTTCCATAGTTCTTAGAAATCTGAAAAAAATAAAAAGAATTGTGTGCGGGAGAGGAACACGACTAGCCATAATCAAGCTACCATAGTGATACCAAATAACTGGAAAATTGTGAATATAGTATCTGTAACCCAGAAAGGAGGAAAACGACCCAGGTAGTGATAGGCCTGCTACTTTGACCTCAACACTCTTAAGTGTTGAGGTTGTTTTAAACACTTTATTTTAAGGTATTTCTTTAAAATAAAGGTTATTTTAAAGAAAGCAGAAACCAAAGGCATGTGGAAGTAATTAGTAAATGCAATAAAACCTAGCAGGTTTTATTAACCAAATAGAACCTGAGAGGTTCTTGAGATGCACTTAGCTAGAAGAGAGATGAAACAGTTTTTCTTGATAGAGAAATTACAAGGACTGGAGAGAGGTTACTGGTGATGATTCTGGAAGACAAATCTTGGAAGACTTTTAATATTTTCACAGTACATTTTGTAATATAGCTAATTGTGCATATTTATAATGTATGGGATGTGGGAATGACAGAAGTTGAAAGGTATTGCCAATACCAAGAAAGAACAGCTTATAATTTGGAAAGTATTTATTAATACTGCAAATCTGTGTGGTACAAATTAGAACACAACTAGTATTAGTAGCACCGAGTGGAAAGGCATGCACTGGAGGACAAAGAAGAATTGTTATTATGCACAGTAGATGATGACACAGGAGGAAAGAAACATGGGAATATTAACTGAACATAGGAAGCCTTGGAAAGTAAAATTCATATGAATCAGGTAAATGTTTCTAACACACATCTTACTAGAACAGATGAAGAAAAACATAAATTTGGGGAATGGGAATCCTAACTTCTGAAAAGTTAATAGAAGAGCATGAGACAAATACTGGTACAATATTAACGGAGTATACACTGATCATTAACTTAGAGGTTTCTAGTCATCTAAGGAACCGAATTTTTGAGCAAATTTTTAAAGATGGCTGCAAGAATAAAAGCATACAACTTTTAAGGCAGAGATTGAAGAGCTCCTGGAAGAGATTTATATGATGATGTTGCCTGTCATTAAAGAAACCATTATAACAAATAAGACTTCTTCCTATCCCAGTCCTATTTTCCTTTATTTCTACATTCTGTATCTGATTTGCTTACTCAGAGTAAGTTCAACCCCTTCTAGTCCTGTGTTGAATTGCTACACTTCATTACGCTACCCTCTTAACAACCAGAGATATTAATGTTTAATATTAAAAATCACTGGCTCTACTGGCTCTTGTGACATTAGATTAGGGATAAATATTATTCTGTGTTTAGGTTTCATCCATCTGATGTAATGTGCGGTTTTGATATTTATTATTCAATGGATAGGTGTAATTTCTGGTTCTGTTGGTGATAAGCACAGTGCAGAAAGACTCATCCCAAAAATGCAGACAACTGCAGTAACTCTAAGTGTCTCCATTTTTACTACCAACTATGAATCACATTAAGGTGATTTAGACTGCAGCCTACTCAGGCACCCAAATTGGTGTACGCAAGGTCACGCAAGTCACCGGCAAAGCTATAAACAGACCCTGAGCATCCTGACGCTTGGGCCTGTGAAACATCCATCAAACTGAAGTCCCTTTCTTTTCTGATGCATGTAACATGTTTATGGCAAGGAAAAAGAAAAGGTTTTATACCAAATTTTAAAACAATAAAATTCAGGTTCTATGTAAATCTGAACATGGATATTCATGAAGACTTACGACATCAGTATCAACATACAAATTTAGTAAGTAGCAAATTTTTTCCTTGGAATATAACTTTTAGTTGAGGGGAAGCCCTAGGCCATGTAACAGAAAGTACTTGTGGCAATTTTTCCTAAAAATTTTTTTTACTATTAATTATTCCATAGAAAAATTAGTCTTACAGGATTTCATTGCAACAGTTACACTTCACACCCTCCATTTTGATTCCTGTCATTTTCTTGCCCATCGTTTTCTTTCACACATAGTTATAAGTGCTTAACATGACCAAAATTCCTATCACTTGTGAAACACAGCATGCAAGAGATTTTCTGTTTTCTTCATCTTCGAGTATACATAAAAACACAGAGGCAACGTCATTACAGTACCTTTTTAAACCGAAATAAAAGCCCCAAACTCTTCCAGTTGGGAATTTCAGCCTATTTCTAGTAAAACTGTATTTCTCATTCACCCAGATACTAAAAATGTATCGAAGTGGAAAATCAGAATATATCTGTATTGTCTTTTGCAGGCAATTCTAAAGCTGCCCTCAAGAATTCTTCCTCTTAACTTTGGTAGAGCTGAAGAAACTCTCCTCAGCACATAGGATGCCATTTGTTCAAGCACGTGCATTGATTAATAAGTGCTAGGCACGCATGAGCATGCTGCAATAGCTCTGCAGAAGGTGGATGGGCTGCACAAAATGCCACACTGACATTCTTCTGTCTGCTTGCCACAGGCTGCGTAGACGTAGATGATCCATCTCAGCATAAGCAGGAATAGCTTCAATGGATTTAATGGAGTTGTATCATTCATATATGTCTAATCTGAGTCCTAATTTTCTGATAATGATTGAAATATTAAAAATATGTTTTCATTCCATTTCTCATTAATTACTATGAGTAAGCATTTCCATGTGGCAGAACAGAATCATAGAATCATTTAGGTTGGAAAAGACCTTTAAGATCATCGAGTCCAACTGTTAACTTAGCACTGACAAGTCCATCACTAATACATGCACCTCAGCACCACATCTACACGTCTTTTAAATACTTCCAGGGATGGAGACTCAATCACTTCCCTGGGCAGCCTGTTCCAATGCTTAATAACCCTTTCAGTAAATATTTTTTTCCTTATATCCAATCTAAACCTCCTCTGGCACAACTTGAGGCTGTTTGCTCTCGTCCTATCACTTGTTACCTGGGAAAAGACACCAACCCCCACTCCACCACAACCTCCTTTCAGGTAGTTGTAGAGAGTGGTAAGGTCTCACCTCAGCCTCCTTTTCTGCAGGCCAAACAACTCCAGTTCCCTCAGCTGCTCCTCCGGTCCTCTTGTGCTCTAAACCCTTCACCACCTTTGTTAATAAAGCATTTTTATGGTCTAGACAACTGAGTTATGACATTTACATAGTTTTTTACCTTTAAAATTCCATTTACTCCATTAGTAACTGCAGTCTTCATTCTTTAATACCTAACAGTTCAAGTAAGGTAATGAGAAAAGAACACCCCTCAGCAGTCAGCCCTAATAAAGGACAGTTTTTCACATACAAGCCTCCTGTCTGCGAACTTTCATGGGAACAGATAAACAGAAAATGACACAGTGTAAGAACAAATATAAGCAGAACCTGAGTGAGCCCAGCTACTAGGTTTTACATTACAGCTGAGAATAACATCTTACACAATTTATAGAGGTTTCTTCCTTGCCACATTTAAAAATACTCTTGTATCATGGGGATAGGTGCCTTATAAGACTCTGTATAGATCTGAAGAGAATGAATAGTTGTACCGAGTATGTCTGCACAGCAACTTCCTGAAGGGGTTTTGGTAGTAGTTACTCATAATGCAGGGGAGACTTTTTCTTCTAAACTGATAAATAGTATGGCAGTTTAACACCGTGCTCACAGAAACCTTAAGTCATTATATCTTCCTATAGTTCCCCTCATCTTCCTTATCACATTCCCTCTTACTTTAAGTTAGCTCCCTTATTGCTTTCTAAATTATACGGTATTAAAACCTGCAGTTTTTAAGACATGGACCATCTCCTCTGAATTGGTTCTGCATCATCTTTCCCACTGGAGTCCTAGCTTTACAAAACCCCCTGACTACAACTGCCATACAGACAATAACAAAACAACTAAATGCGTTGCCATGCAGAAAGCGAAAGAGTCTCCAGCCCTGCCAGAACACATAAGTTTCTATCATCTACAAAGTTGCAATGATATTTCAAGACTGCACATGATTTTAAATAATTCGAAGAACCATTATGACCAAAGAACATGCAGCAAACATGAGGCAGAAAAGAACCTACCATTCCTCCTGGAAAAAGTGTGCTTAAAAAAAGAACTATTTCAGTAGTTATTAAGTCTTTTCTTTTTTCCCCTCACACCAGCTGCACGAGAGCTACTCCAATTGTTTGACAGCAGAATTTTCTAAGTAGGTAGCAAAAAAATCTGTTCAGACAGTCTGTTTAAATGCATTTAGAACGCACTGCCTCCTCTGATCTTTCAGGGAAAGTTTTTTCATTCCAGATAGTTGTAGAGGAACGGCTTACAAGGTTAATGGTCTGAATGTGCTGGCTGGGGACTGCTGCAAGCCAGTGGGCAGCCTGGTGCAAGCAGCAGCGAGAGGCTTGGAAAGCTGACACCCCAAGCCATGGGTGGATGACAAACCCGCACTGATGCCAAATAAAAACTCAAATGAACCCAGGAGATTTATTTCCATCATTAAGTTCACAGTGTGATGAATTTAGGGCTTTTGTAGAATAGTCTGTGAATATGGTGTGCAGATCTGGTTGTTGGGATGTTTCCTGCCTGCCTATGTAGGCTTCCTTTGATAGACAGCTATAAGGAAAAGTTAGGTGTCTATGTTGGACGATACACAGGGCTGACATAGTAGACAAGAAGGCAATAGTTGTGTAGGTCTGTGTCAGGGTAGGGACAGATGCCCATCTACACGTGCAAATGTGACTCTCATGATACATTCCTGCTGCTTTCAGTCCCACCCAGTGTAGGCACATTTCAAAACCATGTTCTGTTGTAATGCATTCCAAGGAAAAGGGGAAAATGCCCTGCTGAAAAAGACAGACAACAGCATTCAGTGCTGTGTTTCCTCTTTTCAAATTAGGAAAGGACAAATTTTACAGGTTTTGTCATGTTATTGCGTCTTCAACAATGGTAGACTCTCTGCAGCGATCTGTGTTATTTATTTCTGTACTTGTTTGGATGGATCAAAGTCCAGGACTGATTCAATTTCTGTTAAGTCTTATTTTTATTTAGTAAATGTTACAGCACTTACTGTGTTAGCGCGTTGCTATACCTCTGGGTTACTTTTTAACTACGCCTTAAAATATATATACTCTCACAGACCAAAGGGAGACAAAGGCCAAAGAACCATAAGTCAGACCAATTAGAAATATGTAAAGCTTTGGCATGTGTTGCCATTGCAGGTCAAAAATTTCAGAGCCAGGACATCTCTAGGATGCTGTGGCTGCTGATTGAGAGGAAACTAGTGGAAATCACTACATTCCCTCAGCGTTGCCTAGAAACCAGGGGAATAGTTGTGGTATGTTTCTAAAAACGCTCACTTACATTTGTGTGTTTTAATTATCTACATGGTGGAATAAAAGTATAAGAATAGGGAGGAGACTATGAGAAATACATCATTTGGGTCAGACAGAACAGCTACAGGTACTGCATACTCAGAATTCAGGAACCTGAAATGCAGAATTCAGACAATGAAACAAAAAAAATATTTAAAAAAGCAAAGGGAGTGAAGTGTTTCCTGTAGCATGATCTCTGCAGCCAATAGAGAGTATTACAGCTAATGGTTAAGATCTAGTTTCTTCAGGTATCTGAAATGGAAACTGTTTTAAGACAATCTCTACCTCTACAATCTATGGATTTAACTATTTGGATGACATCAAAGAAGTCTAAACCAGAGACCCTGAAACCCCAAATCTAAGTTCTCTGTGGAGGAATCAGGAGAACATATACTCTCACATCTCACATTGCCCTCACATCCAAGAGACATAAAGAGAAAATTACAAAATGCTATCAAATTACTTTGTTTTGACAAAAAGGTAAGGTACTTGTGGCATCATGGTTGACAGCAGTTGAAATGTCATGGGAAGAGATGCTTTATAAAAAAAACCAACCAACCAAAAAAAAAACAGTCAGAAAGACAGAGGACCACCAGAGGATTGAAGACTGACAGGTTTCCAAGGCATATATTCCCTCTCCTGACCTTACCCAGACAAATTTAACTATACAACTGTATTTATAGATGATTTTACAGAAAACAGAATTAAACTGCCAAAATGACTGCTACAATGTGGAGTACAAGAACTAAGGCCGTACCCAAAGAGTACTTCATGTAGCCCATGGGAATATCTAAAATTACAAGGGGAGTCACAGGCTGACCCCCAACAGCTGGGGGCTACCAAGATGTTTCAGCTAAAATTCAATAGCGGACTACTAAAATTTTTCTGAAGGATTTGGTAGAGTCTACACAAAGTACTGGGGTAAAGAAACTACAGGCTTAATGCAGCATGAACGTTTGTGTGTGTTACTGGGAGCTTTGAATGAGGCAGAAATAAGGAAGAAAAATTGTTTTCAAATAACATCCCCTTGATTCTACTATGATTTTGAACTAGATTCAAACAATTTTTCCCAGCATGTAACGAAGGGTAGCAAATCACATAACAAACTCTATTTAGCCTATAATTAATAATCATTTCTAGATGGTGAAGGAAAATATCCCTCCAGCTGGGATGACACGTAGCCTTTTTTGAGATGTCTGGCTATGGAGGGGACCGCAGTGCCCTGTCTTTATCAGTAAGAAAAAAGCTTCATGCAAAGGGTTTTCTTGTAAAAATCCTGGGAGATTTCACCTGCCTGAGAAACAGTAAATACAAGCTTATCACTTCTTTGAAAAGTTAAAAAACAACACCTCAGCATGAACACATTCATCAGTGAATGTATAAAATGCTGCTTTTTAAAAGTTTGCTTTTGCGGTTCATTTCTAAGGTGCTATTTAATTTGAAAGATACTGAGAATTAATTTCTTCAGTCTAATGTGCTAGGAATGGTTTAGGCTCTCAATTTATCATTCGCTCCTCTGAAATATGAGCAATTTGCCTTAAATCACTCCCTGGCATCCAGGACTCTTCAACTTCCTGTCAAATTATAAGAAAAAGTCTTAAATAATTAGGGCACCTGTCACTGATGGGGTGGAACTTTCACTTGGCTGCAAGGCACTGCCTGAAGAGACATCTCAGGGCCGAGCCCGAGGAGTGAGGGGACACCTCAGCGCCCTGCGTCCCCGCCGACGCGGGGCTGGGAGAGCGGGCAGCCCTCACGGCGAGGCCCGGAGGCCGCGGACCGCACCGCGGGGCGCAGGCCTCCCCGCCCGCCGCCGCGCTCCCGTGGCCATGGCAACGGCGGAGGCGGCTGGGCCAGGCCGCGGCGGGCCAGGCCCAGCGCCCCGCCCCGCCCGCCCGCCGCCGGCGACCAGCCGGGGTTGCCGCCGAGGCGAGCACCGGCCTGCACCGCCCCTCCGGGCCCGGTCGGGAGCATGGGGTTGAGGATGGAGAGCGGCAGCAGGCGGAGCCAAGGTGCGGGGGGCTCGGTGGCGGCTCCGCGGCCGAGCGGGGGACGCGGGAGGCGGCAAGGCCGGGGGCTGCCCGCCTGCCTACCGGTGGGGCGCGCTGCCGCCCGGCCTCCCCCGTCCCCACCGGGCATGGGGCTGCCGGGCGCGGCCCATTTCCCGCCCGGGGTTGTGGGCGGGCGGTGCCTCCCCTGTCCCCGCCGGCGCGTGATGGCGGGCATGGCGGCGCCGCTGCGCGGGGGGCCGGGCACGGAGCCGGCCCCGGGGTTGGGTGCTTCTTACAGCCGGCGCTGAGGGGAGCTCGGGGCTCGCTCCTTTCACGCCTTTAGATGTTTTGTCAGGCGTGGGGAGCTGGGCCCGGGCCGGGCTGTGGGGCAGCGCTGCTGTGCCATCCCTGCGGCCCTGAACGTAGCCCAGTGCGGGCCCTCGCCCTCAGTGAGCAAGGCCGGGCAGCTGGGGATGTGAAAGGTTACACATAAAACGCCTGAAAGGTTACAGTCCTCCCAGAAACGTGGCTTTACATTGTCCACCCTACAGCCATCGTCATGGGTATGCATGTGTATTTTTAATGGTATTTAGTGTTGCTGTGGTGAATGTTTCAGGCCGCCCGCATCAGCCGCTTTGTTTTCAAGGCCTGAGTTTCTGTGCCGTTTGGTGTCAACTGTTTCCTTCACCAAAGCTGGTATTCATGGATGACAGTGGATTTTACTCTGTGTGTAGAACATCACTTGCATGGCATTTTTTGGTTTGGTGGGATTTTAATGCAAGTGTAGTTGAAAAATAAAAGACTCAAAAGCTTTGAAGGTCTTAGAAAGTGATTCCTTACCATGGGCTGCTCTTGTGCTCTGTTCCAATGAATAATTGTAGGAGCCTTTGTAATTCATGATAAAAACAGGCATAAACATGCAAAAATGTTTGCATGAGTCAACTCCAGCTCTTGGAAAATACCTAAAATATTTTTAGATCTGAACTGGATTACATGCATAATATAAAACTATGGTAGGAATTATTCAATGCTGTGCTGTAATGTCAAAATCCTACATAGCTGTATAAGGTCAGATCCTTTGAGATAACATTATGCTTTCATGTTGTATCTCGGTGTCAGTTCCAGTCTTTGGAGATAGTGACGGATGTCACTCCAGAAGATGCCTCATATCAAAGTAGGGTTTGAACATGAATTCTAATACTACATGCAAATATGAAATTCAGAGCAAAAACTTGTGCACCCAATTTTTATGCTGTCTTATGTAGTGTGAAGGCAATTTTACTAAAAATTTATCCTTCTTCTGACTATTCTTATTTTTGATTCTCAGAATATTTTTATACACAATTAGAAAGCACATGCTGATTGTCTGTTTACCATAAAATGCAAATAAATAGCATGCAAGGTCTAAATTCCATTGAGGTTGCAGCAAGCTTTGTGTGAATGACTCCTGTTTAAAAAAAAAAATAGTTCAAAAGTAGGAGAGACTTAATGTGTGTCTCTTTACCTGGGAAGCTATTTCTTGTCTGCATAGGAGGTTATGATAGAGTCAGTAGTATGTGAGTGGACAGCCCTATGTCTAATTTCACAGACACGCAGGAAGAATCCTTACAGACAGCAGGGATTAGCGCAGGCAGAGATACTAATTCCTTATGGTGAGCTAACCTAGAAATCTGTGTGCCTGAGCAAACTTGGCAGAATAGCCATTGGGTTGCTTGCACACAGTTTATGAAAGAGGCAAAATGCATCATATTTGTGGTTTCCGTATAAGACACTGGTATCCACGCACTGTCTCTCCAGAACATTAATACAGAAGAGGTGGGATACCCTGTCTCATGTCCTAGTGTACTCTGTGCAAAGTTTCTTGTTTAGGCCTGGCCTTATTGTAAAGAAAGAACTAAAATTTTAAAATTGTTTTGTATCAGGGTTTCTGTTTTGTTTTGTGAGAATACTGGGCAAAAAGAAAAATTTTATTACTATTTTTTTAATATATTGGACTATATAGGAATTGCACGTAGGTCTTTTACAAAGTTCAAATGAGGCTGCTATTTTTTCCCCCATAAAAATATTGAAGAATTAGTCCTTTATGTTTTTCCCTAATTCCAGGTGTAAACCTTCCAGTTATTTACTCTAGTAATTTCAGGAGTCAGTTAATATAGTCACAGATTTATAGTATGACCTCAAATAATCTCAATACTGTAATTCTAAACCAGTTTTGTTGTTTAGATCCAGTCTTCTGCATTGGGATGTTTAATTCCCACAGCCAGTGATTGGCACATACCTCAACAGCAATGAAATCATATGCATATTGTTAATCAATGACACACATTTGTGTCACTTTTATCTTACAACAATGGGGAAGTCGTCATTGTTGCTGGGTGGAGGCTGATGTCAACTTCAGACAGTTTGCACAAGCTTCAAAGATTCTAAAACAAAATTAAAATACTTAGCATATTTACGGAGAACACCATTTTATTTAGATTATTCCTGCATCATGGGAAATCCTTGCACTAATTTGACTGGAGCTGGAAGGGTGTTAACACACATCTCTAACTTTTGAACTGCTTTTTTTTCTTTGTATTCCTTCATTTGCCACTTGAACAAGCAGCTTTTTAAACTCAAGCATTAGTTTGGTAATACCAGTTCGATTTTTCAGAAGCTGAAGTTGCCTTTGACCATCAGGGAAGCTGAAAAGAATCTATTTTTATCTTGAAAGACGGAAGGGCATTTAGAAGTTATATTTGAAACATAATAGTACATTTTAACTGAAATTGGGAAATGTTAATCACTGTCCTTAACTTTTTACCACATTAAAACCTTGGCTTAGCAAATCACTTAAACGTATCCTTAATTTGACCATTAGTCAAATAGTCTATTAGGTGAGTTTTAGTCACTTAATGTGACTAATCCCAGCAAATAATTTAAATTTGTAATAGGAGTTAAGTACCTGATTGGTCCCATTTTGTTGAAGATTTCTTGCATGCTTTAAGTGAAATAAGTGCTAAAGTAAACAAGATTCAAATCATTAAGCCTACTGGCTATTTTGTTCCAGATTATACCCTGCAACTTTGAAGCATAGTGGATCAAGGTTTCTCTGCTCTCCATTCTGGGTGAGGCCAGCTGTGCATTAGAGTTTTGCTAATGTATTTTCATTTAGGAATATGACAGAGTGGAAGTTAATAACACTAATGGGGTGGTGGGGTGGGGCTTCCTTGTAGGCACAGATAATATGAACAGAAGAATCCATACTGTGTCCATATATTTAGACTTAAACGTATGTTTTATCTGTTGGTCGGTTTGACACTAGATATTGAAACACCTTCAAAATGCATGTTCATGGGATGACATAATGTTGAGTTTCTTGTAGCAGTAGAAGCCAGCACATATATTTGCTGTGTAGGATGTGCTCATGAGCTAGTGTTCTGACACCCTTGAATAATGGCACCATTCCCACAGGAGAATTGTTACAGCACAAGGTAGTGTATGCTCCTGTATTACTCTGTGCTGTCTTTCAGTGAACTCAGGTTAGTAACCTTTTAAGCCAGAAGTTTCTAAATTGTGATATGAGTATTGATAGTTGTATACATAATCACTCAAAGGTAGCATGCAGTCATTTCTGGAACACCATCCCTCACACACCCTTCTGGAAAATAGGAAACTGCTGGTGCCACTGCTAAGGCTACAGGTGCTGCCCAAGCAAATGATGATGGGACTGACTCAGTTTCATTTGCTTCTGCCTGCGATTTGTATCACAGAATGTGCTGCTGATACACACAGCCATTAGTTTCTTCTTTTGGAGTACGAATAGAGCAATAACATGCATCCAAAATATCCCTTACTGGTCATGTGAAGCCTGTAGCTAGGAAAATTGTAACAAGTATTTTTCAATAATTACTTCATCAAATGTGACTCAATTAGCATATTTTAAGGCTACTGTACAATACTATTTCATTAGACTTCTTAAATTTGTCAGAGGATGGTTTGACTCTTGAAATGGAAATATAATTTTGGTTGCATGGTTTTAATTTATGCAGAATACTATTAGGTTATTAGTTGTAACGGACCGAGAGACCTAACTCTTCAGCATTAGGAGTAGGTGTAAAGAAGAGCTTTTGTGTAATCCAGCATAGTAAGTGTATAAATAGTGCCCATCTAATTAATGGCTTAGACGATTATGTATGGTGCGTGTCAGGGAGTGGTCTGTTGTATCACTTTCATCATATTTTGCCTCTGATACAAATCAAGCCCCATGCAAAATTCAGATGGAACATTTGTGACTTTATTTCAAAATTGGGGTATTGTAGCTTCTTCAGGCTTTATTCATCAGGTTTTGCTTCAGAAAATTTAGAAAATAATGACTATACTTTTTCCTCTGGTGGATTCTGCCATTTCTTAAGAAATCTTAATGTGATCCTATTAAAGCCGGCTTCACATCTAAGACCTTATACTTTCAGAATTGATAGGAGTTTTGTTGTCAGTGAAACCAGAAATGGGTCCAAGAGGCTTCGGTTTAGCTTGTATCAACAGGAAAAAATTACAGATGTGATTATGAAGTGCTCAGTTTTGCCCCACTGTAGATTTAAAATAAAATGGAATACCATCTGCGTTCAGTAACCAGCTAAATCTCAAGCCATGTTTGAAGGTCTCTTGTGATTGCATAGGTGCTGCAGGGACTTGCCATGTTTTAACCTGTTCTGGTGAAGAAGGAACCTGTGGGTGGGTCACTGCTCTCTGCGGGCCTTTTCCTCTTTCCAGTTCTGCATCTATTAGCCAATTTCACCCATTTGTGAGTAAGAAGTAGGAGTCTTAGTGGCACAAATGTCAGTGGCTGGGTAGGAGAAAAACCCAACAAATTAGCATGCATTTTTTAGAGAAAGTCATTCTGTTCTGCATTCATTCCCAGATATGCAACTAGAGGATAAGAACTAGTCAGCCAAGGGTAAGCGACCAAAGAAGCTTAAACTAGATAACCAACTATAACATCAATAGCACCTCCTCAGCCACAGCTGGGGATGTTAGAGTGAGGGGGGAATGACTGCAGCTAAGGAAAAGGCAGCAAGTTTGGGAAATTGAAAGGATTTTAGGGGGTATGGTAGGAAGATGTGAGCCTCGTCAGTAGGAAAGCAAGCTTTAGTAGTAGTACTACTAATAGAGTATCCTGTTATTCTTTTTTTTGAAGTATATCATCGTGCTAATAGGAAAGAAAATCAGTTAAAAATAAAAAAATTAGTTTCTTATTTAAGTAAATTAAGTTTAAATCCAGTGTGGATTTTCGTAACCATGTTAATCTCTTAATGTACTTTAAGATAGTAGTGTTCACTCTGTATATTTCAGTGTTGTGTTCATATGCACAACAATTTCTGGAGCATAGTTAATGCATACTTTGATTTAAAAATTATCGTAGTACCAAAAAGAGAGGAACCTATATTTCAGGTCCTAATATAATTACTTTAAATATGACCTTTTTAGATGTGTTAGATTAGATGCTTGAAGGCGTTTCCATCCCTACTCCCAAATGTTTTAGGATTTCACAGAGATTATTTAAAGCACCGCTGTTCCTTCCTCAGCGTGTGTATAGCATTAGTGCTGTAGTGTACTGTTAGTGTGCACAAAGAAGAGTGAATTCATAGCAGGAAGATCACTGAAAAGATCACTAGGCAGTAGAACAAGGGTGGCAGTGATAGAGCATCCTTGACTTGTATTAAATTCACAGCAAAAACCCCCTTCTGCATGTCGTTGTCCGAGTTACCCACTTGGACAAATGTGTCTCACTAGCTAGTTTTGGTTTCGACCATTGAGGTATTGGGGAAGAAGAGATGAAGAAATGGAGCTGGTGGTGGAAGGTGGAAGAGGCAACACCACCAAACCTTTATAAATCAGTGTAGTGGCTAGAGTGTTTGCAAAGCATTTGTCACCTTGGGTTGAGTGTCCTTATTAGCCTCAGGGAGATCACATCCCCACATCTCATGCAGATGCTGCAGTTCTAATCCATTAGAGACAGGTGCTTCCTACATTTCCAGCTGAGAGGAGGCCACTGTTCAGCTGGGAATGCAAGAGTCCTGGAGCCACTCAAAAAGCAGTGCACAAAAGGGTTCGTACCTTGGCGGAGTGATGAGCGTATTTCTCTGGGACAGCTGGGGAGACCTCAGGTCTAAATCCACCTGGGACTGAGGGCTGTTTGAACTCAAGCTAGTATCTAGGAGCTGCATTTTGGAAAACACAGTGTTCATACATCTCTACACAGTTAGATGAAGGTTTTGTGGCTTGTACTGCTGGATTTAGATGCCTATATCCAATATTGCACCTAAGGTCTCTGTATTTTTTATGGGTTATCTTTTAAGTAACAAGTCTTGGTGGGTAAGGGTAGCCTGACTGAATTTTTTCAGTATTTTTTATTTGCTATATCTGAAGTACAGGTTTGTTATAAAAATAGTGTGTCTAATACTTGTGTTTAAAATCCTTCCTATGAGAACATTGTAATGAAAGACTGGGCTTCTTTCCAGTACATATTCACGTTCCAAGTCTGAAATGGCTTTGTAGAAAAATAATTTTCATAAATTCTGCATATCCAAAAACTAGGAAACAAAGTAACAAATAGAAACCACCAATTTCCATCATTTTTAAGACTGTAAAATTAGAAATAAAGATAGGATACATTTTAAATGAAAATGAAAAGATAATTCAAACAAAATATCTTAAAATCCCTTTAGAATAATATAATTATTACTTACTATAGATACCAGCTGTAAAGATTTATAGAGAAAGGGTTTTTTTTTTTAATTTATTTTCTTCTTTGTTGTGTAGCGTCACACACTAGCAGGGGAGGTTTACAACAAGCAAATAGAAGTAGTAAGAAGGAACTAAAAGATCTAATTAATATTTAGAAATATTTGTTTGCTCTCTGTAGTTTTGGAGAACACACACTGTAAGAATCCTGATTTTATATTCAGTGTGGAAAGTCCACTTATATCTCTGAGGAAATGTATGTTTAGGTGACATAGTTACATGTATACTACATCAAAGACAGGAGTCCATTACACGTGTCAGTTTCTGAGGTTTAAATCTCAGAAAATAATTTCTTAAATGAATAGAAATTATCTTAGAGTTTCCAGTCCAGTTCTGAAAATATATTTACATAGACCTTTAATTTGTGACTGGAAGTTTTTTATTGTAAGAAGTAGAAAGCGTGCATTGTAGTCAGGAAACCTAATTATTGCAAAAGCTGATATAGTACTGCAAATACTGGGATCAGTTCTCCTAAGTTCAGTTCAGACAAGTGCTCCTGTTCCCAAATAATGTATTGTTTAAGAACCAACAAAATCAGTAGAAAATTTTTCACTGAAAGAAATCTTGCTTGCATGCATGGTTTTGAAAAAAAGAGGCAAAGTAGCCAAAATACAGGCTACTCTGCTCGCAGTCCTAAACCAATACAGCTTCCATCACTCCTGTAGCTATCCAGGTGCTCTAATTCCTATGTTTTGTAGTTACCATCCTTTTGTTGGGTTTATATTTAGTTACTATGTAATTTGCTGAAAATCCCACCTTCTTTAAAATTCTCTTCACATATCTAAGCCTTTGGTTTAAGTTTAGTGTGTGCTATTGTGCAAATAACTTTGAAAACACAGACTGCATCTAAACAAATACCTGTTAAAGTCAGTAAACAACCTGACATTACAGTTGTGAAACACTTGAAGGTTAATGCTTTCTACCTCACTTCAGTTGTTTTTAGAAACAGTAAAATATATTAGGTATCCTCCACGTACCAAATCCTCCAGTTTCTCCTCTGATATTAGCAATGTGCATCTTCATTGTAAATAGTTGACACTATAAAAAGCGGGTTTGAGTTTCAAACTGAAGATGTAGGGAGGATATTATAAGTTGAACTTGGTGTAGAAATTATACGTTTGATGGAAAATCTACGTGAAACAGCCTGGGATCCTAAGAAAACAAAGTCTTGCTTATTATTCTTTGCCTCTTCTGTTTTCAATAGTGCTAAGCATTATTTCACCCATATTACTGTCTTTGACCCTTTTTCTGTGATAAATTTTCTACGTGTTTTGTGAAAACAAGTGGTTCACAGAGAGAGAGGGCCTCAGTCCCATTATTTTGCACGGGAGTCAGAGAGTGTAGGAGCAAGCACCATGGGAGGACCATAGGAAGCCTTCATCACAAGTTCTGCTGTTTATGGAAATATTTTTAAGTTAAAGACTGTTCTGTTCTTTAATTGAAGCTACAAGAAAATGTACGGTTTGCCAGAATAGAGCGACCAGAACCCAACTAGATATTAAGAAAAAAGCTGTTCAGCATAAACTTTTGTCCGTCAAGGAACTGTTCTAAACAGCAAGAAAATGTAATTTGTTAATGGCATGAAAGTTTTCAACAGGTCCAGGTATTAATGGGGCAGCAACCCCAACATTTCAAGGATATCCTAAAATCTGAGCAGTCAGGAACACTTTTATTCAAGGCCCTCTACTTCCTGAAAATGCATCAATATTGTAATGGCCAAGGTATTTCCTGGGGGAGTTCAGGGATACCTGTGAAAGTGCTGAGCAATGGTGTTATCCTGCAATTAGCAGGAGCTGGGTCGCAGATCCATCTGGTGGGATCAGGGACTTGAAACTTTTCCTTGGTGGCACAGAAGTTACAGCATGCAGGAGGAACTGAGGTTTGGGGACATAGCACCTGCACAAAGACCATGACTTCTTGACAAATGGTGCTGAGTTTCCAGTGCCGTTGGGACTTCTGCAAATTGGGGATTTCTGGGCTGTCCACGTGTCCATAATTGAAATAGAGGAAACTGAAGCATTTCTCCCATCTGACCTTTTCTGACAGTTTTTCTGCCCTATGTAATAACAATGGTGGGTGGAGGAGGGGCGGAAGCTGACTTTTTTTTTTTTTTCCCCTCTTCTTTTTTTCCTCCCTCAAGCCTGTTACAGATTAACTGTAAAAGACAAAACCAATAGACAGTAGTTTTTTCGATGGAGTTTATCTGTATGCCATCTGCTGGTTATGCAAAGCAAGTGAACATTTCAAAATCCTCTGGTTTTCCTGTAGAGCTGAACAGACGCGTCTCCAGCTGAAGACAGTAAAAGCAACAGGTTTCTGAGCATCTCTGATCATCTGTAACTCAGGGCAAGGTCATTTAGCTCAGCTGAGGAGAATCAACTGTAGTTATAACGTCTCTGCTTTTTTAAGATGCCCGTGCTTACCTTTCTATGATTCTGTCACATAAAAATGAGTTAGAGGTGGTGTTGTGAGCATTTATCTATCAGTATCACACCAGTCTCCTTCTGGAATTATAACCTAGCTCTGAAATACAGAAAATACTGGAATATTTAGGTTATTTTGAGCAACTGTGAATGAAACCTTCTGATTCTCAGGTGTCTGCTATAATATAGATTTCAGGCATATACATGGCATTTTTTTATCATTAGGACAAACTTTTATCAACTGAAATGTTATATTCTAGCATTCACGTCCTCCCAAAAACTCACATTTGTTAAACATGTGAACATTTTAACTTCAGGAAGTCGTGGCTTTCAGGGTGGGTATCCAGCTAGACCGTGAATACCACTGGTATGTAGAGAAATATAGTATTAAACAAGAAAGCAAGCCATTATTGACAAAGGTTTGCAGTCATTATGGAGACAGTCATTCTAAATCTAATAAATTCTTGCTGTATGTTTGGAATTTAAATATTTTTAAAGTAATTCAGCTTTGTTTGTCTCTATGTATGTTTAAATCACAAATGGGGATTAGGAAGAATTGTACCACGAGGGGAATGTAAAATGAGCCATTTGAAATTGATGCAGATGAGCAGGAATGTTGTCCTTTGGCTTTAAAGAAAACATTAGAAAGATAAAACAATTGCAGGACAGGGATGAATTTTTTTTTTTCTTGTCCCTTTCCTACTGCTGGTCTGTCAGCTTCATAGCAAAGAGTAGTGGGAGCACTATTGTTGCAGACACCGCCTCTAATACTGTAAAGCCACAGAAGTCCATACATAAATGCTGGCTTTTTGAAGCGTGGAATCCTCATACTAATTCAAAATTGCCTTGATATTCGTTGGGCTTCATGAGAGTGAGGACTGAGTTTATTGATCCAGATTTTGTGTAATTTCACAACAGGGTCCCAAGAAAGTACTCTGCAAATTTCCACATATGCTGGTGATTTTAATTTTATTTATTTTCTCAAGACACATTTTGTTGATTCCTAAACTAATCCTAGTCACTTGAAATTTATGTGGTCTTTTATAAGGCCTTTGGGAAAATGATATTAAAACATTATTAAAGGAATGATTTGTTTTGCTGCAATCTCTACTAATTAATAGTCAGACAGCGTGTTAACCATCTTGTGCAACATGCTGTTGCACTTAAAGTAGAGCTACAGAATGTAATAGTTACGTACGTAATTGCAATAGTACTGTAATAGTCATTATATAACAGTGGGAAATTGGGGAAAAAAAAAACAAACCTGAGAAGCCAGGTGCTGGGTATGCAAGAGGTAAAAAACCATGAGATGTGGAATTAAGGGGCTTTTAATATGTGTGCAATGGCTTCTTGCACCACCCAGTCAGTTTGTAATTATGTCAGCCTTTGTTGACCCAGCTGAAGGCCACTGAGAAGAGATTCTCACTCATCTTGGGTAGGTCCAGCTTGCTGCTTCATCTGATGAAGAGTGGGAAGCCAGAGGTAGCCAGTAGGTGTAGAGCAGTAGAGTTACTGCCCCAGAGCTCTAGCGCCTCCAATTGCTAGGAAACGCTTACGTGGCGGATTACAGATTGCAGACTCCTGAATTGACAGATGAGAAGTAGGATGGGTATGAGAAGACCATATGGACCTTGATAGTAATAATAAATTTGGAGAGATATGCTGCACGGCTTTATAACCGGTGTTAAGTGTGGTATATTTACTCTGTTAAAGAAATCTTGTTTGTTTTGCTTTGCATTTTAAGCAGGGTATTGTAAACCTTAAAGGAATGCTTTGTATATGCTAGTATTTGTAGTAATAGGATATTGCCTGTTAAAATTTGATCTAAAATGCTGCAGATTCTTAATTAATTCAGGTGCAGATTTTTAAATCGTAGGTTGCATAACAGACAGTGATTGTGACCTGACAGTACGACATTTATTTTCAAGGTGGTGATGTAGAGCTTTTAATTCACACTCCTTCATTTTTTGGAACAACTGGTCGTTTAAGTTCTGTCAGCATCTACACTTGTCTATAGAGTTCCCAGTCTTTCAAACTGCCAGAAGACTGAATGGCAAACCAAATTGCTATTACATTAACAATAGATTTTTGAAACAGTGTGTTCTCGTTGATGGGATGATTTTCACACAAGCATAATTCCTTCTACCTATTAAACGTGTATTTTAATATAATACTAACCACAGTCATTGTCTGCGTACGGAATATTTTCACATTACTCATTTGACGTAATGATGAATTTCCATCCCTAAAACTTTAAAACAAATGGAAGATTAGCATAGGTACAAAACCTTCTGCCTGCAGTTTGATGACCGGTGTAAAGTTCAGAGTGAAGTGATCTAATGGTTTCTTCCACTGTTTAGCTCCCTGAACCAGTGAAAGTACTACCATCATATCTTGGTGTTTAGGTTAAGTTACTTAACTACACTGTTTTTTTCCTCTATGAAAAAGGTCCACTACAGTCATTCATGAGTTCTTTGAGGAAGGATTGTCTGCTTTATCTTGTCTCTCAAAATATGCATTTTCTTTTTTCTAACATTTGTTTTTGTTTTGTTTCACACATTAATAAAGTGAGTGAATACCCAGCTGTTGGCATTCCCAGATGTGGTCCAGCAAGTCCGTTTAAAGGACACTTGAGTACAAAGAGTAATGGTAAGTAACACATGTGCTTTCATCAGAAGGTTGACGTGATTCCTTTTATGTGAACTCATTGATTTTATGATTAAAATGTTTTTGTTATTAAAACCTTTGCATTGAGCTCAATTGGTGAAGTTTAATAGTATTTACATTTAGTATTCATTACTGAAAATATTTTTGAGAAGTGAGTTTTGCCTTGACTGTAATGCTAGCTAGAAATGGTTAGCAAGATATCCAAATATATAGATGTCACATCTGTATTAGCTGGATTATAAATATGGTTACTGCTTTAAGGAACCCTTGAGGTTAAACAAATTCTTTTACAGTCAGTAGTTTACATGAGCTAGTATATGTTTCTGTACCATACTGCCACCTCAGACACTTTTTTCAGAAGAGCATAGAATGGAGAAACAGGAAGTTTCCATGCTGACATTTTCATAGTCCACCTTCAGCCACTTCTGTAGCTATTTATTGAGTTAATGGCTCAGTGGGGGGAAAAAAAACCCAAAGGAGACAGGATGATTTCATGTGATAGTAGCTGTTAAAGAAAAAGGACTGCCATTGGGCAAAGAAGTTACGCGCACAGTAATCTAGTTTGTGGCTTTGAATTGCAGTTAATAACTGTTCAAAACTTTAGCATTCTTGTGCCTGCCTTTACAATGTTTTAATGTATTTTGATCTTGACAGCTTTCTGCATCGACTCCTCCCGAAGTCTAACTACCCAGTACCTGATCAGAGATCACATGGTGTTTCATTATAACAAAATCCTTTCAGCCAAAGGTAAAAATGTGCATATATGAATGAACTTTCTCCCCCCAGATTTAGCTCGCTCTTTCAGAACGGACTCATATCAAGGGAATGAATTGGATTGTGGGAAGTATGGATTTCTTCCTGTTTCATACTCAGACTGATGTCAGCAAGGAGATATGGCTGCTACTTAATAATACTTTTATATTATTGGAATAGGAAGTTTTGTATGGAAACATTTTCCTTAAGTGCTACCAAAGATACTAGTTTAATTTCAGGGTACTTTGTGCTGAATTCTCTTTATTCTACTTTTGATAAAATAATTAATTATGAAGTAATATGCTGAACTGAAAATCACGGAGATAGTCATAATAGCAAGCATACAGAATTTATTTTGAGAATGAACACAGAACATTTTCAGTTAAATTCAGACCACTGTGTCCTTTCTTTTTTTCTTTTTTTTTTTAATTTAAAAATGTTCCTTATCACTTGTTCATATTTCAGTCAATTGCACTAGGTAGCTTTAAGGACTTTGAAAATTGCCCCATGTGTTTGCAAATGAGAAAATTGTGTTATTAATCTGTCTTATTGAGCACTAGATATGTATATGATTTTGTCACATATGTCACTTATATTTATCAAAAGACAAATATTGTGAAATTTGGAACTTAAAAGCCTATTGAATTCGTACATGTTTGTATGTTTCTTAATTATTGTGAGATCTTGATCAAAAAATTTTCAGATTTAGAAATATGTGTTTACTCCACTATGAACTGACAATATGCCGTTGTCAGTGCTATAGTTGAAAATAAACTGTATTACAGCCAAAGTTATTTTTTTAAGGTTATACAAGGAGCATGAAATACTGTGCTTAAAAAGTTAATATCATGCACAGAACTAAGACAAGTCTGTAGATAGTTGTTGGTTTGGTTTACAGTTCACAGCCTATTTTCATTCTTCACAGCATAAACTTGTCTTGGGGATCTCAGTCCTGGAGTTATTAATGCTAGGCTTGACAGGGTGTCCTGAGTATTTAAATTGAATCCATAAAAGTTTGCGGGATATGAGTTACAAGAGAAATGTTTTTTGAATGCCTCCCAAAACATTGTACACTCTTTTTCTACTTATTTTCAGAAATAGGGTTTTGGAGGTGGTACCACTAATTATCATCACTCCTTTTCTTAATACCTGCTTTAAAGAGAGGTACAGTGGGGCTTTGGATTCTGCCAGAGTCCATGCTCACAAATAATCTGTCATCTCTCTACCATTTAACATAGTATCCTCAGATGTGCAGTTAAATGCCATCAGCGCAAAGTGTATAGAAACCTTTTGTAAGGAATCTTAATATAAATGATGATTCTTCCTTCAAATATATATTTTACTTTAACATCTTTATCTCAAAAGTTCTCTGTATTAATATCAAACTAGTACTTTAAATACACTGTAACTAGCATATTTTAAAATAGAGAAAAATTGCTGTGAGCTAATTAAATTAGTCTTCTGTGTTGTTTTATTGCTTTTTTCTAGCCATGATAAATACTAAGTAAATATGGACTCACTCACACTTATTTTTTTTCTTATTTTCAGCAGCTGTAGACTGTTCAGTGCCCAAAAGTAGGTTGACCAGCATCAAACGTAAGTATTTGTGGTACGTTAATTCTGCAAAAGCTTCTGTAAAACTAACTTAAAACAAAAAAGCCAGAGGAATAGAAGAATAACAATAGAATATAACATAACCGTTGATAAAGCATTCATGTATCTCCTTGTTTCTTCAGCTTTTCATATACTGCTCCAGCTATTAGTCTGCAATGTATGTAAAAAGTCTGTAAAGAGTCTGCAGTGTATGTAATGCTAGTGAGATGGACCTTGTCTGTTAGAGTGATTAGTTGGGCTTAGGTTCACAATTAATTTTGCTTAGGGTTCTTTTCATCCACACAGTTAATGGAGCACATAAGGAGAATTTCAGCGTTTTCTCTCTCCTTTATTCTGATATAATGTGAGCTGGAACTTTCAAGAAGATATCTTCATAGTGCAAAGTCAAGAGGAATTCTGGGCATGTGGGCATCTGGGGACCGGGTCTGAAATTTCTCATTCCATTTCACAGAAAACAGAACCAGTTACAAGTGCACAGCCCCACAGCCTGGATTAAACCACGGTTACTTTTTCTGGGAGTTATCTCATTTCTTAATGCTGTTTAACGATATCATTACGGTAGCCTTACTTCATAGTGTTAGCTAAAGACCAATACTTTCAACTCATTGATTTATGGAATAATAAATGAAGTGTATTAGTCAAAGGGGATAAATAGCAGCTGTTTGTTAAAATAACAAAGGTATATTTCTGTTATCTATCTGTCATTTTCACTAATGCAATTAGAGAATGTTCTTTTTTTCTCAAGTTCAATATTTAGTTACAGCTGCTGAGGTACAGTAAAAAAGTAAAATATTCTTTTAGGAGGGAAAGATAAACGTGGGACAGAATACTTTGTGGTTAGTCTCAAATCCAGTCAAACCAGAGTGATACTGCCTTGTAAAATGATCAGAGTAACTAGAGCTGATGCAGGAAATCAGTCATCCTTTTGGCAGAAAGACTCAATTTCATTAGAATTTGTTTCAGTACTTCTGCATAATGGGTTGAGACTGAATTAAGCAATAAGCTGCACCAGGATCAAAGATGCCGTATGTTGGCTTGTGTTTTCCTGCTTTCAAAAGGTGCATCACAAGCAGCCGCAGTATTGCGGGAATATCTAGAGTCTGCAGATTGCAGTAGGAATTTCAGATCACCTGTTCTGCAGAGTCATCTGAAAAGAGTCTTCCTTCTCATGCTCCAGCTTTACCAAGATTTGCTTTGAAAAATACAGAGTTTGTGTAAGAAGAAAATTTACACCTATGTGTTTGTGTAGTAAAACCCTCATGTATTTTTTCTCTCTGCATCTACTAGAATCTTTCTTAGGTCCCCTAATTAACAATTATGCTTCCATACCTTTTCAGATCTTGGGTATTTCTCAACACCAACAAATGCCCACATATTTTAGAGTCCACTGTCTTTACAGATAAAATGCTTCTGAGCTGGTAGGTAGCTTGTGTGTTTCACACCAGAATGAGTTTTCTTGAATAATGAGTTCATTTTGGGAGACAGCAACAGTGCCTTAACCTTAACAGCTAATTGTCATGACGCTAGCAGGTGTGCTCTGTAGTGAGGAAATTTCCATTTCAGATAGCAAGGCTTTGTGCAATATATTTCTCTTTCAGTTCATCTTACTCTGACTGGTGTCTGACTATGTAACTCTGTCCTGGTCACAGACAGAACATTAGTGTGACGGAAACATTTCACCTGTGTTGCTGCTTTTGTTTTTACCCATCTGTTTGATAAAATTGGTGCACTAAATCCTTGCTTAATTGCTCTTTCACCTGTTTTCAAACTGGGCTGGAGAAATCTGCTGCTGTGTTTTATCGTATTAGAACGTGCATACAACCAATGCAGCCCTAGAAGATGTTTCCTATTCACAAAAGAAAAAAAATCTTATACCTATCAGAAAAAAAACAAAGCCTTTGATTTAAAAAAAAAAAAATCCTCAATTTACCTACTGTTAGTCTAGCCTAAGACTTGGAAGTTCTAATTGTTACTTCCTTGAAATTTATTATATTCCCAAAATAGAGATAGCTCATAAAGTGAAGCTGAGCATCATAGCTCAAGGACTGGGATCCTAGTCAGTAGCAGAGGATTCATTTGGAAGAAATGCTGGACTGACTTCTTGGTCTCCCAGAGCTGAGTATCCAGTGTGATTAGAGCTTTTTATCCTTAGATTTAGCTAAATTCTAAAATATGGTTTGTTTGCTTGCTGTTCTGGACTGAGAAGAATTGTGCAATTATAAAGTGACAATGAATTTGCCATTTTTTAAAAATCTGTTTAACAAAGCAATAGTGTTGTGTAATTTTTTTCCCTAAAAGTGGCTTCTCAAGGCAGTATTATGTCTCTGCCCCAGTTTTTAGGTTTTATTTTGTGAAGTGCTTCATGTTCTCTATTAAAAATGAGAGTGCCAAGTGAAAGATAGAAAGCAAAGTAATAAAGCAAACTTATGTAAACAACATCTTTTTAGTAGAATATTTCTCCATGTAGTGTTTTTACCTTGCAATGCTGAAAAATGTTACCAATTACAATTTTATCTTAAATTGTCTACATAAAATGCTACAAACACTTATTTTTCTTGCAGTAGAAGATGCCCATTCTTTTTTTCTGCAAGAGTGAGAGAAATGTCTCAATGTCTGATTTTACTAGTAGTTCAGCACTTGCCCCAGACATAAGGCTGTAAGTTATTTAGCTTGCTTGCTGGTTCTGTTTACCGTTTCAGAAGAGGGTCTTTCCACTCAACAGAGATGAGAGACACTGGTTCATAGATTTCCTGTCTAGTGATTTCTCTTCAGCGGCTCAGTCTGCATGCATTGTCATTTCTCCTAATGTTTTGGAAGCTAAGCTTCTGTCATGTACCTGCCTTCATGGAATCGCAGAAATGTTGGTTGTAAGGGACCTTCGGAGGTCATTTAGAACTCCTTGAGCTTCCTGCTCAAGATAGGGCTTCTGCCAACACTAGATCAGTCGGCCAAGTCTTGGAAACCTCCAGGGATGGAGGTTCTGCAACCTGAGTTACCCATTCCAATGTCGTAATATTTACATAGCTAAAAGATTTTTTTCCAGATGTCCAATTCAAACACTGTCAGGATTAGAACTGAATTCATTTGAAAGCATTTATCCTGGTAATTCCAGTTTTAAAGGCAAATTTTGGATGGTGGAATATAAGGGGTTTAGGTGCCATAGTTGAGATTGTTGTTTTGTGTTGGTCAATGACAAAAGTGTCTCAGCTGCAGTAGGTCCAGGATTTTTGTGTATGCGTTTGTACCAGATACTTAAGATTATCCTTTCTTAAAATAATCTTTGAGGATTAATATCTATACTCAATGTGTGCATGTAACTGATATTTTTTTCTGACCTGCTTTCTTCATATTTTTTGTTACCTGACTGAGATCACCTTAGATAAGAAACTCTGCCACGCAGGCTGAAATTTGTGCCGAGTTAGTAAAGGGAAAATTCCATAGGGCACATCTACTTTCAAATTCTTCATGATTGGTCTCACTGCCTTCAAGGTGTTTAAGACTACTCAGGCATCCCTTGTCCAGTATCTGCACTAATCTTATAAACTCTAGATGTTTAGAATGAAATTGCGAATTATTTTGATTTATTTCATTCCTAAGATTAGAGGTGTTGGTTTTTTTTCCTACTGTTCTATGCATTGTTCATCAAGAACTACAGATTTCTGTACTGTAATAATAATGCAACCAAGTGTTTCTGTTCAGGTGTTCGGCTCAGTGCAAGGTACCATTTGCAGTGTCTCTGGCAATCCACTGGAGAATAGTTTTTCTTCTGTCTCAATGAAACAGATCATGTGGGTATGACAGCCAGTAGCTCAAGCAGTAAGAGTACTGAAAATGTACTGAAGAAGACAGTAAGAGAAAAGGATTTTTAAAATATTTTCAAGCCAATTTCTTTTTCTTGGTGGAGATGGGACACACAATTTTTCCAGAAACAGTTGCAGCATCAATATGACTGAATATCAGGGGAATCTCTATAGTCGAGGGGTTTACAGCTTTATTCTGCCAGCAGTTTTGCGCCTGTCATTGCCTCAACTGAAGCGCATTATTACTTTTTTCTTCTTGTATTCCTTGTCTTATTACTTATCGTATCCCAAATAAGGTTTCTGTTCCCCCTCTATTTCAAAAGAGATTTGGGAAAGGGGGTAAATTTTCAGTTTGAAATGCCAAGATTTATTAATAACATAGAATTACAAAACAGAATTCCTGCAGATAGTGTTAGAAAACATCCCTTGAAAATGTGCTTCATGGACTGCTAAAATAGCAGGTGAGTATTTCCCTTTGGGGTTGTTGCCATGAATCAGTCATCAGTGTTTAAGAATTAAACATGATACTGTAGTTGGCATTCTCCCTGGCCAACTGAATGTGTTCTGTCCTTAAAGTGGATTTAGTTTCCACTGTTCTTTTCCTGGTATCTTCGCTGGCAGCAAAGTAGGCAAGCTGCCATGCCATTGGGCTAGCAGCGAGCATGTTCTTGTGTATTAGATCAGCCTTATTGACTTAAAATAGTTGTTAAAATGTGAAACTTCTTGAAATGTGAAACTTTTATGTTCAGAATTAGTCCAAGCATGTTGATTGATACCAGCGGCCATTAGAAGCCTGTGGTTGTGGAATTTGTGCCAGAAAACTTGACAAAAGCTGTGCCAAGTAAGACAGCTGCTGCTACACATGCCTGGTTTCTAACAGTACTAACTTTTCAACCCATATGTTTAGAGGTTTTTCCACAGGGCATATTGATAGTACAGCCTGAACCCAGTGATTAGTGTGCTTGGGAATGCAGGTCTCTTTGATACCGAGGGGAGGGAGGGGGAGAAGAAGAAGGGAAAAAAAGATTCTGAGAAGTTACCCACCAGAAGTCTGTTTTAGCCTGATGGAACTGGAACACTTGGGGAGGGGGCTGAGAGATGGGGAGAGACAACAATTCAGACTGATCAGTGATGTTGTTTTTCTAATTTTTGGGGGGTTAGGTTCAAGTAGACATGTCAAGAAATATTTATTCTTATAGAATTCTGTATTTAAATTTTAATTTTTCACGTGACCACGTTTTACATTGTATCTGTCTACCCTTTATGCTGTCAACAGCTGTCTTCTGTATTCTGTTGTTGCTGCTGTTTTACAGGAAGCTTTCAGAAGATCTCCCCATCTTTGATTCTTAACTTTTCTGTTGAGTCTTCTCCTTACATACGCATTTCTGAAAATGGAAGTTATAAGCAACTAATATAAGCTCTTTAAAGTCAAACACTCAGCTAATTCTAATGTGTGTTTTCAGAGTTCAAGTGTGTCTTTGGAAAGATGTTGTAGTATATTTATCGAGTCTGAATTTTTGGAGAGCAGAAAAACTCACTGTGTAAAAAGTCTTTATGAACGTGTACTTTTAACTGTAGTAATTTTACTTCTTGCAGAAGTTATTTACTTTAAAGTTTCTTCTACAGAAAGGTTTTCTTTCTTGTTTTATGAGAGGTGATTCATTTTAGATATGTATTCAGTACATCAAAAATACATTTTCCACAGAGTTTGTATTTGCAACAACATTAGATCATCTAGTCTGACATCATGAGTGAAGCAGACCAAAAATTCCATCCCGTTGTGCTAATAGGGAACTCAACAACTATACTGAATATGGTAAATAAAGCACATAAACAAGAAAGGCCTGCATTCTTGACCTGTAAAGGTCAAGAAATAGAGAAAATATAATTTCCTTTTGTAGTTGTTTCAGTAGTTCATCATCATTATTATTAAAAATGTGTCCCTGATTTTTAATTGATTTGACCCAGCTTTGCTATTTATCCACTGGAGGGGGGGTGGTGTTGTTTTTATAACATTTTCCACCACTGAGGATCACAAAATAGCTGTAGCATGCCAGAGAACAGGAATAAAATGATGCTTTCCACTTATTCTCAGTATTAGCTTAGTACAATATGTCTAAATTGTCCTTGGGGACTGCCTCAGTGGTACCCTGAAACAAAATCCACCCAGAAGCCAGATACACCTCTCTCTAGGGTGTATCTCTCTAGGATGTAACATGAATGGGGGTTTACCTGAGCAGGCTTGGAAGTTTTCTTCAGCGTTAGTGCAGCATTTCACAATTCCCGTGTAGTAGGCTGTGTACAGGCTGCTGTATTCTTCATACGACTGCCAGAAGTATCTATGAGATGTCTGTCAGATGAGGACCCTGTACAAGGATCAGAGGTGGATGGATTTGGGATAATCCTGTGCTTCTAGCCTCTCCTGAAATTCCTCTGAAGGATTTATGTCTCACTGTTAGGCTTTCTTTCCAAGCTTTAGCAATGGCCAGATTTTGCCATTAGTAGCTTTGCCAAGTAGTATCACACTTCTGAAGTACGTACCCCAATACAAACGTTACTTTCTATTTGATACAAGCAAGGCTGTAGTATCAAGCCTTTAATAAATCTTTTGTGACCTTTTTTAATGGTGATTCCTCCCCTATTTGATGAAACAGTGCTACTGATAATGGATGCACAGGCCTGCAGAATCATCTCTTAGGGTTATGAAAATTAAAATTTCTGTGTTAAGATATTTAGATTTAGACTTATGAGAAACCTGGACTTCACACCCAATGGCAAAATTCAGTTTGTATTTGATGAGATCTCACCCCAGGTGCTTAAATCATGGTGTACTGGGGATTTGTGTAGGGCTAGGAAGCTGATAGTAAAAATTCTTACAGAAAGAAAAGCTTGCTTGCAGAAGTAATGTCACCAGCTGATATGCTGAACACTTTAATTACGGTCACTGCAGGCACTTCAAGCTCAGCAGAAATGAGGCTGATGTTTGCATTGTTTATCTAAGAGAATTCATAAGGGAAATAATAACCAGAATGGGTTACTGCAAAAATAGCTGATATAAAAACACAATGGAGAAATGCTTGCTGTTGGACAATTCCTTTGGGGTACATTGTTCTGCAAGCTGAACTCAATTTAAATCTAACTTAATATTTCATTGTCTGCCATGGATTATTTACATCAAAAATGAAATAACTTGAAGGTTAGCTGCCAGTTTTACTGTGATGTGACGTATGATAAATCTGGAGATTGGAAATTCGGAGCAAAGGACAAGGACTGGCATTCCAAATCGTACTGTCCTTATAAGCGCAGAGCTTTCAAGCTGCTTGGGAGTGTGGTATGTGTGATTATTTTGTTTCTTCAGGTTCACGACATTTGTTTTATAACTTTAAGCATGTGTCTGGAAATACTGCTGCAGCCTAGGCTTGAGGAAAAAAGAATCAAGCCTATAGAGGGAGTATTCCAACAGGGAAATACAACGATGTGATCTGTGCTTTGGAAGTGTGGTGTACCCTTTGCAAAAAGGGCATTTGCCTGGGCAAAAGTGTTACTTCTAGGACAGATTGATGAGCGTTTTATAGGTAGCTCTTTATGGAGAACGCTACAGTTTAACTTCTAACGTTCATGGTCTTGTGCTTCCCCTCATTAACCACAGAATTTAGAGAACACATTCATGGGGTGGGTGCAATAAGTTAATGGCATTCAGTTTCACAGACTCTGAATTTATCTGATATGCAAAAATCACTACTTTGTTTATAGTCTAATACATTTTCTCTTTACTATACTATAAATCTTTGTGGTGGTTTTAAGCACAGCAGTTGTTAAGATATAATTAAGATTAAAGACTCTAATAAGACTTTAAAGGGGACTCACGTTACTTGGATCTATAGACTGTATTTTTTCATTCTGTATTTTATTATTAAACTTTTAGTTTTCCAGTTCTAAAGAGAAGAAAAAAAAACCAGTGTTTTTCTTTTTTTTTTTTATTTGTTGCAAGATACTTATTGTCTTGAACTTTTCTCATATTTAACTCTACAAATGTGATGTGTTTCTGGAGCCAATGTGCCGTAAAAGCTACGTGCAGTGAAATTATTAAGTATCTGTTACCAAAAGCAGTTGATGTTTACTTCCCGCTAGTCTATGACAAGGGCACTCTTGTCAAATTTAGTTTATTAACCTCACTGAAAACTAAAGAAGCTGTATCTGTGATTTATTTGAGGCAGAAGATATTTTCAGCAGTGAGCAAGCTTTCCAATTAACAGATAAATCTCCCATTTAAAATTACATGTTTCTTCCTGAACGCTGGCCTCATTCTTTCTGCATTTAATATATTCACAGCTGCAGGACAAGTGGTTATGTATGGCAGCCTTAAGTATCTTCAGCTCCCATCAGTTGTAATACTGTAATTAGTGCCTTCAAGGTTCAGGCCATTTGTATGATACCATTTTCTGTCTGGCTAAAGTCAAATGGAAAGACTGGATTCTCCAGTCCCTGCTTGGGGTAAGGACATGTGAAGTAAGGGGAGGTAGGCAGAATGCATGTTTTTGTGTCTGTTCCTGTACCCTTGTCTGCGTTAACTTGCTACCTGCCTCAGGACTATCCTAACTTACACCTACCTGTCTGTTTACGTCTACAAGAACCTTTCAAGAAGGATTTCTTTATCTCTTGCTTTGCTGGTTTCACAGTTCCTAGCTTTTACAGCTGATCTAGCCTGAAAATTCCCCAATTTTGCAACAAGATGGGTACACTGCTGGGATTTTCTGCTGTTGTGATTTGCATATGTCTGCTCTGCCTTTCAGTATGCGTGAGTGACTTTATAGCTTTTGGAACGCACTTAATGGATTAGCTGAGCTAAGCTCACTATATGGCTGGTGCGAGACAAAGACTGTACATTTCCCATGCAGGTGACAGTAGTCCCAATGGGTCATTCTGACATCTAAAGGTAGCCTTAGCTGGCATACTTACTCTTCGTTCTTTCTTTACTCATGGGCACAAGCTGTGCTTTGGCTGAGAAGAGTTGTAGCACACAGTCCTGGGAGGAGGTTTGTAGTGGGCTTCTATAGCTTTGAACGCCAGTAGTAAAGGCAGAGTCTGTCCGTGTATTTTAAATCTTAGTCTTTATCCTGTAAAGAGCAGAATAAGGACAACACGAGAACTCAGTTTTGCAATAATATTCACAGTGCTTTGCACTTTGCCCAGAAACTCCTGTTAAGCCGTGGTATGCAGGTAGAACGTGTAGTGAAGTGATTAAGCCTGTCTTGTCTTAGACAAACCCGCTTTCCACTTAAGCACGTGAGTGTAAGGAAATTTCTGTTTCAGGCGTCTACTCGCACTTACAAAATGAGTCATTCATACTTCTGTATGACTTGCATTTTTGCTTTGTAGAGCTGTCATTCATTCATTGTTTCCCTAGATATTTTATTCACCACGCATTTCAGCCATCACCATTTTACCTGAGCAGTAGGCAAGACGTGAGTTCTCACAGCTTCCGTGCACGTGCACGCACAGACACGCTCTCTTGGCCCAGCGCGTGTAATTATTTAGCTCAAACATGTAAAACTTCTGACCTGCAGCTAATTTTTGAGTGCTTGTCTGTTAACTTTTAAGACAAACACAATTAGAAAAAATAGTAATTTAGAACAGCCAGATAATAATAAATCAGTGTAGGAAAAAAAATATTGAGTTTTAATTGTTTAATAGTGCAGTATATTTTTTCCTTCTGTTACAAGGCATATTTTTAATTCAGAGTTGTATAATTTAGCATATCTTAACTTCAGCTAATGTTTTTTCCAGGAATAAAAACAAGTTCATACTGTAAATACTCTAATGGAATACACTTAATAAATCAGCAGACATAAAAGAAATTACTTTGTATTTTACATATCAATTGTAAAAATTGAACAACAGAGAAAGAGGGATTTTCCTGAGGAATGAGAGCAAGGATTTTGCATCTGAAAGAATCATTTCTAGTTTAAGAGGGGACTAAAATGTTTCATAAAATGAATACACTTACTTAAATAATTCCTAGAGATTAATGTGTCTGGAGGGTTAATGTACACAGATGAATGTATTTTAAAGGTTGATTAAATGTCCTCAGATTGCTGTAGTTCTCAGCTGTCTGGAAGAATGTACCATACCAATCCACAAAGTTATTTACATTTCCATGTGTTAAGTATAGTAGTGTGTGTGAAGACTGGGGTTTACCAGAGTGTGATATAAATACGTTATGAAACTGAAGAAGAAATCCGCAAAGGCCTTTCTGTCTGTGTGTCTGTGTCAAACAAACCATACATACGCTTAGGTCTGCGTTAAGTGAGTGAGAAATGTAGTGAAGAGTTAAAACAGGTTTTGTTGCATATATAGACTTCAAAAAGTATGATTGCTTATATAAAACCTCTTCATTCACATTTGGAAATTAAATTATTAATGTTTTTCATCAGCCTCGTTTGGATTTTTCAACTTTGTGAACTTCATCTGTGGCACCTGGGGGCTGTATTATGCAAGGTAGCAGATGGAGGTGACTGATAGCACACTTGAACACAGAAAATTTACCCATCTTTCATGCTCTTCGCTTTGTCTGATGGCAGATACTTCGCTCATCTTCTGTGCTACAGGAACACTGTGAACAAGGTCTTGAACTGCAGAGCGGTGCAGACGGATAACATTTCTCCCTCTTGCTGTGGCAGTGGCCCTTTCTCTGTGTTTGCCTTCATCATTTATGTTCTTGGTAGGAAGGTGCTGTTTTGCCATGGATTTCTGCGCTTGGCAGGCTACTCTCTATTTTTACATGGTTCAAGCATGGGTTTTTTACATGTCCAATTTACTGTCAGTAAACACATTGAATTTTGCTGAAATACTGGGTGAGGGTACATCAAAGGAGTTCCATCCATAAAAATCTGAGAGCACACTTGTGAGTTTTTGAGCAGAGTGCTCTGTTAGCAGTAGTGATCTTGGAATTCTTGTGTAGTGTTGCATTAGTTGTGGGAGCCGAGAATACTTCAGGGAAGCTAAGGTACAGCTTCAGCTAAGGTACAGTTTTAGCTACCAGTATATTCTAATATTTTTTTCTAAGAATAGAGGTTAATTTTTCATAATTGCTCTCTGACTTTGCTGAGCGATTGGAAATCCCTGTGACATTTTCAAATCACTTAGGACAAAAAAAGAATAAGATTTCAGTTTGGATCTGACAAACTTTGTCTCTTTTCTAAGTTGCTGACCAGCAAAGAAGAGAGAGACTGAAAAAGAAGATAGCCAGGTGTGAAGAGGAAATGAGTGTTGGTAAAACTGCCTCCCGATCCAGCTCAAGAGAGAGTGGAAGGCTGCTGCCATCCTCTTTTGGAAAGGTAGATATTTTAATTTTGTTTAGTAGATATCACAGTCTTCATGCCTCCCGTAATAACAGCTGATCGCTGCTGTGCAGCAGCTCTAGAGGGAGGACTGGCATATTTCAAGCAGCAGAAAATAGACCAGGGTCTTCCTGGCATGTGCCCAACCCCAAATGCACATCTCAGCCTTCTGACAAAGACGGCAGGTATCTGGATGAGTAGTGCTTGTGGTAAATCCACGCTCTAGTTACGCATGAATTTTCTCACTTTCATCTCAGTTCAAATTCCCATGTCCTCTCTGTCATTCCAGAGCTTTCTACTATTTCCTAAGGCAGAACTCTAGTTACCACTAACCTTCCTAGCAGAAGAATTGAGTATCTTCTGTGGTTTTTTTATCATGGAAGTCCTGCTTTGGAAATACATTTCATATCTAACAATATACTGCATGCTCAAATTGCAGTTATTGAATATGAAAATACTACTTAAGCTGTCTAAATAAGTGCTTTTCTGTTTATATACATAGGTTCACCTATTTTGGATGGCATTTCAATCAGATATGTGGTGTATATTTCCAAATAATAAATAGCCTAATAAATGACATTCTCTTGTTCGTCACGGTAAAGGAGCAATTGCACCTTAAAACAAAATTGTGTTTTAACTCTGTTGATTTTAACAGCAAATGCATCATATGTTGTTTAAATATATATAGGGCTGGAGAACGTTTCCAAGTAGTGCAGAAAACTCACCATTAATTTCTTTCTGTGTGACTGGTTTTTGCAGCAGGCAGTCTTGAGTGTGACCTTATTGCCGTGCAGAGAAATAACGCTTTGAAATTCAGTACATGGCACTTAGTTAAGGATGAAAGTGCAGGCATGCATAAGAAAAGGGAGGAAATGTCATATTTAACATCCAAATTTTATTTTTTATTAATACCATTTTTGTCCTTCCGTGTTATTTTCTGCAAAGTGGGGGCAGGAGAATCACAGAATTTCAGAGTTGGAAGGGGCCTCTAGAGATCATCTAGTCCAACTCCCCTGCTAAAGCAGGATTGCCTGGAACACATTACTCAGGACCCAGGCGGGTCTTGAAAGTCTCCAGAGAAGGGGACTCCGCAACCTCCCTGGGCAGCCTGTTCCAGTGCTCTGTCACCCTCACCATAAAGAAGTTTTTTTTTCTTAAGAAGTTCCTTAAATTATTTCATTGCAAAACCAAGTAAAGTGTGCTTAAAAAGTATCTCTAATTACTGCATAAAATCTCAGTTTTAAAATGAAGGATTCACTTGTGGTCTTTAATATAGCGTTATAACAGACTCTCACTTTTTTCCTTTGTTTTAATCTTTTGCAAAACAAGGTCTTTCTAAAGTAATATCTGTCCCAGTTCTTCTAATTACTTACAGGTGCTTTCCCACCGCCATTTGTCCTGTAGCCTTCATCATGCCAGCAGAAACGGCAGCTTTCCTTATGCTTGCTAGCCTCAGGGTGTAACGCAACAAACTGAGTCTGAATTTCAAGTTATTAACTGAAAAGTATATTTTAGAAAGCGATGTTGGGAGACATGCTGAATTAATGTTTAACCACACGTAAAAAGTAATTTTTGGATATAATACTTTTTTGCCACTAAGGCTTTTTTTTAAAACTTTACAAATGCGAAGAGTAATCTTCACTAAAATACTATTTGGCACTTTGTTAATCGAATCATTGATTGCTGGACTTCTAAAATATGTTTCACTGTAGTATAAACAAGAGCACCAGTGAGTCAGTAAGAAGTGAAAATCTGGAAGCGAGCCTTCTGGTAGAAGGGTGGGCAGTGGAAGTAATTGGTCTGTCATATTTTTGTGCTAAAAATGCAACCCTATTTAAACTTTACTTCATTTGCCAAAATAGACATTGATTTCCTATGCTTGTTTATGCACCGAGGGAGGATTCTTCTACTCCAATGATTAGCTGTCCTCTAACGCCGTGTGAGGATGAGTTAGCCATTCTAATTGTATTTCTTTAGCCATCAGGATGTATCGATGGATGACAGTTGGAAAACAAATTCTAAGGATGCCTATTAAAGCATGTGATAATGTAGAGGATTTTTGCCGCACAGTAATCATATTATTGCTGTCACTGTTGCCATCAGGAGAAAGCTGATCATACATCCTCTTTTTGTGGAACTGCTCCAAAAATTGTTTTGTGGAATTAGAATATTCCTGGGTTGGGATTGGGATTCAGCGCAAACTTGAAGCAGTCAACCTTGGAATACTCCAGGTTTCCAAGGAGGTAATGGCAAGAGTAGAATGTAGTCCTGTGCTTAAGAAGCATCTTAGAACATTATAGGAGGAATGTAAGAAAAAGAGACAAGTAGAATTCTCCTGGCTTTGCCACTGTTACATTTAAATGTAAGAATACAAAGGTTAAAGAAATTACTTTCATAATGCATAATTTCTTGCCTAATAAAATGTGGCTCTTCTAAAATGTGTATCAATTTAAGAGTAACATGCATACATATATATGTATATAAAAATATAATAACCCTTGTAACTCTGACAAGGTCAATGCCTGGCTAGATTATAGGCTAAATACATGCTAAACAGCTTTGATGTATGCATCTGACTTTCTGTTTTCAAAAGGCTTCATTCATTAGCATTCGCTTTTTATGCATTCTGGTAACTCTGGTGCCTTTATATCATCATTTTAATTTTTCACATAGCTGCATTTATTATTATTTAATGCTGCAATGGAGCCCAGAAAGTGTTTTCAATTGAGACTGTGCTTTGTGCATGGTAAAACCAAAAAGAAGTAAAAATAGTTCATCTAAACTATATAATACATGTTATACATTTATGAAAAGCTCTGTGATTTAGTCAGTGTATTTTATTTATGACTGTGAAACTGAACAGCTATAATGTGTCTTGAACCGGAGTGGCCTGCTCTTTGACTGTTTTTTACAAGGGTTTAAATGCACAAGAACAGTTAATTCTTTATCTGTTATATCTAGTTATAAACTTAAAAGTTACTCTAATGTGAGAATCTGCTACAATATGTAATGAACTGAGAAAGTTATTTCTGTTGTGGTTACATAGATTTCGTTACTGACTTCTTGAAATCATCAGTGATTTTAATCAAAGAGAGTATTTTCATAGAATCACAGAATGGTCTGGGTTGGAAGGGACCTTAAAGATCATCTAGTTCCAACCCCCTGCCCTGGGCAGGGACACCTCCTGCTAGACCAGGCTGATCAAAGCCCCATCCAGCCTGGCCTTGAACACTTCCAGGGACGGGGCATCCACAACTTCTCTGGGCAACCTGTTCCAGTGTCTCACCACCCCCACAGTAAAAAATTTCTTTCTAATATCCAATCTGAATCTACCCTCCTTCAGTTTAAAACCGTTACCCCTCATCCTATCATTACACTCCCTGATAAAGAGTTCCTCCCATCCTTCCTGTAGGCCATCTTTAGGTACTGGAAGGCTGCCATGAAGTCTCCCTGGAGCCCTTTTGGTCACAGAGATGGACGTATTCCATCTAGAGCCAGGGGGTTAAGATGTGATAGCTGTTTATGGTGTAAGAGGATCATGCATTTCTCTACTTTGAGCAGAAGACCTAAAGAGCACGCACATTTTCAAATGGCATGACAGAGCAGCCTTTGGATGGGATCGCTACAACTGAATTACTTTGAGGACAGTGGTTTATCTCTCACAGTTAAGTAGAGGGACAGGGAAAGCATAAGATGTCCTGGGGACAGCTGTACTTCTCTTCTGCTCCTTTCTTTCCATGTAGCGTAATAACGATGGTTGACACCTTGTGTAAAACTTAATCAAAATAGGATTATAAACTACAGATACGGATGCTGAAGGGGACGCTAGCTTTGTGTTTGTGTGTCTTTGCGAATACATAGTTTTTAAGCATATTTTTTAAGAGTATTTAGAGGCTTATTTAGACTGGAAAGCTTGAGGATGGATAAGCAGCACATTCGTGGGTATCCGCTCATTTATCTGTCAGCAAATTAGTTACATATACTCCTTCTTTAATGAATTACTCTTAAGTTTTCTCACAATAGAAAAGGCTGTTTGGCACGGTCTGGAAAATACTGTGACATCTATGCATAGAGTGCCATTACTATGTAGTCTTTCCAACTGCTGCCAGGGATGGAAAGCTGTATCCTAGTGAAATCTCTAGATTTTTAATTTTTATTTTTCTGTCCAAAGCTGATTTGGGTTTTTAAACATTTGTGTGAGTGATTCAGCAGATCCAACCACATGAAGCTCAACGTAAGTTATCTCTGAAGCGAATGGAACTGGCCATGAGTAAAATCTCTGATTTGAGCAAGACTTGGTATTTCATATCCCCTGTTCAGATAATCCTATTAATAGGCATTTCTGGCTGCTAAGGAAATTTTTTGAAGAAATTAATCCATGCCAAACGTCAGTTGGAGAAAAAAAATATTTCTCTTTTAACCTTTTGAAGCATGGTTGCCATTGCCTTGACATTTCAAGATCTCTTTCAGCCTGTTTCTTGAGTTTTTTTTGATTTCTTAAGAATGATGGTTATGACCATCTGCTTGTGCATATGAAGTATAGATTAGGAAACACCATTAACTGTTTCAAATCTCTCCTATTAATTTTTTATGCAGCACACATGCATGGCTACGTGAATTGCCTACTCCAATGCTTTATATTCAAAGATTTATTATACTGTTATGTTATTAACAGTCTGAAGATGTATTGTGCTTGAATTCGTTCTGTCAGCATGAGAGATTAAGTGACTAAAGAAAGCAGAAGAATCTTCTGAGCATCAAAGAAAGATGTGTTCATTGGGAATGTTCAGGCTTCATAGTGACTATCACCTCTCACGCTGGTTGCTTGAATTAATACATTTCCATACGCACATTCAGTAATAACCCTTATTAATAACATCACGGTATTTGATGAAAGTAGGAGCATACCATATTATACAATTGAATACCACACACACACACACATGGCAGGAAAGAATGTAACAGGAACATAATTTTGAAAGAGAAAAATTATTATTATTGATGCCAGCATGCCCAGTGATTATATTCATACAGCTCTTATTTGTTCACTTATTTGTGTGAATTTCTCTCTTGCCTTTCTCAATTCTTGACTGATTATCGAAGTGTGTAATGAAATGAACAGGTGCCATACAAGGGGGTTATGAGAGCGGCACCTGTAAAGGCAGCTTGTCACTTGTCACAGGAGACCTCTCCTCTGTGCGGGTAGGGGAGGGCAGGCGCTCTGCCCACTTACAGCACTATTAAAGCAGCTTTATAAATTGGGCTGTCTCAAGTTAAAAGAATCAGATGCTCATTTATTACAAAACTGCAGCTTCCGTATCTTGACAGTGCAGTTCATAAGTGTCTCTGTGATCTCGTTTGACAATGGTAGATGAACTATTCTATTGGAAGACCTTTTCATATAAGAGCAAGTTAATTTCAAGACTTAAATTCATCTTGGTGTAACTTCACTGACCGCAGTGAGAGGTGCCTTTGGACCTTTTACATAAAAATAGATTTACCAAGCTTTCTTTTCAAAGCTTGGTTTTTATAAGGCAGCTGATACCTAAGCAGCTTTTGAGTTGAGAAGTAAACTTCTTTTAGAACGTAAAAGTAACTTAGAGAGAAATCTGGGTTCTTTCTCTGTGTTACTTCTCTTGCCCGTCAGATGACAGCCGTATGCTTTGATCTGTTTTTACTGAAATTTCTCTTCCACAGACCCCATGAAGATTCAGGGGTCCCCTGTATACAACTTTTCTGCAAGTAATGTTCCATTTCCCACAGTTTTATGACTAACAAAATTGAAGGATAAATATGTAATTTATGAAACCTTTTTAAGGGGGTTATTATTAATGAAATATATAATTAAGTAAACTTATCTTTCAAAACAAATTACAGTTGGTTGAATGAATAGAATAGGAACATATATTGGTAAGCAAGATAGATGTCAAGATTCTTGACTCCAAGTTACATTAGTTATAGTTCTTCATAGTGCTTATGTCCAAACCTATGGTATTTCCATGGGTTGTTTTTTTTTTTTAATCGTTTATGAAGAATAGAGCTAAAAATCTTTACATCAGTGGGTTACTGCATATTTTAGGCATGTTTTTGTCTGCTTTTGTTTTTCCATCTAAACATCTGGTGTTTTTATAGATACAGATTAGAGAAGAAAATTAACGTAGTTGTTTACAGTTAACTTGCCTATACCAACGCAGGTGTACAAATAATTTTATGAAAGCTTAGTGACAAATTCCAAACAAACAGCATTCTCTGACACTCCTTAAAATCTTTTTGAAGTCACCAACATAGTTCCTTGTTCCTGACATTTTTTCTTTGTGTATCTGAAGGCTGAACTGCCCACCTGTTTGGGCAGTAAAGGTTTACCCCAGGATAAGGCCTTCAAAAGACATTCTTCTTTCTCAGTACATCTCAAGACTGACACAGATACGGCTTTACTTTGCAGTTCTGTCTAGTCACTATCTTAGCTGCTTGGTCTGTTTTGCTTATGATACGCATAAGGATGAGAAGAAAAGAACTTCCCCAAGCTTCCCCGTAAATAAGGAATGCTTAAATTTAGGATATTGCCATATTTACCCCGTCCCTTTTTCTTGTTGTAGGATCAACTTGTCTGCATCTACAGAATAGAACATGTGGCTTTGATGAGTTGTGTAGTTGGCTCATAACAATATCTTTTTTTATTATTTTGTATATTGCGAGGCAGCACTCATCATGTGTTCACAAATGCTTCTACAGTCTGATTTATATCGCAGCTCCACAGACTGTTTTAATCACTGAGAGTAAAAAGCATACAAGAAAAATTAAGCTGTTTATAATACACGCTGAAGGGTATGGAAATAGCTTTTCAAAACATCTGTATAGGTGGATTCTGAAACTTTCCAGTCTTATCTGTTTTCTATAGTGCTGAGCTACCGTTGCAACTACTTTATATGCAAACAATCACGCTGGTAAGCCTTATTATACTGCTTGCTAACACAGGCATTTGTTTGGTATTGTTACTGCATGTTATCAGTTCAGCATTTAATTATGCTGTAGTAGTAAAATAAAGTTGTCTCACATGAGACACCATCAAGAAGGGCTTATTTTGGCTCAGCTAACTGAAAAAAATACCTTCCCATTAGGCATCAGCAGCTATAAACATTTTGAGTTACTGGAATAGCATAGATAGGTCTTACTGATTTGGGAGAAAATTATGTGGAATTGCTGTGAAGGAAATACATGATATGACAGCAGTGTGTTCAGTGACTTAATTTTGATGGTAAACTACCTGCATTTTTTAATCCTCTAAATAGTATTTACTGCATGCCACAAAATGTATATTAATTGTATTAAATTTTAATTTAAAATATCAAGCAGTTCTGAAAGGAAAATATTGAATGGTGTAGATTCAAAGCAGTAACAGTAGCAGTGTTATGAGAAAATGCAACATTTATACAGTAGAATTCATATTGTTTAGAACTTTTAAGAACACCTTTTTTTAGGAATTGAATGATAGAACACAAAATCTGTGTATATTTACAATCTGTAGTATAAATTACATAGGTTAATATACTATATACTGTCACCTTGCTAGTAATGTATTACTATCCTATACCAGGGTTCAGTGTCATGAATTTTCAACAAATGTAAAGGATTTCCAAATTTTTATTATTTTTTTTCCCCTCTTCACCTTCCCCAGTAGGAGACTTCACAAGTCTCACAAGCATTGATTATCTTGCAGAATTCCCACAGGTACTTTATTTTACAGTTGATTTTGCTGCTTTTGTTGGCATTCAGCCCATTGTCACTTGCTGGTGGGGAAAATTACACATCCAGCCTTCGATCCACATTCTTAATCATCTGATTATTTTCAAAAAGTGAAGCGTTCTTGAGGATTTTCTCCAGGTTTATATTGTGCTTAGGCAAGGAAGCACCACTGGAAATCCACTGAATCCATGCCTCAGTCTCTCAAAATAATTTCCACGTGGATTAATTAGAAGATCAGGACGGGCTGCTGGGTGAATCTTGTGAATCTTTTCAGTTGGCAGTTAGGGTAGTATGTGATAAATAAATGCATAATGCAGAATATCTTTTAAGTCGCATCACACTGGATCCACTCTTTCTCAGGTTTTCAGCAACTTCAATAACATAATGCTTCTACTTAATAGCTTTTGCTTGTTTGATAGAAGCGTGAAGAAGAGAAGAATGGAATGCATATGGAAATCAACTTTCCTTTCTCCCTTTTGTCACTGCAGAGCTTTATGGCCTGTACAGGAAGAACAGGGGCACAGAGGGAAGGAACAGCTGGTTACAGTTTTCTTATTCCGTGTCTTAAAGCACATTATAGTGGTTACCACGTTGGTCCAATTTGAATCAGCACGTGGTGCCCCTTACAGAATATACACCTTATAAAGAGAGCTGGTGTGTGATAGGATTTGAAGCCAATAGGATCTGGGGAGAAAGGCAACAACTCCACACTTGAAGAGAATACATACTATGAACTAGTCAGCAGGATAATTATAATGTCTACCTTACCTTGCCCAGGCGGTATGAACCGAGCATACCCAGATAAAATTATTTGCCTTGATGCAACAATTCCTTGACTTATAAAAATGTATTGAGCCTTTGGACTAAAATGATTGAAACTCTTGTTTTGATGTAGCCATTGATATTCTGTAACAAAGCACCAAGGTTTTGCTACTGAAGCAAACGATTTTCTTAGTATGCTCTTATTTCCAATGACTAGGTTTTAAAATCTGTTAAAAATCTGGGGCTGCTCTGAAACCAGTTTGATTTTACAAAATCGGATAGCTTTTACATAGCAAATACCTCCAAGGCGGTAACAATAATAGCTGGGAGTAGCAGCAACCTGAGCAAAGCTGGTAACTTGCGAAGCAATCAAATCTTGTTTTAATTTTTTCTAGAGTTTCTTGGAAGCAGAAGACAAAGATGGTCTCTTCCCCTATGCTCAGCACGCACAGTACCTATCAGGAGCGCGCTCTCCTTATGGCGAGCATGGCTTGGTTCGCTCCAGTCCAGTAAGATATGCCAGAAGAAGTTCTCGGAACACATCTAATGCATCTAACTCAAACTCAAGTGTCACTACATCAAGTACACCAAGAAAACGCTCTGGACTTTCATGCAGTTGCTCCACTGATAGTTTTGTGAGCACTAGTCATTCCCAGAGGCATCAAGGAAGCAACTCCAAAGTACGCAGTGGGGATCTTCTAGACAGGCACTCTGGATTCTTTACTGGTAGCCAAAAACCTTTCACTCCACGCACCTTAATATCAGATGCTAAATCTTTCCTGTCAGAGTACAGGTATTACACTCCTGCTCGAAGGAGAAGGAAAAATCACTGCAAGCAGCATGTGGAAGCTCAAACGCAGACCGATGTGATCAGGTACAGAGATTAAAACTTTATTTTGAAACTGTGGAATTTAGATGTTATGGTAACGCTATCTTCATAAAAGCAACACGTTTTGCTCTCATTTCCATTCGTATTAAACCAGAATAATTATTCTGAAATTATTCTAGATAAGCCTTAGCAAAAGCTGGAACAGAATGTGGTTTTCATTTTTTCACTAACATATTTTGTTGCCTTCTCTCCGGAGCAACTAGTTTCATCTATACAAATTGGATACAAACTGCCACTAAATCCAAACCGTGGGATCTCACATCTGCTGGGGATAGTCATTCCCTCTCTCTTTTCTTTGCTCTCTCTAGTGTGTAGTTGTGCTTTCTGTCTTCTAAAGAATTAACCGCTATAAGCATGCAGGTAGTTCCCCACTGTTGCCCCTGTAGTCTCATACTTTCCAGTTCATTAATTAATACATCATGCAAAGATCCTTTCCTTTTTTTAACTCTTGAATGCAGCTCTTCATTGTCTTTTTATCATTTTAATTTAAATGCCTTCAGCTGTATCCTATATGAAATATTTTATACAAAATTAATATCCTCTTGCATTGAACTCCTTAGGAAATTAAACCATTTTAATTTGGTTCTGGTTTTACTGATACTACCTCATAAAGAGAAATCTTTTCTCTTTTGTGTCCTCAGTGCCTGCATGTCTAACTCTGATTTTGTCCTAGAACAAAGTAGGAATTTCATAAGATTGGAATTAGGATAGCTTCGGCTCCATATTGCAACTATTAATTTTCTGGCTTATGGGTCACACATTTTTCTGGTACACTTTTAATGTATAGGACCATCTCCATTCCCAACCCTCAACAATTATTTTGGATAGTTTAGCTATCCCCTGTAAATATGCAGCCAAATAATGGATTTGCATAACACATGTATGACCATTGTTGTCCTTCAAAATGAACGACAGCTTAGTTTTACTATGTGAATGGAAGTCTGGCAGAAATTTTCTAAACTGTCCGCGACATTTTAATACTACATCCTGTTCGGATCGATGGGCAATTTCCATAGTGGCACTGGTATTCTCATCCTGCATATTTTGAAAGTAGCCTTCTTGGAAATCTAATACATTCCAAAATTTTGTAGCTTTCCATCTGCAGACAAAGCATCTGGGAGAAAATTTGTGAGTGAACAGCAGAAGATCACATTGAAGGTAATACAGCCATCATCTATCAATCATCTGGGTACTCTTACCACACCCTTCACCATCATTTTGGAGTATATACTGCACCTCTGCCACAGCAGTATACAACTGATTTAAGTTTAATTTTCCTTATTTTTGTGAGATGAATTAGTTCTGGAGAGTTTCAAAAGAATGAGTGGAAACAATAAGAAAATATATTGAGGCACGTGAAGAGATCTTGGGATATTACAAATTTTTTTCCAACGGTTTTTACAAGTGCACTATCGCTTAAATACCTATTAAAGACATACATAATTGGTACCTTATTTTTCAGTAGCAGAAGGTACGTTTTTTTCAAGGATCTTTTTTCTTCATTTTTACATTGGACAGCATATTCCAAAAAGCCCTTGAGAAAATAATTGGAACCAAGGAATCCCTTCCTCTGAGGAAGCACCCAAACCAGCGGGGGGTGAAGTTTTCCTTGATACTGTTCGCTTTCTGTCTTGCTGAATGGATCTGGAATGCTTTAATGAACAATCACCATTTCAGATTCTACCTGCTTCTAGTATTTTTTTGTCAGAGTCACCGTTGCATCCATCATTTTGATTTTAATTCTGTGTTTGTGACAGCTTAATTTAGTAGTTTGGTTATTTGGTATTTCAGAAATTGCCTTAGTGGATGGTGATTTAAGATGATTACATTTTAAAGATGAAATGGAATACCAGCATCTTTGGGAGGCAGAGGGAAGCAGGCAAAAGACCTGAAATATTTCTTAGACTTCAAATACAAAGTTATTTTGTCTTAATTTGTACTAATATTTGCATGGAAGAGTTCGATCGGAAGTTAGGTTCTTATTTTGTGCTTTACCTTGTAGCCACTATACAGGCAAGTCCTTAATCAAAGAGCCCTGTCAAACGTAAGAGAAGTACTTGAATAACTGTGGACTTTCTTCCTCGATAGAGGCTCCGGGGTCAGACTCCTCATGTCTCTGGCTTAATAAAGCAAATAATTCTGGTTTATTCATTGGAGGAGAGGGGTGAGAGAGAATGTGTAGTTATAGCTTTACAGAAGGGTGGCTACACCTGAACTGATCTGCATCTACAGCTGACCTCGTTAAGAAAAGGTTAAATGGTTATTCAGAAGGCTTCACTCCAGTTCCATGAAGAACTTCTGATTTCATTTCAAAATTGTCATATCTGACTTTTTCTTTGGCTGTTGTAAAAGTGACAACAGCACGTCATGTAGCTTTAGAGAGGTGCTTTCAGGGTATTATCATTTAAAATGAAGGCAGTCATCAACTTTACCTTCCATCATTTTTGTGGAGGCAGCTCAAGAGATGTGATTTACGGTGCTGGTTTCCTGTTTTTGCATACCAAATTTTACTCCTGTTGGTGACATCAACCCCCTCTGGCATTTAGATGATTCATCTTTAACGTACTTGTCAGGGGAGAAATGTTCCGCATCTCCTGTTGCCCCCGACTAAAATTTTGGATGTCAAAGCAAAGTCTCTGCCCTATGTCTCAGTTTACCCACAGTTCCTCAGAAAAGACATAAAATTTGGAGGGCTGCTTAATCACAGATAGTTATTAGGTTCATTTTAATGGTAAAATTTTCTGTGTATTTGCAGTGATAATAAAGATCTTCTCTCTGTGTTGTAGGCTGAAGGTAGAAGATATACTTTGGATGAGCCCGAGAGAGAAATAGCTGCTTTTCCGTACTCCTTCCTAAGGTGACTGATTTACAGCAGGAAGGAATATTTGAAGCATTCCTTCTTGCTTTCCATACAGCTTCTTCTTAGGTCATAAACCTTCATTACCAAGTCTCTTCTCACAGGACTTTTGGTTGGTTTTTTTAGATCAATGGCCTATCTCAATTTCAAAATTCATTATTTTCTTATGATAAAGTTCCACTGGGAAGCCAATTCAAGAAAGAGAACTCTGAAATATATGAATATTTTTGTCAGGAGTGAGACTGATGACATGTTAATACAGCTGTTAGCGCTCTCCATCAGAGCTTAAAAACTATGTATTTCTTACACAGCGCTACAACTACGTAGCGGGTTGGTATTCCAGTTGGCATTTCCTTTCAGGAAAAAAGGTCTGCAGGCATCCAGCCTTATGAATCTATGATCTGTGAGAATTGCAGACCAAAGGCATTTCCCACATCTTTTCTTCTGAAAATGTAACACTGAGATTCAGAATATTGTCTAGGATAGAAGAACAGTGTTGGAAATCAGGCCAGAGCCCAGGGCTGACAGCTGATTCTCCTCATTGCCGACCTGAGCATCACGCTTGACTTGCCGATTTGCTCTCCAGCCTTTTCATACAAAGGCATTTGTACCTGAGTAACAATTGTACTCTGAGTTAAAAAAAAAAAAAAAGCACTCTCACGGACAGTGGAGGTCTGTACGGCATCTGAAGTAACACTGAGGTCTTTTGAGGTATTAGAGCTCCGCATCTAGTGAGGTGTTATAATACCCTTGAACCGTAGTCTTTCAGGCTTCAGCGTAAGCAGTGGATTTTGCTACTGGAGCAGGGTTTGGGGGTGTTCTAGTGGATTTTTTCCAAGAGGAAGTGGTATAATGGCACAGCATGGCTCCAGAAGAAAGTGAGATGCAAGGTAGTAGAAAGGGGTTTTTTTAGAACGTTGCTTTCTGCTCTTTCTTCCCCTCTGATTTTCTGATTAGAGAGACGTCGTTGTATTCTCAGCAGCCTTCAGCAAGGAGGACTATCGAGACTGAGTAAGTATGCTTGAACTGGCTTTCTGCTAGTTTGCATCATTAAGCTAGAAACCCTTCCTCAAAACTGATGAACTCGAATCAGTAAACGAGGACTCAGAATAAACTGTTGTTCGCAATCTACAGTAGAATTTATATGACTATGAATTTTGTAATACTTAACAGTTTCCATGTGAATCAAAAAAGAAGATAGATAGACTTCACTTATTAACCAGTGGCTATAGATTTTCTTTTTTTAGGGCTGTAATCTGGCTGAAGCAAACATTGGCAAGGTAAAATGTTGAGTTTAGGGGCATTCTTAACCACATTTCTGCTCTGAAATATGCTAAGAATCAGAAAAACTGCTAGTGATTTATTGTGCGACCTTAAGAAAGTTGTGTAATTCTTTGTGCTTTAGGAGAGGCTTGTTCTTGTCTAACTTTAAGGGTGTTATATAGGTATCAGAGATCAGCTATAGATACCTTTCTCTCTTGATGATAGAGGGAACCAAAATGACAATATTCAAGCTGAATGAAAAATTTTACATAATGAAAGTCATGCAAGATGTATCCCATTTTTTACTTTCTGTTTATTAAGACTGGAGGATGTTTGATAGAGCTTGATTGAATACTTCGGGATATTTAGAAAGATGCTATGAGAGAGAAACGGCACTGAAATATTTTCTTTGGGGGTTTTCTCTCTTGTTGTTTTCGAAACAGAACTCCAAACTTTTGGAGAGTCTCCCCTTTAGAGCAGCTGGCATCAACAAGGCTTTAAGAGGTATTAAACCAGAGAGAAATTCAATCAAAGAGGTGAAAGCCACATCTCACACTAACAAGGATTTTGTACATCAGAGAGTTGTTGTTTGAAAGGAGTGGGGGTTGGCAAATAAGCACTTAGATTTTTCTGAGCTTCCACTGAGGACTAGCACTTTTCAGCTGCGGTCAGATTCTCTAGAAGCTCCTTTGGAAGCCTTTACTCAGAGCATCAAACTGCAATTTTACATTTTCTTCCCAGTTAGCGCCCCTTTCTTCCTCAGTGCAGAGCAGGTTCAGAGCGCTTTCCAAGATTTGCCGATTCGTCACTCAGGATCTCTGCGCTAATTTATACCACAACAGAAAGTTAGCATAAACACAGAGCACCATAGTGGCCTTTCTAAAAGTCTGATATTTTACACAGGGTTTTTTATTATTATTCAAAATGAATGAAAGGGTCAGTTTTTCCTGATAGAATTACCGTTTTGAAAAATAGCAGCTGGTGGGAAGAACTATACAGTCTTCTTAATGGCATTTCCCGTAACGGTGATTGGACCTACTGCATTGTGTAATATGTGTCTCTATTTTAAAACATTTAACACTGGGTTTTCTATTCTCCCTGCAGAGAAGAGGAGCTTTTATATTTAGCTTTCATTGAAGATGTAACAAATGATATTCTTAGCCTTGGGCTGTTTTCTAACAGGTAGGTTACGGTTGTTTTCAAATTTGTAATGCTGTGTCAGAAAAATATGGACTCTGTAAGAAAGGGAAGTAGTGTTTGATAATCATTTCTTTGCCTGTAAGAAAGAATATACAGATACTACACAGCTACCTCTTGCTTTTGCTTTGTTTCCTTTTCTTTTTTGCTTTATGTAAGAAAGGATAACTAGGGAAGACCTGTGGGTCTTTGATCTGCTGCTGTTGTACCATGAGATAAAGCTTCTGTTAGAAAATGACCTGCAGCCCTCGGTGGAGTGATGCTAAGAAGAAATCATTTTATTTTGCAACATCTTTTTTGCTAAATAAACCAAGTTACTACTCTTTCACACAACAGATCCTCCATCTCCCTTCTGTCCTTGTTCCTGTTCTAATATGAATTCAGTCTTCAAGGTGGGTTATCAGGATTACAGACTGTTTCAGATAAGGGCTCACCAGCTGCTAAATCAGGTATTTTTCAATAATTAAATGCTAAGTTATGATACAATTCATGTATTTGAGTAGTACTCCCAAATTCTTTTCCATATCAGTTCCTTTGGATAAAGAACTATCAAGTTTATAGCAAAAAAAATCCTGCACTATTTCTGATACAGAATTTTAACCCATTTTTGTAATTCCATTTTCAGGGCAGTCTAATTTCAGCATAATATTCTGATCTTCTTCTGGATTGATAATGTTCCCAGCTGTTTTTCTATTCTGTGCACTCTCACTTTGTTTCTCATGTCGGCTATCAATGAGAATGTTAAATACACTGAATCCAAAAATTAATCTTTGAGAAGTTTCAAGAGCAGTCTCCCTCTGGTTCTTTTTTTACAATAAGGTTGTCTTCCCTTAAAACCCTTCTTGCATTTTTTTTTTTTTTTTAACAATTTCTGTTGTAAATGAGATTAAATTCACTTGACCTTCTGGAAATTTGTTCCAATGACTGTGTACCTTAGTTGTCACAAAACACTTCTGTCCTGAATTTTTTTCTCATCCTGATTAAGCAATGGGAGAGAGCTCTTGGTTGGGACTGAGGATTTTTCTCTGGATTTTTTTCTGAAGCTGGATTTTATTCCTTCCCTTTATTTACACTTGGGTATATCAGCCACTGTGGTGCACCTGAGAGATTTTGGATACTTCAGCATGCCACCACTGGATCGTTGGGTTTTCCCACCGTCCAGACCCAACCGACCAAACACGCTACAAATCACCCCATGGCTACCATGGGTCTGCCTGCTGAGCACACGGCCAGCGGGAAACAACCTTAGTGGTCCCATTTCAGCTAAGAAATGAAACTAAAAACCTGAGGTCATTCGTTTCTATAGATCTGTTAAACGTTGGTTTTCTTCCTGTTAATTCATTTAATTGTTCATTTGTAGAGTTCTGGAAGAACTGTTTGAGTGTCATATTCAAGAAAATAAGACCCGTTTGGATGAGGTAGGTGCTGCCCCCGTAGCTGCCTCCCTCTCTGCACGGGGCTTCAGCAGCGTTTCCAAGGTACAGTGGAAATGCGCTGGCGTATTTGCTGGTAAAGGTAACCGGAATGCTCACCGGGGAGCAGCGCTCTCTGTAAATGAGATTTGCAGACTCCTGACCTACCGTGATGCGTGAGTCACAGGCACAGTCACAAAAGAGGGACAGTAGTCAGTTCAGTGTGGTGACACTCGCTGTATAATTTAGTCACTCGATTGTAAGCAGCCTGCCTTTCCTTACCTCAGAGTTAAGCCCTGAGTTCTGGGCAGATGGGGGCCACGCGACTGGAGAAGTGTCACCCCTTTCTTTCTTCATCCCCTAGAGCAAGATGCGCCACTTGTTGGATGTGCTGAAAGCAGACCTGGGCTGCAACGCGGGCAGTGGTGCGGAGCAAATCCACCCAGGCTGGGGAGCCTTCGACTCACTGGATCTGCAAGAGTTTGACGTGATGGAAGAGCTTGAGTTTACCAGTAAAAGTCAGAGGCAAAGAAAACCTACAAAAAGTGAAGAATTCTTTGGGACCATGGAATTATCGTTAAAGGAACCAAACAAACGTGAATCACCAGTATGCAGGGGAAGTTCAAAGGAGACACAGAACAAGGATGACTTTTCAGAAGATGTCGCTAAAATGGTGGATGCTGGGACAGAGTCTCACTCTTGTGTGGAAGCTGAAGAAGAGCCAGACACTTCACCCTCATGTGGGGCAACTTTACATTTGATTACTTGTGACACTGATTTGGAAACCAACAGGGAACTTGATGATCTTGAAGAAACCTTTGCAGAGGCCCTTCAGATCTCACACGACTATTCCTAACAGTAGCCAAAATATAGCTGTTGAAGAGGGATGGAGCTAGTTCTGTGGAGAACTGCCACTTGTTAAATAGTAGTAAATTATTTATTTTCAGTTTATTTCTGTTAAAACACTGCTAAAGTCTTTCTAGCAGGGTATTTATTAATTAGGCATTAATTAATATCTGTTGTAATGTAGACTGTAAAGGGTAGTTTTGGTTATCAAATTTTGTATATTTTGTCTATAATTGTATAACTCAGAACTAACTTTTGAGAATATTGAAATAGATATATATTTTTAGAAAGCTGTAATAGCACGTTACCAAATATTTATTGTTTTTTATTTATAATAAATAAATCGATTGGTAACACATTGCTAGTGCAGCTGTGGTCCTGCTATAAAGATCCAAGATCTTTTTAGTCTGCAAGAATTCAATTTATCCACACCAAAACATGGTATATTACATACCTGCAGGGCAGGGATGGAACTGTTTGTCCATCCCGGAAGAAGGCGGCATTTTTTTCCTCTCTGAACGTTCCGTCCATTTTTTGACGTTAAATCCCATTGAGGCATGAAGTTCATACAATCAACTTTTTTTTGCTTTTACAATATCTGGAGAAGATAAGAAACATACCTTTTCCTTGCATTACCTAAAGGAATGAGTGTGGACAGGCAACTTTCCGAACATAAGAATTTCTTTTGGTGGGGGTAGATGATCATTCCTTCTTCAGCCCTCATTCCTTCAGCCGTGAATTCCTTCCTCAGCCGTGAATTCAATTCATCTTATTCCTTGTACCAAGGGGAATAAAGAGCCGTTTTGCAGCACCGGCTGCGCTCAGTCTTTGCCTCACCTCCCATCAGCTTTCCTGCCTGAAAAGGACATTTATCTCTAGCTACTGCATATGGCAGCTCTTGAGCTATTTAATCCTAGTTGTCCATGATTCAGCTGATGTTTCTGGAAAGCGAAGGCTGCAGCAATTTTCAACCTGCGCAACACTAAAATACACAGTTAAATTTCTTGCACTAATGACAACCTTGGCATAGTGTTATGCATCAAGCTTTAGTTTTGAAAAAACATCGAGTTAGTCATCAGTCAGTACCTAAGACTAGTAGAAGACCCATCAGGCATCTCGTACAGCAAATGGAGAAAAGGTGGTCTATTTTATGATTAGAGTTTACATTGACGTTAGCATATGCATTGCACAAAATCGGCCCAAATTTCTGTGTGTAATCAGTACAGCTATTACCTGGCATCCACGTTACTGCAGAACGAGCTCACCATGAGGTTCTGAGGAAGTGCCAGGAAGTTGTATTGTCTTCTGTAGGTGAGGAACTGTAAGAAGCCTGAGGAAGCAGATAAACCCTGTCCCCAAATAGCGCTTAGGGCTGGCCTAAATCTGCTTCCTCCAAGGACAAACCCAAGTGGTTGCAGTTTGTCATGGTTGGGGCTGGGCTGGCCACTAACCAAACAACAGATACTGTCTTTCTCTCTCTCTCTCCCTTCCCAGAAGAGAAGGGTGAGAAAAAAAGGGAGAGAGACTTACCGATTGAAAAGAAAATTAAAACTACTTTAATAATAAAAAGAAAAGATAATAATATTAACAAAGAAAATAATGATATCTATACAATACATACAAAACCATATTGAGCTCCCAGGATGACGATCACACACTGGGAAAGTCCCAGACTGGACTCAGCGATAGACGGGAACTGGATTCCAGATCTGGATTCAAGAATGCCTGGATTGGGATCAGAGGCAGACGAACAGAGCCCTCCTCGGACGCCAGCCATTGAAGAAAGAGCAAGCCTGACCCCTTTGATCCCTCAGCTTTTATACTGAGCGTGATGCAGGTTTTCTGCCTCCAGCCCTCCACCAGGGCACGCAGCCAAGCGAGCTGACCTGGGTTGTTATAGCAGCAAGTATCAGCAGGAGCCTCTCTGTGTACCATTCCTTTTACAATTTATAAGCAATCAGGCCTTACCACTCTGGGAGTGGACTACAGTCTTAAAAATATGCCGTTAATTTCAGAGCGTGCAGTCAGTTAGAAGAGACTTAACTGAAAAGTAAAATTACTGAAAAGAAAGTTGGTTCTGTTTTACGTCAAACCAGGACACGGTTCACACATACAAGTGCTCCCACCTGCCTCCCCCGTGGCTCATGAGTGTCTACCAAAAACTAGTGATTCCGTAAGCTAGATGACCGATTGCAGCTAGAAGTAGCTTCACTAGACATAGACCACAGATTCACTTGTGAAGCATAAACTTTTTTTTTTTTTTTTTTGGGGGGGGGGGGTGCTGGGGCAGAAGCAGGGTGGGAATCTTAAAAAAACTCTAAAGAAAGCCAATTAAACAAAAGCAACGTTTCTGGCACTGCATTGCAATTCCCCCAAAAACGAAAGGCACTTTCCTGGCTGCTTCTGCCACAATAATAAATTAGACTTGCTGACAACGAGAGCAGACCCGGGTTTATTTCAGCCGCGCACACGCAGCTGTGCGGATGGGCACGAGCCTTTCATCTGCTGCGCTCGACTGGCTGGCCTGCAAACCTGGCCCGCAGCTGGTGGGCTCTGGCTCACTGAGAAGTAGGTAAGATAACGTGAGGATTTTGCATCCCTCCATCAGCACTTGTCTTGTTGGAAAGACAAACACCCACCGGACTGATGCAGCATGGTGCAGGGGTGGTTTGTCCTCCATCACAAGGACAAACGTGGATGTCTCCCATCCCCAAGGAACCTCCCTCTCTGTTCCTTACCCCACAGCGCTGAATGGCAAGATGTTTCTGAATAATTTTAACACAGAGGGACTGGTTTGAAAACTAAAGAGCGTGGTCAGACGAATCAAGTATAAAGGCTGTTTGCTGCTCAGCCAGGACTTCACTCGCTCTTGGTGCCCTCCATTCTGAGTTCTCCGATCTTGGTCAATAACGGAATTCAGGGTTTTTTTCCCTACCTATCACTACACTTGTATAACTTGCTTGTCATAAAAAAGATCACTCATCAAGCTTTGGCTTGTGGTCAACAGGAGTCTGATTAAAGATTAACAAGAATTTCACATTTAAATTCCACAAATAAAAAAAAAAATAAACACCATAGCAGTGAAAGTGGTCATGACGTCACCTCAGAGAAGTGCAGACAATGACACACTCACTTCCTGTAGCATGAGTAACACGAAAATAAACAAGAAAAGTTCCTTGACCATACTTTCTGTTGATGAGCTGTCTGAACATCAAGGATATTTTTTGTAGGTAGATGGAACTTAAAAGAGTAGATGGATTCATTAAAGCAGACCTTTCACAAAGAAAGCATCTTTCTGCTTCAACCATGTGAACATTTCCTGGATCCAGAGTGAAGTTTCTAGTAAAAAACTGGAAGATCACACACTCCATCCTTGCAGCTGGAGTGGTCAGCCCAGTCCGAGGAACTGGTTTCTCATTGAACAGCCAATCCCACCAGCTAGCGGGGAAAAAACATTCTAAAGAAATGTTATTTATATAAAATCAATTAGTTTAGCTACGGATCCAAAAGCTATTCAGGCTATATTCAGGCTATCCAGGGCTTAAAACGTTCTCCCTATTATTCACACTTAACTTCTGCTTGAAGCACCACCTTAAAGTGTTTAAGCAACTCGATATGCAAGCCTGACCCACTTAATCTTATCACTGATAAGACAAATAAAAGCAAGCTTTGTTGTTTTTTCTGAGTGGTTTTTTGGTTTGGGGTTTGGTTTTGTTTTGTTTTTTCGCCTTTTACTTGGTGATATACTCAGGTTTTGGCACAAGCAACAGCAGAACAAGGTAGTCACGACACCATGACAAACCTGCATGCTTCAGAAGTAACGATCTTGGAAGCAGTCGGCAGCTGTGATCTGCGCTGGAAAGACTGATTTCTGCCCCTGTTTATGAGGGCGATGAGCGCACGCATAACATCATCAATGTTTACTTCAAATGGACAAAAGCGCGCTGTTGTTACTTTGCTCTGTAACAAACCAGTCTCTTATCTTTAAAGCCTCCGGTTTTGTCATCACTGCTCTTGTTTTCAAAGGTAGGATCCCATTTATTTACAAAGCAAAGTGGGGCTTTTGCTCATTTGATGGAAAGATTAATGTGATGAAAGAAACAGGTGCTTAGATGTCTTAGGGCTGACCAGAAAACAAAAACCTGCAAGCAGAATGCAAGCTATCCTTTTATCCCCAATCGACCCCATGACTAAGGCAACTACACATTTTTCATTTAGGCTTAGCTGCAGAATGACTCTGGGGTTCTGTTTCTCTATGTTTCTGTACACCTTCGCATCATTTATAGCTATGCAACAGGAGCTGTAGAATGATGCAGCTCAACTGATCACATTTCATAATTCAAGTAGAAATGGCTCCATCAGACAGTGGGGAAAGAAGTGCTACCTTTTTCTCAGCAATGATCTGCGCGAGGAGTATCAAAAAGAGTACTAAAGCATTAGCATAAATAAAAATTAGGTCCCGGAATTTCATTCATAGCACCTAATGCAGACTATTTCAATGCAGTGACAGCACAGCTTCTAACCAGCAAGCCATCCCAAAAACACCCTTCAGTTCCTCTGTGCCTGAGCACCAGTGAAAGGCGGCATTGCTGGGCCACAGCCTGGGGGAAGGACAAATAGCAATGGAAAATGAATTTTAAAGGGAACGTAGGATGAAAGGAAAGGGGAAAGGGAAATCATTATTTATTCCACCTTTTAAAAAAATGGTGAGACCTATAATCAGGTAGAACACAGGTGCAGAGTAGAACTTTAGATGCCACTCGTTAACATTGGTCTTCAAAGATACATTAGAGCTTCCTCAATTTTTCCACCTTTGTATTGAAGCGTTTCTATTTGAGACCTAAAAATTAATGAAAAGGGGAAAACCCACAAAATTGTAACTTGGGGTGTACTGCAGGGAGCTATGGGAAACCCCAGCATCCCACTTTAGTTTTTTGGCCACCCAAGGCAGGAGCACACACTGATAAGCAAGTGCAGGGCACTGCGGATCCAGGCTATCTCTAGAGCCTTTCTCCCTGGCGCTTCCCAGGCACTTGTCCCGCTGTCCCCACGACTCAGGAGCTAACATCTGGTATGGACACGGATTGTAAGGAACAGAACAGCACCCAGTGACTTAAATAAAAACAGTTTCTCACCCTCCAAAACAACCAAACCAGATACCCACCAGCAGTCCAGTCTTCCTGTTTCCTTTATCAATAGCGAAATCCTCTTCATTCAGAAACAACCGTCTTCAGTTTCTATTCCAAGTAGCAAAGCAAGCGATATGCAAACAGGTGAGCGGTAAATTAATCAGCCACACCAGCATGGGTCACAACCAGTCAAAGGATTCAGTTTCAAAGCCTGTAGCAGATTGTGGGCCAGCGGAAGCTGGGCATGTCACAGGGATAAAGCATCGCTGGGAAGGGAGAGAAGAATCGGCAGTTATCACTGGCATCCCAACTCATCAGTTGAGCTGCAGAGCACCCGCAGCTGATCTCCATCTCAACCACCTTAAAGAAAAACTGGGAGGACTCCAGGATGTCAGGCAGTTCACGAGTAGCAACAAGAAGGGTTAACTCAAGTGAAGGGAAAACAAAATCAAGAATGCTGTGTCTACAGTGTAGGGGACTCTGTGCTCTGTAGAAAGCCTCCAGAGCAGCCAGGCTCTCTCTTCAGGCCTCCTAAAGGGACTGATCCTTTCAGCTCCCCCACTAAGCTAATTCCAGCAGGCAGCAAAAGGCAGGAGGTGTGCCTGACGCCCAGGTGACAACACACAAAAGTTACATTTGCATTCATCTTTTAAACTGTGAGACTGGCCTGCAAAAGGTGTGGGGGTCTCAACGCAGCACTGCGTTCCGGGCTGGAGGAACGCGGGTGGCGCCAAACACCCATCCCCACTGGGCGCAGGCAGGGGCTGCTGCTCTGCCCTCCTGCAGATCACAGGCTTCGGCACACACAGTCTCCCCTACCATCCCTCCAGCCTTACTGCATCGGGGGAATGAAATTAGACCTTGAGAAGGGCAAGCAAAGGCTACATAAATGGAGCTGGGAGGCATATGAAACTTGAGAGAGAAACTCGAACACAGCCTCAGCCTGGCAGGCCGCGGAGCTCTGCTGTCCCATTCTCACAGAGGACAGGCAGCGTGATCTGCAGCACGAGGTGCAGAGCTCTCTGCAGTTATCCCAAGAATTCAGCAAGCCTGTAGGACTCCCCTTACAGTATCTGCCCGAGGGCTGCAGCATACCTTACATCTCAGAGCAGCCAGAGCCCGATTCCAGAAGATGAGTAACAGAACTACGAGGTGACCCCAGCTCTTCCCAGCTATCTGTTTCTCTCGCCCATAAGCACGCTCGCATGCCAAATAAGAAGTGAAGCAACGTGTCAAAGGCCATCAGCTCTCCTGTCAGCCTGAGAATGCCTTGCAGGACCTCAGAGGTGTAGCCTCTCCAACCAGAAATTCAGCTCAGAGGCATTTGGCACCCTGCTTTTCCTGACGTTTGACACAAGCAAGACCAGAGATGATACAGATAGCATGGGTTTGAGAGCTGGCTATGAGGCTTCCCAAATGCTGGGAACAACCGTCTCAGATAACAGTGGATTGTCAGAGAAAGATAGAAGAGCTCCTCGAGCTCCCAGCTCAGTTTCCCTTTCCCCAGAAACAAGCTTGCATGATGTGTCCTCCCATCCCGCCTTGAAAGTCTTAAGCCTTACACACGGGCTTTCAGCTTAAACATGTAGCTCACTGTAGCTTTCCATAGCGTGTGTTTTCTCCATGGCTGTTCCTCAGTATTTGAACGTCTCAGAGCCTCTATTCAGCTCACTTCATGGTGGAATCAGATCTCTCCAAAGGGTTCCCGGGGACATCTCCACAGCCACTTCCTTGTTGTCCATCCCTTTCCCTGAAGCAGCCGATAGGTGAGCGCACACCCCTGCCATAAAGCACCCATGACACAGTCTCAGTAACAAGGCTATGGGGCAGGTGAGCAATGGGACGGGCCAGCTCATGGCCAAAGTTAGCATCACAGGTATCAGGACAATTCAGCCTGTAGTGCAATATTTCTCGTTTCTTTCAACAGAGAATGTAAATTAGCCTCAGTTCTGCTTGTTTGTCATTATTTAAACACCAGCATTGTGCAGAGGGATAAGGCTGACCTTTTGTCCTGAAAACAGGCTCAAATGGAGCATTTTATTTCCAGCTTGATGGCATAAATGCACTGAAAGTGCTAAACTCACCTTGGCAGCCCTCCTAACTAACACCATGGCACTAAGGAATAATTCTGCTCTGCCTGCAGGGAGTGCATACATACACTCCGCCATGCTCCTTATTTTAGGTAGATTGGTTTTTTTCCACAGTGCATCAAAGCTATTGCATCTAATACCTGCTGTTTGCATTCCTACCGCTGACTGATTGAGGTGGCTGTGCAACAGCTCCTTCCGCCCTTTAAAACCTAAAAGGAACTTGGGAAGAAAACAAATCCTTCATCAACCAACTATGTTTGATTCTATTTTTGGTGAACAATTGCACTTTCCTCCTCTTTCCTAATTACGTTTTGATCCTGACTACTACTGCAGTGCAGTGTTTCCCCTCTCCTTATGAGGGAGAAAACAGATGACCACATTTGGGCAGGGCATTGCTACAGGAACGCGTGTGCTCTAGCAAGAGTCGCAGCACATCTACGGAAGGTGGTAGGGATTCTTTTCAAGTAAGGTGGAAAGAGCCATGCAGCAGGAGAGAGGAAGAAAGAATCACCTACCAGCACCCTGGAAGGAACAAGTCCTTGGGTCCAGTGTCCCCGGGCGATAATTCACCACAACAAGTGGGATCAGCAGGCCAACTGTCGCGGGCTGGTGGAGCCACTGTGTTGCTTGTGATTTTCTCCTTAATCATTATGGAGCTGCTGTCAGGAAGTGAATCGAACGCCAGGTTTTGACAGACTTGATCCTTGTCTATATACTTATCTTTTTCAAGCCAGAAATCCCCCCCAAAGAAAATCTAATCAGATTTACTGATTATCATAGCTGGCCTGCCTCTGCAAGATAGCTTTCAGGACCACAAGAGTCAGGAAATAAAAATAATGTCATGTTTTTAATGTGTCAGTTAAAGGATGGCTTAAAACGGAAAACTGAGGCAGTACAACTCCCTAAGATTTATAGTTTCAAATTAGATTGCTTCCCCTAATTCAGGGAGAGAAGAAAACATTTTGTGACTGATGGAATTTAAAGTGGTAGAGACCTACAGCTCCTGGCCTTCAGGAGACAAATTTTTGAAATACAGAGTGAGCACTTGCTATTTCTGGGGGCTCAAAAACACTCATTTCAGAACAAATTAATTTATTTCTATACTGCTCTGGTGCAGGAAACTCAATAAGCCCTGATAAATCTGCTAAAATAGTATCTTTCACATTATCAAACTAAAATCAGACTATCTTCTAGCGCCCTGAAGATTTTTGTCAATGGAAAGACATTTTCAGCTTCTACCAGTCGTGACTAGCACAGCATGCAGACAGAAGAAATCAGATACACACACGCGCACACAAAGTATGCAGTTCCCTTAAATCACCGATTATCAGTATTAGCCAGGCTTGACAGGGGCTTTCTTCATAGGTACTTAACACCAGTGAAAATTCTTCATTCGCCTCTGGGTATGATAATTCAGGGTCTGTTCGTGGAAGGATTTGATGTCCTTCTAAATTTATGTAAGGCACATGATTGCCATTTTAGAAATGGTTAATAATAATAATAATGATAATCTGAACCTTATCTGCAAGCCCTCCAAGTCTTTTCTGGTTGTTTTGTTTATTACAACAGATACTTTAAATCCATAGAATAAGCAGGGCAGCAAATAATACTGGTTTGGTATGTTAGGGATGGCAGATGTTTGCTTTAAACTTAGATGTTTGCCTGAAAGATTGTCATGCAGATGAGGCTGGGAGATGTGGTGATTGATCAGAAATGGGACAGAATTTTTCTAAGCTCTGCCCCTTCTAGCTCTCACTTCTATGTTGTACCGTTTTGCATGCAGTGACCCCAAGAACACGCCTGTGTCCTGAAGTCCTTGCTTCAGAAAAGCTCCCCAAAAATGCCATGACGTCAAATGTTACATGTCTTCAACCCTGTGCGCCTCAAAGATAAAGAAGTTTTGTGGTAAAATAGTCCCAGGCTCACCCATATCTTACTTACACTTGTTTTTTCTTTGAATTAATGAGGCTAGTTTAAAGTAATTGTAATAACAGAATTAGCTTTTAGGTATCAGAACCACCCTTTCCCTATGCATTATGTTCCCATCACTCAAATGCAAGTGCTGATGGCATGAGATTTGACTTGCCCAAGAGCCAAACCGAGACAACGGGATACACCACGATACGAAATAACTTGCGAAGTTCAGAGCTGACAAGCATTCACCGATCACCCAGTCCTCACTCAACTCCAACTCGCCTGCAACACCATTCTCCTGGCAGTACCTGTGCAAGTGACATTCCCATCATATTCACAAATTGTGAACATCCACAAGTAGTTCTCAGGCTGCAGGAGGTAAACTGGCAACTTTTCTGTGTCACTGGGCAGCTTGTCTTCATGCAGAGTTCAGCCCTCCAGGGGATGCTCATAAAAATAGTGGAGAGAGAGAGAACACATATTTATATGTTATATTGACCCCTCAGGAAAAAGGAATTGGTGTAAAAAAAAAAAACAAACGCATCAGATCCTAAACAGAGCAACTGCCACATGTAAAACTTCCAGCTAAGTACCTGTCATTGATGAGTTTCATGTAACCTTCACCTGCCCACAGGCATTCTGGATTCAAACAACCCTAACAGCTGAGGGAGAGCTCCTTCAGTTCCCCTAGTCAAGGCACTAGGCGAGGAGCCCCTCTCAACAGCTCCCCTAAGTTTCTCTTGTACGAAGTCCTGGAGCTCTTGCCCAAGAAAGCTTCTGGCGGGCTATGCCAATTCCAAGAATCAATTCACTTCCCTGTCAGCCAGCTCTGGCCACCAGAAGGCTGTAATGGGGATTTTACAGTGCTGAAAAATAACAGCTACAGGTTAGAGTGATTTGGATTTAGGGGAAACCTAGGTTTCTGAAGAGACCTTTGCCTCAGGTCTAAACCCAGTATAAATAGTAAGTCTGATCAGAATGTCAGAACTACTGGCTATTTTTACCATGTGCTTAGGACCCCAAAAAGTGACATCTCCCTCTTCTGATTTTGAATCTGTGTCAAATAAGAGAGCTTTTCCCACACTGAACATTGCACAGCACGCTCCCCAGGATTTGGGAACTGATCAGACAAGTACATGAATAGCTGGTATGTCACTGTCTTACCTTAAGTTGATTAATGCCATCAAATTAATCATACCTAGAAGACAAATTTTAGTTAAAAGCCCAGTCGTTTCAGATTTCAGTTAAGTGGGCAGCGCACTAGGCGTTTAGCAAGGACAAGGGAAATGCCATTGCCCAGTGAAATTGCAATGCCCAGCATGCGATTCATTTATCGTGACATCATGCAGTCTTGTGCTGCACCAGGTGTTACACATCAAATCTTTTGCACCACCTCCTTTATTGACTAAATGCCAATTATAAAATGAAGAAAAACTTCAGTGTTAGTCATTGGTAGCAGCTCCAATGATCGTAAGTAAGTATACAATCAACAGTTCCCTCTCTCACATGCTTTCGGAAAGGGTTTTTCAACTTTCAAAATCTTTTTATCCCTCCTCCACTTAAAAGTTATGGGGAAACTCTATGTTCAATACTAAAAATAGCTTTAGAAAATGCAAAACATTGTAAACAAAAATGGTGGGGAAGCAGGTGCAAGACTTTCCTGCCACAAAGATGACAGCTATTAGTATTTGACAGTACAAGTTTTATCTTTGTACTGAGATTCAGGACAGTACTTGCAGTGTTTTAGAAGAGTGATCTTCTTTACGTACAGAAGGTAAAGTCCCAACCTAGGACTACACATGAAAACTAAGTTCTCTGATTTTTCTTTTAACAATGGAACAATAAAAACTCATAGTTGCTTCAAATATTTATTTCCATGGCAAAAATAGACTATAATATATTCATTTCACATATATTACATTCAGTAATACAAGCTTTTCTGTCTATGAAACACAATTTGTACATTGTTTTACAAACCAATTTCAGTTTACAAGAATTAAAGCTGCTTTGATTATACATTTTTACAGTATTGGTGGCAAGACAGCAAAAATAGACATGTTAACCACTAGCTTAGTACTAGAAAATAATACTTCATGTTTGCTACTGTTTAAACAAAGTCCCATTTAAATCCTTGCACGCTGGCTCAAACGAAAATGAAGCCAGATCCTGCATTCCTCTGACATTAAGGACTCAATCCTACAAAACTGCTGAAAGGACTTCAAATACCCATTTGCTTTAACTGAATGAAGAGATTTCAGCAATGAGCAGGAGCAGACATACTTACTGATTTGCCAGGTCAAGCCGCTAAAATTTCCATCCAAGTCCCCCCAGATCAGCCACAATGAGGACAGATAACATTGGGTATTTCAAAGCCATTTAAGAAAGTATCTTTGCAAAAAGCACATACACCTTGTCTGTCAGAATTATCCAGGATTAGCAAGGTGACAGACTGGAGGATTTTACATGTTTTTTTCCTCATCAAGTTTCCTACCATTCTAAAAATTAATGGCATTTGCAAAGTCTTTTAAGTATTTTAAGAGTCTCCTAATTTTACATAAATATTTCCAAACGGAAAAACAGCGTTTAAATTCCCTTTATAAAAGTTAGGCACCTTCTGAAACTGTGCTCATGAAATTAAGAACTTGGTAGTTTGGATTGCTGCGTATCTGAACCAAAATAACATTACGTTAACTATAGACTTGCTCTCTAACTCGCCATAGGCTCAATCTGTTGTAAACTCTATTCATTACATTCTTTGCATTTGATTTCTATCTTCATTCCCTAATTAGAGCTGAAGAATAGTCTTCCAAAGAACAACTACACTGGAGGTTATTCTTCACCACTGAACGCAGCGTCATGGGTAAAATTGCAAAGAATAGAACCAAAGGCCATTTAGCAACTGTTTTTTGAAATGCTCATTGAAGTTAACAAATCCTTTCTTTTTTTCAGCCCCTGTAGACCTTAAAGTAACATATGTGATGCCAACAGAATGCACCAAGTTACCTGGTCCCCAACAGGATCTTACTAAGAAATGTATTTTTTTATTTATTTTTTTTTAGACATGTTTGTAACAGCTGCTAAAAGTTCAAGATTTTTCCCTTACCTTAGCACAGTATTATCTTATTTTAATATCACTGTATTGCAAATGCTGCACTGCAACATAACTTCCAAGCACGTGTTATATTCCACATTTCAAGGGCCTGATTTTCAGCCCAGCCTTAAACTGGTGCAATTCACACTGACTGTAAACTGGCTGCATTCATAAAGTATTTAGACTTTCAAATCATCTCACCTGCATCCACTAGAAATTATCACTACAAAACGGCATGTATGCCTATTCCCCCTGCATTTTTCATGTGTAAAACCAGAGACCATAGTTTGAAAAAAATCTGACCTTTAATAAGTAAACAGAAACTGAGCCGACAGATTGCATTAAATATATTTGGAAAGGATATGTAAAAATAACAGAACCTCTGAAAAAAATATTTGGAATTTCAAAAATCACATTTTAAAAAGCCAGTAAAAATAACACTTACGACTACATATTCACTTACACTACCATGCCATGAAAAACATACCATATGAATCACACCTTTCTAGCAGCTCTACTGTGGATACAAAATGTTCCAAATCCTCCTCCAAATGCCTTCAGCCATTCCTCAAATCCTCACTCTCTACTTCCAACATTTTGTACTTTCACAAGAGAATTTCTTCTGAACTATCTCAGCTACTTTTCCTTTGAATGCTGTAGCTTCATGTATGCACATTCCTGCCACGTTCTTTTGGTTAATTCTTGTAATCTGTATTTAAATTTAAAGCAGACATGTGAGTATTCATGCTTTGAGGGCTCAAGCTTTCATTGGCAATAAGCCCATTTTAATTCCTACAATATCAGGAAGAACTGCAGGAATTTTGCATCTTGCAGGACTGGACTCTGGCTTTGCATTACTTTGCAGTATTGAAAAAAAAAACAAAACAACAAAAAACAAACCCTGAACTCTAAAGCACAGAGTTCTTAACAACTGAGGTGCCATTTCTTTTAAATTAATAATTTGAACTAACTACTGAAATATAGTAATGAGTTCACAATTTTTAAGTCCAGGGTTTTAGTAATGCTACTGATATTAAAAATGAGGTCTCATTACACAGCTAGCTTGTATGATGAACAACCTCACAGTTCCCAGGTTTGGTCCAGAGGCCATTGAAATCTATGAGCCACTTAACTTTAACAGCTGCTCCAACAGGAAAAATGTAGCAGCAGCCTCAGGTAGTCTTTCTTATTAAATTTAAGAGGCTATTTTTGGAGAAAATTGCTCTAAATGTCATCCACTTCAAAAAAAGATACACAGGATCACAAGAGGAGCCAAAAATACCTTTCTCAAAATGCCAGGATTTTTTCCCATTTGTTATTGCTTTACTTGTTTTTACTAAATGTTGATGATAACTCAGAGCAGCTTTTCATCCACAGAAATTATAGGAACTCTGCTTTGCTCACCTGCTTTGAATTAAATGTCTTTCTAGATATAAACCATAGCACCCTGCACTTGTAGTTTTTACCACTCACTTGTGCAAAAGGTATCACGATGAGTGACACTAAGGCATAAAACTTTTCCTGCTTTTCACAGGGGACAGCAGAAAAAGGAGAGCACTCCTGTGCGGGCTGCAGAAAAGCTATGCATGCCAAACTCCCCTGCGTACCATGGAGCTTCTGTCACAGAACAGGGCAAGGAAAGATTTGCAGCCTACAGCTAAGCCAGTGACATCTTTGCAACAAACAAGATGACTTACGTTCTTAGAGAAGAGCTACTAGCCTAAGACTACAAAGATTCCCTGGACAAAGACTCTCTCATTAGAGCAACCAAGAAAGAAATCAAATGTGCAGAAGCCCTTACTACAATTTGTTGGTTCTCCCGACTTCATAGAATTTGAATCTAAAAAGCATTTTCCACCTAGCCCACAAAAAGACAGTCAAATCTGTCTCTTGACAGTATATAGCACCTTTATTTATCCCTGAGAGCTCTGATATCCCTAGAGATCAGCATCATCTTTGCCATTTACTGCAAGAATGTCTTTCTTACTAAAAAAAGTCAGTTCAAATCTTGCATAATAATCTGGTTTCATCCCCATAACAACAGAAGCACATTTGGCAAAATGGACAGGCTTATAGTGGAGTTTTGAGCTTTTGACAAATAAATCCACCTCCAACTCACACCGTTACTGGATTTGGACAGTGTATGTTCTCATAATGTCCGAACACTTCACAAAGCACTCAGCGCAACTACACGTAATAAAGCATCCCTTTTCAAGGCTCATAACAAAGTGCTAAAAACTGAATTTTCTTTTAAAAGTTAACCGAAAATCTAAACAATGGTTTTAAAATTAATTTTCTTACAGGATGTTGTGAGGTTTATTTTCATTTGGTATCTTTAGAAGAGAAACTGCTCATTTTCAACACTCACTTGGAGCCGTATGCTCGCATACAAAAGCAATCCTGCTATCTTCACAAGGAAAACTCACATAAAGTCAGGACTATTAAGGTCAAGTCTATTAATGCAAAACCAGGCTGCTGATGGACAGAACTGAAAGCTGAAGTGGAGGAGGTAGCAATGTTATGCTTAAAAAAAATAAATCAAGAGTGTGACTACCAGATTAGAGAGCAACTGCCTCTAAAAGTGAACACAACTTCTTTCAGCAAAACAGAAAAGAAAGCCAAAAGACACACATTTCCTCACCCACCTCAAATAATCCCATAAATTTTGGATTAAATTACTTGCTTTGTTCCTTTTAATGCCTCACATCTGATTCTCTCTCCCAGTAACTGATGAACAGCTAAAAATTGTTGCTTGAAGTTGTGGTTGCATACAAATTCTTTAAAAGCTGCATGTGTCAGGTTATGAAGATCACAGTCCAAAATTCAGAAATGGAAATGGTACAAACTACATTTTAGAGCATACTTTCCCATTCAAAAATATTTCTGAAGATAGATGGAATTGCGGCAAAAAGTAGCAATGTTTTTAAAACACAGCACAATACAAATAGCTAAGTATGTTTGTTTCTTTCAATACTTCCATTGACACAGAAGTATTAAATTGGTGTCAGATTTGGTTTGGACTTCCAGTTTTACATCTGGCAGTTAATACTTCCTAGGCATTTTATAGTCACAAAAAGAATATTTTCTCCCCCCATATGAAATATTCAATCTTTCTTCTACTAAGAGCAGAACAATTCAGACTGCCTGAAACCAGAACAAATGCACTAGATTAATACAGTGTACTTTGAAGTAATATATTTTGTATAGAATAACATATTAGCACAATATCATTTGGACTGTGTGGGGTTTTTTTTTGTGGAAGTAGCTTATTACAGAGGAAATTGAGGCAACCTATTTATTATTCTTAATTAATGTTTTGGGAGACAATTATTGTTTTGAAGGGGCTTTAATTATCCATAATAGTTTCCAAACCCTTGTTAGAGCTCAGAAAAAATTATGTAATTTCACCAGAGATAAAAATGACTTTCAGTCTCATTTCATTTCACTAAGCAGGTATCAAGGGAAATGGACACTTAAACATGCCTGCAGACTGGTCTACCATAGGGCTTTCTTGAAATTAAACCAGATATCTAGAAAATAATAGCTCACTTTTGAATAGGGATTTTCAACTCATCATCTCAAAACACTTGAAAAGGCAGGTAAAACCACGCTGTCCCCATCTGAAAACCACAGACAGAGGATTATTTAGGGATACTGTCATTAGACGAGACCCAGGGGACAAAATGGAAACTACCAAAGGTACAACTTATCTTCGGGTCCATGCCACAGCCATTGACTCAGCCACCTACACAGCTACAAAAATACCCACATCTCCAGCGTCACCTCTAAGAGCTCTTACATTCTGCAGGTGTTCTCAAACAGCTTCTGTGGATATTCATTGCAACACTGCACAGCATTAGCAAAATCTGTTCTAGTACTGACAAAATAATCTGAAGGATTCTACAGAAATTTCCAGTGCTTTAAAGGCTTTTCTGACTGGGAACATAAACGTTTTTAATGGTCGTCTTTGCACTGTGTAAACCAGCAATCATAGCTGCCACACCTCCTCCATTATGCTTCATACGATCATTTCCGCTTTACCACTATGCACCTTCTTACTCCAATTTTGGTTCTCTCACTTCATCACCTTAAAAGGCTCTTCCTAAAATAACAGGTTAGTAATGGTATATTACTATATGAAACAATGCATGATTATAGTTTCTATGTTTAACTACATAAATAACAGAGCAAAAAAAGTGCTTAAAACATTTGCGTCCACTTTGATTTCAGCCAGTAAAATCAAACTGTCCTCTAAATATATGAATAATACTGAATATGTACTTTCTCTCATCCATTTGTTTCCAATAACCTTGTAAATAATTAGAATATTTTTCTCCTGTTTTTTTGCAGGTAAACATGCCTCCGCTCAAATGGAAGTTATCAGCAGTTAACATCACCTTTCACTTGTCAGTTCTATTACACGGCACTACAACTAATTGCCAAGAGCTTCCCCTACTACTCTCTGCATGATTTTTGAAAAGTTAGTTCAAACACTGTCAGTCTTCTCCTCTGAAAACATTATGCTGTTTAAAAAGTTTGGGGTTTTGGTTTTTGGTATGTTTTTTTTTTTTTTAATTAAAAATGCTGAATATAAAAATAGCTGTCCTTAAAGCAACAGCTTAAAATATCTAAAAGCTGCTAAGTTTGCTGAGTAAACCAGAAGAAAACAAAAGTTCATTTTAAAAAATATAGATGTATTGTTCTAACTATAAAATTGAAAGCAGAATGAAACTGCACGAGACCTTGACATTCCCAAGGAGCAGATTTCTCACCCCGCGTGCACCTAGAGATTTTAGCTTTCGCATAGTTACCGATTATGTTTTAAAACATAATGTTAGTAAAATTGTGCCATATACTTCCATTCCATAAGATACTTATTTTACCCAGAGTAACACCACCCTAAAGAACGTATGCAAGTACTACAGACCAGTACAAGTAAAATCATTCCCTAGTATGACTGCAACTGAACATGGGACGAATTTAGTCCAGTGAAGATCCTGCTTTGCAGGGACTGTTACACTGACTCGCATTTAACAGTCACATACCAGCCCTTAAAGGTAACTGTGTAATTCATCATACGAAGAAAACACCAGTGAGAGCAGGTGTGCCTGGACAACTGTATCTTTCTTTCTGTAAACTCTTGCAGGGTCCCTTAGGAAGTGGCAGGGATTATATAAGTCTAGAACTTTTGAGAAACTGAATGAGAACTCCGTAGACGAAAGTGTACTGTGAAAGAGTCTGCACCATCATCATTCTCTGCTGCCTCAACTTGTCCAGCACTCGTGGGATGTCCAGCATCTGGAGGAAGAGAATAAACCATTACAAGAGACTGGTGAGCAAGGAGACTGGCTTGCAGTTTCTCAGCAGGAGGTTCAGAGTAGTGCCAGTGATCTAAGGGCAGAATCAGCTGCTCCAATTTCAGCTCTGACAATTCATTGCCTGTGTCTGCAGTATGGACTGCATGACACCACTGACCATGCCTACCTCCTCATCTGTGAAATATGCGTAACAATAAACTTGCCAAACGAAAACGCATCTCATGGGGTATGGGTCTTCACATTTCTAATGGCTGCAAAAGTCTGTTATAGCGTTAGGACAGAGATGCACAACAAAAGAGTGTCTTGAGTCTCAGCTGGCATATTATGTTATTAATAAACAGTTTACGCCTATTCACTTCTGGCTAAAAGCTGATAGGACCAGATTTTATTCTATTAAACTACCCCTTTGTCTTCTGCTGAGACTGATACTTCCGATACGCTCACTTAGGAGCAAAATATTTAATAACAAGCACAGAGACTGGCTACAAAGCACGTTCTTGAATATTATCCATTAAAACTACTGCATGAAGTAGAAGTGGTAAGTCAGGGCGAATTCCTGAAATATGCTCAGTAGCCTAGGGCACACCTTGTTCCACTCAGTGACTCAACACCTTATGGAGTCAAGAATCCAAATGAGCATTCCAGTACCCAGTGTGTAAGTGGGCAACTCTAGAAGATTATTGACTTCTGTTGAATTGCCAAGAGCTTTTTCAACCATAGTTGTAAGGGCTCTTCCAAAGGACACATATTGGGAAAGTTCAGATGAACAGCCATAAAATATTTATTAGGCAGGTTATTTACTCTTCCACTACCTCACATTATTTAAAGCACGAGAAAGAAAAAGAGATCACCTCATTGTGTTCCAAGCAAGCGATCATGATTTCTGACAGAATGACCACTCCTGTTCGTCCTACACCTGCGCTGCAATGTACCAATACAGGTGGATTGGAGTTCTTAGGATCCGCAGTGCTGTTTGTATGGCGCCGCACTGACTGTATCTCTTCCAAGTATGCTATTAAGTTCAACAAGATAAGAATAATAAATCTGGGAGATGAAGCCACATAAGCCATGCTATCATGCTGTATGACCACCAGAAAAGTAGTAATTTAACATAAGACGTTCCACAGAAAAATGATGCACTCAAAAGTCATATCCCAACCAAAGCAATGCAGAGCAATAAAGATCATCTAACTTTTGTAAGGCTTTCTTTGCCTTGTTCCCCTACCCCCCACCAAAGGCAGCTTGTGGCCATCTTGCTACTTCTAGAACATACTCAAATGTGTTGTATGTGATGCAATTATCTTCTAATCTATATGAGCTTTTAGTAAATTTATATAGACATAAACAGTCACTTTAACAAACTGGCAGGTATATTCCTGACAAGAAGGTAGTTCAGTATCTCTTGTTGGTGTGAAGGAACCTTTTACAGCAGAAAGCTAATTCACGTATAGCAGCCATTTTAGGAGGTATTAAAAAACCAAACAAAACCAACCACAAATGAAAGCTATTAAACACAACTTACAGAGAAATCCCTTTAGATCCTCTGGACAGCCATGCTCTGGCCAGTCAGTATACTGCAGATGCCAAACTGTTCTCTCCTGTCCTGTGAGAAGATGCTTAATCTTCAAACCCGTTGTTGCATAACAGCCTGAGTCTGTACGGAATCGTGTGGTAATCTTAAATCTTCCATACGTTACAGTGTTGTGTCTTGAACCAAGACGTGGCCAGTATCTGAAGCTTTTTTCTCGCCCACTTTCCTTAAAAGTAAAATGCTTGCTGAACAATAAACATAAGAATACTAATACAACTAATGCTCCTGTAACAACTGTATCTCTCCTCTATTAAGTACTACTACAGTGTTATGGTTTCTCACTGAGTAAACCAAATTTCCAGTGGAAAGAGTTTGCAAATTTACATCTTTCTGCCAAGGAAAGCAAGACAAAATGGCAAAGGGGTCACTAGAAATTTATCTTTGATTGGTCGTCTTGTTGGAGCAAAGATCCCCTTCCTCTAACAGATCATAACAAAATCATTGTGGAATTTCTGGGAGAATCCTGACTCGGTTTATACTCACTTCCTCTGCCGTCACCATAGCTATGATGGCAATCCCTTGTTCCCAGATCATCTGCCAGAAATCCTGACATGTATTCTGCAAAGGGCCCTGCGTAGCAATGTAATCCCACTCTATGCCGCCAACAGAGATCTGTAAAAAGAAAGGCATCAGATTAGTAATTACTGAAAACTTCCTTTTCCTAGTTCTTAAGTCAGCATTTGAAGATGCACAAACTGCAAAAAGACAGCAACAATTGTGAGATATCTCCCTCCCATTTTTTAGCTACATCTTGTCACATTAGATGCAGAAGATGTTTAAAACTTTAAATTTAAATTTAAATTTAAAACAATGTTTAAAACTGTATAAACACATAGATAAATAATGTATTTCACATCATAAACATAATGTAGAAGTGAGTAAATAAAATTGTATTTCTTTGTTAATTTAAGGTATTCTAGACAATTCAGGTTTAGAAAGCTTTCATACCCTGGATGCTGTAAATGCAGTAAAAAGTCAGAATTAGCTGATGTTTCCTCAAAAAATAGTATCTTACTTGTTTGAGAAGAGTCAGAAGAGTTACTCAACCTTTGTGAATGAGCCAAAGTATAGAAACTATGGTACCATGTCAATGTGCAAACAGATTTATTCAAAAAAAAAAAAAAGAAAAAAAAAGACAGCAACGCAACTACAACTGCTGCTTGGACGATCTCAACTCTTTTCAGAGAAAGCATGAAGGCAATTTTAGTTGCACTTTAAGTAGGTAAATGCATTGAAAATGAATGAATTGCCTTGAAGGTTCTTGAAGTCACCCTGCAACTTCTTCACTTTTTTAAATAGAGTTGAAAGAGCTATGGCTAGGGAAAGGGCACAACTGAAGATTATAAACAAGCAGATTTCCCCCTGGTTCCCGTTCCTCTGCCACTGCAGTTCAAAAATATCATAATCATTGCAAAGGATCCCAGTTTATTATAAAGCTATTTGCCTTCTTAATCCTGGGATGAATGGACGTGCTTTCTGTTAGCACCAATCCACAGAGAGATGAGACAGAAAGAAGACAGTCAATCAATACAGAAGCAAGATGCAAAAGACCTCTCCAATAATTAACCCTCCATTATTTTACGTAATGAGGAAAAATTCGTTCCTCCTTTCCCCAAAGAAACCTCTGCAGAAGAAGGGAAAGATAGAGATGGAGGGATTCTCACTCATCTGACCAGACCAAAACTGATAGCCAAATCCATTTTTAGTTACCACATGAACTGGAAAACATTTCTCCAACAGTATTTCTCTCACCTTGATATGAGATGCATTGATGTAACCCGTGTTATTTTCTTTGGTTGGGACTAGCTCTACTCTGGTATCATCATAAGGAAGGACGTCCTGGAACCGGTTTCTTTCAGCATTTTCAGGAAGCCGAGCTATTGAGCACTCACCATCTATAAGTCTTTTTTTCTGAATGCGCTCATATTCAGTAAACACCATCCCCTGCTCTAACCGTTGTTCCAGAAATTTACACTGAAAGACAGAACACAGGCAACCATGCAAAGTCACATTCTAAGGTGAGTCTATTTTAACAGAGAACTCATGAAGGATAACATGTATGCATTTTCCTCTCCAACACACTTTTTCAATGCTTTTCCAGCTATTCTTTTCACACACATACCAGAATAAATTAGAAGAAACCATAACCAGCAGAAATTTTGTTCAAGTGAAACCTAAGAAGTCTCTTATACTTCATTAGGTCACAAAGACTGTGCTACCACTGGTGAAACAAAAATTATGTCATAGTTTCTATAGAGACAACCCACTTGGGCAAAGAAATATTTAACCAAACCAGATAGCTATGCTATACTACAAACCACCACAAATACCTTTGAACAAGAAATACTCATTAATCCTCCTACTCAATACAGCATATTAGATTACATCATTTGCAAAGGTCTCCTTTAATCTTGTAATAAAAAAAAATAAGTCAACTTTGTCATTTGGATGGAGAAAATCTCTAAAAATGTAAAACAAAACACTTGCCTCAGTCAATGAGCTAATAATTCACTACCAATATTCCATTTTCTTAGTCTGAAGATACTAAACTTTGCATACAGCAGCAAAGCCTTCTTAGAACCTCTGGCTGCAGCTGAGGTATAAACCCAGGATTTTTTCTACTAGTATAATTCAACCTGTTTTATTTAATAAGCTGCTGCTCGCCTCGCCCCACCCCAATTTATTCTTTCAAAATCAAGTTCTTTCTAAATCATAAGACACTTCTGGAATTTCAGAGAATCTTTGCCAACAATAATTAGAGGAATAGTACGTAAGATTTCAGCCAGAAAATTTCATCTATGTCACATGTCCCCGGCCTCTCACAGCAACTGCTCTGCGGTATCAGGTCAGAAAAGTATCTTGTATCAAATAACTGCAATGCCAAATGTTGCAGAGGAAGGGGTAAAACCTCAATCATATACCATTTGCACATCAATACATCAACTGCACAAACTCCTTTATTATCTTTAGGCTAATTCCCTCACAATAGCATGAAGTTGAGCAATGAAACAGGCACTGAATAAACTTTAAAGTCGTCTTCTAAAAAAATATCTGCAGTCTGGACTTCATGTCTCACATCTGCTTTGCATTACCTCTTCTCAGCTGTTTTAGGAATTAATCCCATTTCATTTTATCTATTCTGCCTCTATGCTGATGGCTGTAAGTAAGAGGAAATAACCAACACAGGTACTAAATGCAGAACTGTCAACAACACAATTTTTGTCCCTTAGCATCTTTAAGGAATGTATATACAGTTCAAAAATAACTTCAACTGTGTTGAAATGGAACAGTCAAATTTCTCTCCTATGGCTCTCACTCCAAGTCTTAAAACTCCAAGACTAAATTTCTACTGTGTGACTTGCAACTAATTTTCTTGGCCTGTTCCTTAAAACTGCAGCTCGTGAGAGCAGGACTGTTCTTTTAAGTTCTAATCCCTGCCCAGTGACTGTCAACAAATTGAGCTAGTGGGGGTCTGCAGCTGAGGATGCCCAACCATGCTCAGAACCAGATTCTAAAGAGACCACTGGTCGCAGGATGTACAATAATCACTGTAGATCTTGGTGTATCTATCTAGTTGCTCCCTGGTCAGGTGTGTCATGACAGCACTGTTCAACATGGCCTTCACAAGCTGGATACTGATTGTATTTCACTTTCCTGTTACTATTTAATGATATACAAGGCAGGCTGAAGCATATTTACTGACATTATTTACCCTGATACAAGCAGATGGTGTCTTGTATTTCTCAAAAAATGATCCTCAAATTCTAGAACCTGATGTCCTCTCAGTGATCTGAGATCTTTTACTGAATTTAAAATTTCTGCAGATCACACAAGTTCCATCTATATTTTCAGGGATCCACCTGAGGAAAACAGATAAATACAATCTGCACAAGCTATACTCTGGCAATGTAATTTAACCACAAAATTTATTGTAAAAATTGTATGAATTTCAAATAATTACAACTAAGTTCAACCTCACACTCAGAATTTTAATTTTCATGTGTTTTCAGTGTGGAAAACCCAAAAATTAAGAGAGAAAACAGATCTGGCACAAAAGTCTATCAGTAGATACTAGTTAATTTGTTTCCTATATGTTCCAAGGGTAAACTATTATCTAAATCACTGTAATCTAAAATCTTACAGAAAAATCTGAGTTATACCCAATATTTCTAGCAATGGCTTATCAATCAGAAGTCTCATTCTTCATTTTGTTCCTATTCTCAGTATTTGAGTTACCTTGAACCTGAAGCATTTTAAAGTCAACACAAAGCACCATTCATATACATTTCATTTTGAAAAATAAATAGTGTAAAAGAGAAATCAAGCATGAAAAAACTTCAACATACCCGTTCATCATTTGTTGCTCTTGTTGATTCTTCCTTCCCCTCATCTGGCAGAGGCATTCTAGTCAAAGCTAATCCATTTAGGGCAGCTAGCTTTAGAGGCCCTATTTTTTTTGCATCATTTTTATTCTTTTTCATACCCTGCAAAAGAGAAGCTAAAATTTGTAAATATTTTCAAATATCTGATGAAGTTATAAGGCAGAAATCAGATGAGTTCAATTAAGCAAAGGATAATTCTTTGACCCCTTCTGCCAACACCTTTGACCTTTTTTTTTTTTGATAAGCACTGCAGGGAGAGATTAGGGTGGTGGGACTACATTCCTCCAAGGACACAACACAAGTCTGTCTTCATTCCAGACAGGTTAATGAAACTGCTTGAGAATGACAAATATTGTTCCCTAACAGCTCACAACTGAGGGTGTGAGGTGACACTTCTGGATAATTGACATTCTTGGACAGAACTGAAATCACTTTCCAACACCAAAAACACATAAAAATGCTTCCTTACTAAACTATTCAGTTTGCAGGCACTTTTCTTTCCTACAAGCGGGCATTACAATGAGGATGTTCATTTCAGATATTTGGGTATAGTTAAATGTTTGACTAAGTTTGCAACAAACTGCACATAAAAATATGAACACAGAACTGCAGACAGATATGAGCCCTGAATCAGGCCATGAATCTAAATTATTGAAGTTACCATTCATTATTTGAGAAAAATACCAAAGGGGGACGTTTATGAAAGAATAAATTCAAATGATTCTTTTAAAAAGTGTAAGAGAAAACTTCATCATTCCCGCAGTTGCTAAGTTCGGTTATGAACAAAAATATACTGAAAATGTGAGCGCATATGCTGCTTGAATGATAATCACACTTTCAAAAGCTAAATGGTAGTAAGGAACATGAAGACAAAGCTCAGAGGATGAGACCACATTTAAAAGTGAAGTGAACACAAACACAACAGTAAGAGTTCATTAAAAAAGCAAAATATGTGAACCTTGCTAGGGGCCAGCTTTGTTACCAGGATATTCATCTCAGCGTGGAATACAGAAGGGTGATATTCTCCATCACGCAATGGCACTCTTAAGTGTTACTGAACTATAAAGTATTTTACTGAACATTTCCAGTGAAAAAGTTTTAATACCGATTTCATTTCAGAGGTTGCTTTGAACATTTACATAGCTATCAGCAGGAAAAGGCTGGCTATGATTTTGGTAGACACATCAGTGTCTGAAAATTTATCTTTTGGAGATCAAAACACTAAGTGACTAAATGAGAACACAAGGAGAAAGTTATCACCTTTTTTCCTATAACCACATAACAAACAGGAGGAAGAAGATTTAGAAAAACATACACAATTATAAAAAGAAATGAAGCTGATGAAGGTATAGCAAGTCTAACTGACAAAAAGTTGTGAGAGCAGTAACTATTTAAATACACAACTTTTGCATCATCAGCTGTAACGGTTACTACGACAGCAGAAGTTATGTGGTAGTTCCACTGCAGTCCAGTTTGTGCAGAGAACTATTTGACACCAACTCCATCAGGCAAAGCTAACAACAACCAAGTTTAAAAAGCAGTAATAATAATAAAAATGGTCTCCTTCCATTAGCAACTGAAACATGCCACAGGCTACATAAAACTGAGAAAAAGTTTAAAACAAAATGAGCAGTAAGGACTGCCAGTGAAATTGTACAGTCCCACACAGACCTTGATGTTTCTATGAGGTGGGAATTACAGGGAAGGTGGAGAAACATGCAGTTGTTCACTGTTTATGGCTTCATAAGATTGGAGTAGGAGAAAGAGACATAGCAAGCAAGAAGTACCTTTAGTGGGCTAAAAAGAGCTTGAAGAGAAGGCAAAACGGAAAAGATATGAAAAGGGGAAGGGATGGAGGAAAGAAGACAATGCAAAGAAATAATTTATTGCGTAACGTCATCAGGTGTCCCTCTTAGTTCAGAAGAAGAAAGCAAATGAATCAAAAAAAGTAAACATTCAGCTACATCCAATTTTTCAGTGAAAGGAAGATTAGAAAGCTCATAATGGAATGGAAAGAGTTGTTTCTGTTCCAGATAAGAATAGGTAGGGCGGAATTTGGGATCTAGAACTGACTTTAAATTCACTTATTCCATAGTTGTTAGCCAGGTTAGGCATATCAGATGGATGGAGGCTGCAGAACTGGATTTGTGTGGGAGGCCTATACAAGCAGAACTCAGACATGGCAGAGAAGCAGATAAAAGGTATCTAAGCAAAGTTAATCAATGAAAACCAGAAAAATAAAGGTCAAGCTTAAAGTAGCTTTTAATTCACATGTTTTAAAAGCATCTCAGGCAGATTAAAAAAGCGCCAAACCTCAAACAAAAACCCACACGCAACTCCCACTACAGAACAACCCGAAACAAGAGGAATAGTATCCACTTACACCTAGAGGAGGAAGGCCTTCCACAATATTCTTCTTCCCAGACAAAAGATCGGACACAGGTCTCTTCTTTACTGAATCTTTCCTTACTCTGTATCTCCCTGATGTTGTAAGATCAGATTCCGACATAGATGGAGTAAGCAGTCCTTCCCCTCTTCTCTGTACTTGGCTTTCTACTAGTAAATGAACAGGGCTCATATCTTTCATTCTCTTTTCTGTCTCTGTGATATGTAATTTAGGCTCAAGAATATGCAAAGGGCCAGCAGACGAAGCAACAGAGCTATAAGGATAGTTCAGCACTGAATCATGAGAATAACCACCCAAAACGGATGAAAGTTGGGTTTGATCTTCAGGGAGAGGAGAAAGACTTGTACTAGCCTTGTTTTCTTCTTCAAATTCTTCTTCTTCCTCACTACTGTGAATCAGCATAGTGGCATCTGAAAGGGTTTTCTTATGATCACAATTCACACTTTCTTCTTGCTCGCTTTCTTTTTGCTTTGTTCTCTCCATCAAAACGTTGGGCTGTGACCCTTCTGAGATAACTCTTGGAAGAGCTACATCTGCTGCAGAAGCTGACATGGTCCTCTCTTTAATTCTTATTCCTTCAAAGCTGGGAGTCAAGCCTGCTATTTCAATACTGTTCCTCTTCTGCAGCTGAGCGTGGCGTGCCGATGTTAGAGGTTCACTGACTTCCTGAAGAGAATGTGCCACAGGCAGGCTGTCTTCTTGAAATGTCTGGACAGAATGGTGCACTCGCCTTGTGATTAGATCTGGATTGCTGCTGCTAATGTAGATATGTCGTGAAAGGTCTGGAGTACTATTTGCAGGTCTCGGGTATGGGTATGGGGGAGGTGGTCGATAGACTTGGGTCTTCATTATATTTGGTGCTGGATAGTCCTGAGCCTGGAGCTGCACATTTGTTAACTCAGGCACACTGACTGCCCCAACAACCGGGCGCTTTTCAGCAGGATAGGGATAGGGGGATTGGCTATGGAAACTGTAGTTCAGGTTAAATGGGTAATGGTTAGATTGTGGGGAAGCAAAGTGAGCGTGTTCTCGTATTTCAGGTTGACTGTAAACTAAGGCATCAGGCCTGCTGTAAGCATATGAATTGCTGATGTTAAGATTTCTCATTGAATGACTCTGCCTATCTGCGTGCATCATTCCCCTGTTGAGCTGTCTCATCACAGTTTCATAGTCTGGCGTAGGGCGATAAGAAGGTGGTATTAGTGCACTATGTCTATGTGATGGGACATAATCAGTTCTGAGGACATCGCTTCCAGTAATGCTTGGGTTAGAGGACATGGGGGATGGCTGCAAGTAATGTTGTGGATTGTTCAAAGAGTTTGTGCTATGTGCACTATAGACACTACCATTGCGGATCCGACCACTGTAGTCATGAGGGGCTCTATCCAAGCTAGTCTGAGAGTGACAGTAGTATCCATTCTGATTGCCCACAAAGAGGTTATCTGAAAATAAAGTTTAAGAACAATCTTTATGTCCAAGATATCAAACAAAGATATCCTCTATTAAGACATGGCTAATCAATGTTTGAGACTTTCAAAATCGCAGTTATTCATTCTTAGCTATATACTGAAACAGGAAGGAAAAGAAACCCACCCCAGCTTTTTTGTTGTTGTTGATACCCTAGGTATGTATACCAGAATAACCTATTGTGTTCATTTAGATGATGCAAATTCCTATTGGAAAACAATGTCTCAGTTTAAGAACAGTTTTCTTCTGTTTGGGATAGGTTTGCTAAGTTTCAGTCCAAGGTAAACAAACTCCATATCAATCTTAAACCACACTAATTGAAAGAAAGTCAGTCTACACCAGGGTTTGCACTAATCTAATAAGATCAGTTTAAATGGCAAGAAAGAAAAAAAAAAGCAAACAAAAAAGCACCAAAAAACAAAAAAACACCCCCACAACAACCATAAAAAAAAATCCTCACTCTTCTTCTCCCCCCCAGGTGACAAGTAGATATAATTCCACAAGTCCTTAAAAAAAAAATAATCAAATTAACTTAATTAACTTTTCTCCAGAAATTGTGGTGACAGTTTAAACCATCACCATATATTGTTTGCATGTTAACGTATACCCACTCTGATGGGTAAAGAAAACGATGTAACAGTTTATACATCCAATATACATTCAATAATTTAACCAGTACTTCACTGGATGTACAATTTGCCGAGCTCCAGAAAAGAACAACTCAGTCATTGCTTTAGATGCCTTTCATTATTTAACTCTTCATGTTCACCAAAATAATTGCCACACTTATGTTAATGAATTTGCTGACTATCAAGCATTCTTTTCTTTGTAAAAGGAATTGTTCAAAAATAGGACATGTGCAGTAGCAAGTATCCAGCAATAATTCCAACATTATACTGGAAAGAATTCAACTACATTCTGAATTTATATACCTGTACCTTCATGAATACTTGTGTTACTCTATTTAGATAGAAAATGTGCTAATTCCCTTACCAGTGAGTTGTTAGAGCATTTTTTTTTTTTTCCAGCTGATTTGTAGGACTGGACAGTCACTTTCAAAACTGATGCAACTTTGCAAAAGATTAGATTAAGCCCTTTGGGGGAGCAACTTTGTTAAATAAAGACACAACATGTAACAATCAAATAAAAAAGGAGAGAAAGCAGACATGACTCCACTGCAAACTGCCCAGGTTGGAAGTGTGCATTCCTTAATTCTGATTAGGGTTTGCTTGGGTTTTTTCTTTCCTTTTTCAATCAAATGTATACCAATTCCATAACTTGCAGACTTCCTTAGCCTTTGAATTCTCCACCACCTTGTAGTCCAGTAAACTCCGAGAGAAACTTCTCTGTTCCTGCATCTTGGGTTTAACATTTTTTTCTCTTTATTTTTCAATTGTCTGAATTGTCTGGGGGCTCAGTTACTTTTTGCAGCTATTAAGATCAATATTGACAAGGATCTCACAATGCCTTAACATACCAGTTTGACACATGAACCAAAAAAATGATGGTCAGCTTAAGCTCGCACAAGGCCCACAGTCTATAGTTGCTGTATATGATACCATAACTAACTTTGCTCATATCCCATTGGAAAAGATATGGAGGAGGAGTGACTGAGGGAACTAGGATTGTTTAGCTGTTTAGCGTAGGTGAGTGGAGATGTTATCATTCTCTACAACTACCTGAAAGGAGGTTGTCATGAGGTGGGAGCTGGCCTCTTCTCCCAAGTAACAAGAGATGGAGCAAGAGGAAATGGCCTCAAGTTACATCAGGGGAGGTTTAGATTGGGTATTAGGAAAAATTTCTTCACCAAAAGGGTTGTCAAGCATAACAGGCTTGCCCCCAGGCTGCCCAGGGAAGTGGCTAAGTCACTGTCCCTGGAGGTATTTAAAAGACGTGTAGATGTGGCACCCAGAGACATGGTTTAGTGGTAGGCTTGGCAGTGCTAGGTTAATGGTTGGACTTGATGATCTTAAATGTCTTTTCCAAACTAGGTGATTCTATGATTCTATTTCACATTAGCCTATATGCCTAGAGTAGCAGCAAGAACTTCAATTAGTGTTGTAGTACAAACCTATCCCATGTTCACCCTATAAATTTATTCATCTCTAGCCAGAGTAGCTATAAATGCAAATTATAGTTTTGACCTTCTAAAGTTGTGTAGTGGGGCCTTGGATTTAACGAACTTACCTTGGGAGGATGCATATGGTTCAGTATAATGACCATTGTAATGCAGCTGAGGTGGTGGAGGCATCATATAAGGCTGAGGCTTGGGCTAAGAAAGCAAACATTTATTGTTAGTTAAAAACTCATGATTTATTGATAAGTCTTGAAGATTTTTTTATATATAATACATAATATTATATATACAATGTTCAATACACACACACAAATACATGCAAAGCCTTAGTCTTAAACCATTTCTCTAAATCTGCAATGTAAGTTTCTCCTGTGAGGTCATAAAAGAAATAATAAAAAAGAAGGAAACAAAACCAAAACCACCCATCCCCAACCCAAGACTGTATCTTGCTATCTGACATCTAGGAGAGTCTCCTGGTTGAGTCTCCTAGAGACAGAGCAATCAAACTAAAAATAGAAGTGCTTAAAATATTTTTCATTGCAATTATTTTAATTCCCATTATTCAGCTTTTCTACAAGTCAGAAACAGTTCCTCACAAGCTAGACTCATCTTTTTCACTGCTCCTTGTATTCCACTGAAGGAAAATTAATGTCTGATTCAAAGCCAACTGAAATTCATAAAAATGCAAATATAAAACTCTTTGCTCTCCTTACCATAGACATCCTGGACGAAGATCGCCTTCTAACAGGATTCACTGTAACGGGCTGGGTTTGTCTACAGAAGAAGTTTTATGGTGAGAAATGATTCTTAACACCACCAAGATCAACTTCAAACCTTGGAAAGTGCTCCCAAGTTCAGTTAAAAATCACTCCAAATTTCTTGGAGACAGGCTCTGTGTTAAATAGTCCCCCCCAACAGTCTCAGAAGGAAATAAACCACCATCGCGGGTAGGATGATCAGAATCACAAAACCAGGAACAAAATACTTCAGTTATTTCTTTGCCTTCTTTGTATGAGGCATAAAAAGGAGACCTCCCTGAAGCACTGCAGCAGGGCAGAAAAAGCAGCACAATGACCAGGGACTAGCTCCAAATTTGAACCCCATATAAAATCTCATACCGTAAGTTATCTGTTCTACAAGAACGGTCATAAAACTGTTTACAGAATGTAACGTTACAGATGTTACAGAAAGTACGACTATACTGCATGAGCATTTTTATGTTCTAACATTCAAGCTAACGGTAATAAATTTTCATAATTTGTTGGATTGCCTCCAGGATGTAAGGTTCAGAAACCTTAAGCTCCTTTTTCCCCACCCTACTCTGCACCTGTACTCTGCATCTTGACAGAGGTCAAAAGACAGCAGAATAATACAAATGCAGGAACTGCCAGATTTCAGAAAGAAAGATAATTTTCAGCTCACCCTTTGGGAAGTGAAGGACGAGAAAGGATTGGAAAGCGTGGAAGGGAAAGAATGAGGGAAGATTTCTGAGAGCCCTCCTCAGGTGGAGAGTCCAGGGAGTCTCTAAAGACAAGGTACGTACAGATAAAGAAAAAAAAACCCTGAACTTAGTACAGGCATGCATAAGACAATTTTCAGCAGCAGGACCAGATGAAAGGGAATCTTAGAGGAGAGATAATCAGAAAAGGTTTTTTTGAGGACTTTGCTTATTAATAAAACTACATTGTGGTGAAAGGGTTAAAATAAGTAAGAGACTGACATTCAATAGAAGTGACATTATTCAGATAGTAATGCACAAGTCCCAGAAATACACTACCACCAGTATATCTCATCTCCCTCAAAAGGCATCCAGGTTTACAAGCTTAGAGGTATAAGGTCTACTTTATTCCAAATTAATCTTACTCTTCTAAAATAAATTAGCATTAAACCCACTAGCAAGTCATCTATGGTACAAAATATTCTATTATCTTTGCACTGGCCTCAGCAAATTTTGGACTAACCCCTCCATAGCTATCTTCTTGTGTACAAAGTGGAGGAACGGAACATTTGGGAATCATGCTTTTTTACGACAAACTATTCACTGGGTCTAATTCCCTATTATTTGACTGAAGTAACTTAACTAAAGGAAAGCTGTACAGCAGAGTAGCTCAAATTCCAGCCCTTGATTTACAAGTTGGAGACCAGCCCATTTAAATTTAATTTGATGAATTGTATTGAATTTACTTTGCACTGGTGCTACTTGAGCTATACAGATTCCATGGATATCCAAAGGACCACATACCTCTCAGCTGTCAATCCAGCACATTTCAGGAGTGCTTCACATACACTTCCCGCCCTTTTAAAGGCCTCTAGAGTGTCCTTTCAGAGCAGTTCACCCAAATCCAGGCCAAAATCCCACTGATTCTAGTAGTTCACAAACATTCTAGCAACAGTAGCCCCCAAAGCAACTAAAGTTGCACTTCTAGTCACAGCACTGAGATCCAACTGCAGGTGTCAAACACTATTACTTTTGTTAAGATTTCAGCGTTTAATATTGTCCTCTGTTGTAATGCAGACCATGTTTGAGAAACTGGTGATAAGTATTTTCACAAAAAAGACTAAGAAAAAAACCCCAAGACATTAATTACTACCATCTAAAAAGGACAGTACAAACATTACAGAGGTTATAAAAGATTTCACTTCCCAACAGAAGCTTCAAGGGCACCAACAGTTATGCTAATGTATTCTACTTACAGGCTGCATTTATTTAGTCGGTAAAATTTGTGTCTAGCCACACACATCCTCCACACATATTTTGCTGTTTCCATATCTTCCTGCCAAAAAACAAAACCAAAATTTGCATATTAGGCCAAATATGCATACCCTTTGCTTGCTTTCAGACAAGCCACTGAAATTTTTAAGATTAAGTTAGCATTGACTGATTTTGTTTATTAACATAGCTTCATTACTTTCAACAGGTTTTCCCTAAAACTGTACTTTGTGGGCCTGAACATGCACTCTAGCCTAACAATTTTTTTAGATTTATGGAAGTTGAAAGCAGAAGCCTTTTGTTGAGGACACTCTTATCAGCTACAACACTATCACAATTTACAGTGTGTGTGTGTGTGTATATATATATCCCAACATATCTCACGCTATAATATTGTCAACAGCTGCCTTCTTGACAAAGACAACTGGTAAATGCTACATAAAATTAATTCTGCAAGGAATGCCATGGCCCATTCCAGAAAAGCTCCAAGACCATGTTTATCTTTAAATGCCACTGATTAAAAGCCACCTAGACTTTAGTAAAGCTTTTGACACCGTTTCGCACAGTATTCTCCTGGAGAAACTGGCTGCTTATGGCTCGGATGGGCATATGCTTTGTTGGGTAAAATACTGGCTGGAGGGCCTGGCCCAAAGAGTTCTGGTGAATGGAGTTAAATCCAGTTGGCAGCCAGTCAAAAGTGGCGTTCCCCAGGGCTCAGTATTGGGGCCTGTTCTCTTTAATATCTTTATCGACTACCTGGACAAGGGGATCGAATGCACCCTCAGTAAGTTCCCAAGCAACACCAAGTTGGGTGGGAGTGTTGATCTTCTTCAGGGTAGGATGGCTCTACAGAGGGATCTGGACAGGCTGGATCGATGATGGGCTGAGGCCAATGGTATGGGGTTCAACAAGGCAAAGTGCCAGGTCCTGCACTTGGGTCAAAACAACCCCATGCAGCACTACAGGCTTGGGGAAGAGCGGCTGGAAAGCTGTCTGATAGAAAAGGACATGGGAGTATCGGTCGACAGCAGGCTCAATATGAGCCAGCAGTGCGCCCAGGTGGCCAAGAATGCCATCCTGACTTGTATTAGAAATAGTGTGGCGAGCAGGACTAGGGAAGTGATTGTACCTCTGTACCTTGGCACTGGTGAGGCCACACCTCGATTCCTGTGTTCAGTTTTGGGCCCCTCACAACAGGAGGGACTTTGAGATGCTGGAGTGTGTTCAGAGAAGAGCAACAAAGCTGGTGAGGGGTCTAGAGCACAAGTCTTATGAGAAGCGGCTGAGGGAACTGGGGTTGTTTTGCCTGGAGAAGAGGAGGTTGAAGGGAGACCTTATCGCTCTCTACAACTACCCGAAAGGAGGTTGTGGCAAGGTGGGACTCAGCCTCTTCTCCTAAGCAACAAGTGATAGAAAATGGCCTCAAGTTGCACCAGAGGAAGTTTAGATTGGATATTAGGAAAAATTTCTTCACTGAAAGGGTTATCAAGCACTGAAACAAGCTGCCCAGGGAGGTGGTTGAGTCACCATCCCTGGAGGTATTTAAAAGACAGGCAGATGTAGTGCTGAGGGACATGGTTTAGTGGTAACTTGTCAGTGCTAGGTTAATGATTGAACTTGATAATCACTCATACAGTTCAAAGTTGCTAAATATGTAAAAAGCAGGTTTTATCCTTTGAGTTAAATTAGCTGTCTTAATTTGTGCTTTTATTTACTGCTGTCTTAGTGAAAAATTAAAAGTAAAATTCTACTCACAGTTTGGAATTGGATTGTCTCTTCTTTGTTTGCCAGCTCTAATGCGAAAAAGGATTTGTTGTGAGACATGTTGGCAATATCATGCCACCTGCAGACAAAAGGGATAGAACATGACTGGCGAGCTCTGATTTTTAAACCACAGAAAATGCAACTGAAGAACAACCACCACCAAGAACTGCGGACAAATACAAAGTTCATCAATCTATCTCAACAAGTTGCAGACCATCACTTCCATGTCCATTAAATGACTTCTGAAAGGGAAATATGTATGTGACTATCCCTTTGAAGATGCACAACATGTACAATAATAAGTTTATTACTTATCTTCCACTTGAAATTGTTTCAAGGGTTCTTTTTTAATAAATAAATAAATAAATGAAATTTGGACAAAATTTAGTTCTCAGCAAGTTATAATGTCCCGACTGCTTGAAAACAAACTATACATTTCAGAGGAAAAAAAAAAAAAATCTACATTAAACAAAGACATAAAGGCATCATTACACATATTTTCAATAACTCCCTTGCATATTGACAGATGAGAAGACGTTAGATTGCAAGAAATACAATACCATATATTTATTCGACTTCTTGTTAAATATAAATGTAGTTTGATCCATTAGTATTATGTTAGTGTAAATAAAGCCTGTATCATTGATTTATTAAGAGAATATTCTGCAGTGCGCAAATACAGGGAAAAAGCATGATCTACATACAGGACTCTCACTAAAGGTATTTATACGACTTCCATTTTCATTATATAGATGTGGCTAATAGCATTTCCTATAGCTACTTACCATCATATGCGTGAGGTAGAGAAAAAGTAATATCCCCATTTTGATGTAGAAAAAAGACCCCTCAAATTTAAAGCCTTGGTTCATAGGCATTTATGGATGCAATTATGAAATTACTTAAACCAATCTGAAGCATAACCCAGCCTTTGTAAATTGTATCAGTGGGTCATTTGTCTATGCTTTTTTGACACCCAAATACCATGATATATCTATCCCCGGTAGAACTGCCCATAGTTATACAATAAATAAGCAACAGAGCAGGAAACTAGATCCTGGAATTGGAATATGAATACTTTCTGATGCTCTCCAATGCACAACTTTTTTCTTATGTTTACACAGACACTCCATTCATGATTCTTTGGGAAATTATGTGGAATGCATGGATAAAGCTTTATTGCTCTCCCCTGTGTGCTTGAAAAGTCAGAAAGCAGCACTGTTGTTGCTTCATTCTGCAAGAAAGCAGAGTACAGCACTTCTACCACTCTACAAGAATATGGCAACAGCTCTCCTGTCAGCAGCAGTGATGGATTTTTGTGAAGGAGTTATCAGTACTGAATTTATAAATTCTATTAAACAAAACCACTAACAGAAAGCACAGTTGCTACTTTCAGCACGAGTTCCAGCAACTGTTGGACCACAGGATTTCAATATTCTGTTCATATTCAGACAAAAATTCAATTCTAGATGATTAAAGTTCACTAAGAATAAAGCCTTTTTTGCTCTAGCAATAATTACAGATTACTAAGACTCATTTTAAAAAATAAAAATCTTGAGATGTATTTTTTAAAATTTATTCCAAATTCTGTTCCAAGATGCCCAAGCAATCCCTCTTGAAGTCAGTGGGAACCAGGTCATTTCACATGAGACTGAATTCTAACTGTTAGGTAATTTGCAGACATGCCTATGTCTACAATTTAACTTTGAGAACATTAAATAGTAAACTAAAACAACGTATGAATCCAAAACAATGAAACAAATGTTATAATGTGACTCTCCTCTATTTCTTTTATATATAATATATGAAAGTATAATTTTACTCCTGGATAATTTTACAATTGAAAATTTCTAAGTAAATTGATGCGCCCATCTAAGGACTTGAAGACGTTCTATGTGCAGAGAATTGCTCCTTTTTGACTCAGTATGCGTTTTGCAATGGAATTAGAATTAATCTGGCTTAAAGATATTCGTCCTGTAGTCAATACATTGAAAAATTCCCATGAACTTCAGTATTCACTGTAGCGTGACAACTACAGGATTATGTTTGGTTTTATCAAATGATTAAATACAGATCATACCTAAGAGTTATTCATGCCAGTGAGGAACACACAGAAAGTGTGAAGTGCACACAGATATTTTAAGAAAGAATGATACTAACCTAAATACAACAGGAGGACGACCATTTTTGTGTTTCACAAAGATACCATCAAGACATGCTCCGATGAATATGTCACTTCCTTGGCTGTCCTGTAAGAAGTTACAAAAAAGTATGCAAATACAGAAAAAAGTCTTTGAAAGCAAAGTTACATGAGAAGCAACTACTTTTACAACTGTGGAGGAGAAAAGGGGTGGTATGGTTTTTGGGTTTTAATTATTTTTGGCAGGAAGTAACCCTTTTTAAATAGGGAAAGACAGTAACTGAGACAAAGATCAAAGCTCTGTTTACCTTTGCAGGATAGGTCTCTTCACCATAGCCATCCATTCTCTCTACTTCCTGCATATATAACATTTCTGCATCAGGAGGAGTAAGGCCTCTACAAATGAAAACAACAATGGGTTAGTACTGTCAATAAGAAAAAAAACGATCTTTGTTTTACTCTGACTGACACTGTCAAAGCTTAAAAAACATCCGCAAGACATCCAGGGATACAAATCATGCTGTTTTCATCAGTACCAATGGCTGATATATTTGTCTCAGCCTTTACACTTTCATTCTAGTGATTTCTTTCTCTCAGGCATCTCTAGGGGTAAATGGCAACAAAGACCAGTTAAAATTATCATCTCTGCTCATGGCAGACAATTACCACATTCTTCTTCAAATCCATCATTGTCACCATATTTTCTCATTTTATCAGAATGATTATTCTGGCACAGATGTTCAAGACCTGAATTCCTCCTATTGCAGTATACATGCATTTCAGGAAAGAGAGTCTCATTTTCTAAATGCTAACTGAGTTTTAACTGTAATGATTTGAAAATATGAGAAGGACATGATCGGTAGGTAAAGGTAATATTTTTTTTAATTAGACCAACTGCCAAAGACAGTTTTCTCACAGACTTGCAGTAGCGTCACGGGGATTAAAAGCTTGTGTTTCCCTGCCTACCTCAGTTGATCTCATAAAAGACATCATCGCTACCTGCAAAATCATGTCATGCTCTTTCTTATGTCTCTGAACACTTTTTCAATAATCAGTCTTTACTTTTTGTTTCTTTACTTTTTCCTAATGTCATGCAGATTAAGTTTTCTTTCCTGCACCTTAACCATCCAATCTTGTTACAAAAGCATTTCAACGACAAATGGCTTTGAAATTCTCAAGCAATATTTTAAAGCAATACAGGCAAATATAATCACTATTACTCACATAGGCACAAACATTTTTCACTGATGAACTGACAACTTAACTTTCCTTCACTTTGAACTACTGCATATTACCTATCTTTACTTAATATCAAAAGCATTCTGGCACAATGACTGCCTCTACATTTCTACTGCTCTCACTATCTGCCAAGGCTGTTTATCAAGAAACATCCTTACTGAGGTCACAACTTCATATAAACAACTTTCAGAAACATTATAGAGGTGAAGTCACACTGTTAAATTGTGTCCTGTATTCTTAATTTTCAAGCAGAGTCCTCTAATTTATTTTAATGGTCATTCTGTTCTCTCTTCACTTTCATTCAGCAAAAATTCTTGTAATTTTAATGCAGATGTACCAGTGAAAAAATGACTTAAATGGGAAGTGAAATTAGTCCAACTACCTTCTGAGATTCCCAACTTCCTGAGCTACCACAGCAATCACATTAAAATTAAGCAATAAAGAGTTCTAGAAATGGTACCTGTACTTCTGATGTAGCAAGGCAACTTTCTGTGTCGCTTCTTCCAATATTTTTTCTTCTTGTAGCCAACCCTTAAGATAGCATTTATAGAATGAAATACAAAAATTTCTACAAAATTAAATGGTTATAGTTTCTTTACACAAGCAAATCGACCCTCCACTCTACTCTTGGGCCTTAGATGTTGTAATATGTACACAAACAAAACCAAAAAGCACAAACACTGTTTTGAAGTGGTTTTACTCACTTTCCCATCTCCACACCAACCCTTTTTTTCAGTGTAATAGACAACAAAATCGCAAAGATCTTGCAATATCTTTGCTCCCGTCTAACATAAAGCATCTTATCTCACTCCAGACTCAAAGAAAACCTTTACTGATTTGGATAATCTAGGGACCAGTAAGCAAGATGAATCATGGAGTCTTTAATAATGATTTACATTTACCAATCTAAAGAAAGATTTAAATTTAAATTTATCAACTTAAGAATTTAAATTTATTAATTTAAAGTAAGTACTTACCACTGGAAACAAAGCAAATCTTTGTAGAAACTCCTGAGATTCATACTGATCATAGTCTCCAAAATCAGCTAAAAAATAAAAAATTTCTTGGATTCAAACATTTATAACAAAATGATTCAATACCCAATTAATTGCAGCAGGATCTCCAAGTAGCAAATCTCCATCCTATTGAACTACGATCTGAAAGTAAAACAACGGAACAAACTAACCAGTAATGCTTATGAAGAGGACAAGTAAAAACACATCCCACCTTTTTATCTTGTTCAGAAAAATTGATAACACTCCTTGTGAATAGGAAAGAAGATGAAATGATAAAACTCAGAGTGTTGCTCCAAGTTCCTTAGTTCCCTTGGGTTTTATTTGTTTTTTTAAACGCAGAATGGCTGAGGTTGGAAGGGGTCTCTGGAGATCTAGCCCTACGATAGGTCAGCTACAGCAGACTGTCACAGAGCCTTCTCCAGTCAAGTTTTAAATACAGAGGATGGGGACTTTACAGCTTCTCTGGGCAACCTGTTCCAGTGTCCTACCACCCTCACAACACAAAACTTTTGTTTAAACTAAATTTCCTGTATTTCAATTTGCTCCTGTTACCTGAGAAGAGTCTAGCTCCATCTTCTTTACTGCCTCATGCCAGATACTTAACTACTTACAGTATAGCACTGGCAGACTGCCGTAACTTGCGGCTGGACAAAAACACTGCACAGAGCAGCTGGAGCACTCTTCCACTCTCAAGCCTTCTACAGCTCCCTGCACACAGACGTGCAAAAAAAGTGGGACCCAGAAGCCTTTCCAGACTCAGAGGCATGCTCAGAAGGGACTTAATAACAGTGTTGATTTTAATAACAGTTTTGATTTTACTTCATGCCAAAAGGCATCCAAATGAATTTGCATCTTTTTCTGTTTCCAGGAAAAAAACTGCCAACGTTTCAAAGAGGAGAAATAAACCAGTCTAAATTGGAAAAGTTATCTACCAGTCTCACAGGAGAAACTGTGGAACAGCAGTCTGTATGGAATGGCTGCTCCCAAAAACATAAACACAGTCCCCAAGTATACAGATCCTATTTACATTACCACAGATTCTCATCCATAATAGTATAACTTTAGAGACACTTAGGAACCAACTTTGTATTAAGCATTAACAATTAATATGCAAGTTATTTATGATGAAAGGGGAGAACCTGTGACACCCTACACCAACGCAGCACTTCACATAAAGTAGTGTTTAGAATTAGGCTATTGTAATTATTTCAAATACAGATCATTCTTGAAACCAGTTCACTCAAAATATCAAACAACTGCTTCTGTTCGTTCGCCAACTAAAATTAACTAACCTACCTGGTATAAGCTACTTCAGTCATCGGAGCACATTAATTTAGAACCTGCGTTTTTTCCAAGTTGTTTTTTCACTGTGTTATCAACACATACAGTTTCTTTCTTACACAAGACTGAAAAAGGAATGTGAAAGCTAAAAGGATAAATATTTTCCATCTGGAAAGAGGATTATATTGAAAGATTTCTATAAACAACTCACTGAGCAGAGAGATACTTACACGGCCTAAAGATATGAAAATAACAAAGCAAGATTTTGTCAGTTGAAGACCATTAAATCCTGGCTTGGATTAAACAGATTCACAGTTATATAAACAAGGTACTAATATAATTCACCCTACTTCACTGCTAACCACATTTTCAAAAAACACAATCATCATCTTTAATGTGATACTACCAACACATATAATTAAAAAACACAAAAAACCTTAAGTTGTATGCACTGTCAATGATTTCAGTCCTTTTCAATTTTGGCAGAGTTACAATTGCTGTTAGAAATACTGGAGTGGCATTCACTGTGAAGCATTATACAAACACATTAAACAAAGCTGTTGCCATGAAAAACTTTTATTTTGAGAGATTTAAGATCGAACAAGCATGTTAGCAAGGAACACCAGACATGATTATTGCAGACAGACTTAGGACTGGTGGTTCTCTAGTGCATACTCTGTCCCATCTGTCCCCAGTTAGGAAAAATAAAGCACCCATTTTCATGTAGGTATCACAGAAATGGGTCTTCAGGAGCGATTTGAACATGGGAATTGTTAACAATTCCCATGCATACCAACAGTCTTGCATACTAATTTGAAATGATCTTAGGTGCTAGGATATTTGAGAGAAAAAGTGGAGATACAAGTACTACTGTTCATTCAAATTTGCTTATTTATTAAAACATGTCTCTTTCTCTTGTTACCATGTCAGAATAAAGAGTCTTCATTAACAGAAACAGATGAAAGGTCTGTCGATGGAAGCAGACGACTAAAGCCTTTGCCTCCAAAGGAACTCCAATGCCTAATTTAAACCGAACTCCTAAAAACATGTGTCAGATACCAAGGTACACCACTGAGGACTGCACAGAAATAGCAGGAAGTTAGGGGCCACTGATCCCACTGTTCTCCTTCCTCGGTCCATATGACAAAGTTCTCAGGAGAAAGCCTTTCATAACTTACTGAATCAGGTCTTTGAGCAATGAATAGAAAACATGCAATAGAAAATATGTCACTGAAGTTTCTAACACAACATTAGCTAATTGGCACAATTGCCTTACTTACCCTGAACAGCTAAACCAGCCAGATGTATTGCTTGTTCCAGTGTGCAAGGAATGTTGCCCTCCAAGATGTCTTTCTTTAATTGCAAATAATACTGATACCTACACGGGAAAAAAAGAAAAAGCTAACTCTCTTAATTTAAAGACAGTGCTGATGAATATGCCTGCATTTCCTATTCCTCTCTGCATTCCCCAGCTTGGGAGGAGGGTAGTCTTCCTCATCATTCGGACCCACTATTTCATGGTCTTTGTTAACTCCTCCCTTAGCTTTCATATAGCACTGCAGAATCAAATACCACTACCTCTTAAAACAAAGAATCTCCATAATTTCTATCTACTGTCATACCCTCGTATTTTTTTTTATTTTTACCTCTTCCTTCCTTAATATTCTTATGATCTCCTCTTTACAGTGATCACTACACTTCTGCAGTATAGCTGCATTCTCTTCCAACAGCTCTAACATTCCACAGCCCTTCGCTCACAATAGTGACTTTCATTTCTGCATTACAACTTCTAAGTACATTTTGTTCTCACTTTCAAGGAACCATTTTTTCCTTTAATCTGACCTTTTCACCGAGTCATCTTTTGTACATGCAACCACTGCTAGCTGTACCATTTGCCCACAGTCTGAACGACTATTTTCTTGAATTCTGTTGCCCCTTGCAGCCATCCATGGAACACCCTATCTTGAGTCCAAAACACCTCAAAACTCAAAAATGCCATTATAGCTACACAAACGTTGCCAAGAAGGACATTTATCTTCTATGAGTCTAGTTTTAAAAGCTTCTTAACTTCCTCATATTGTATGTTAACTCTTGTGAAGTAAGGTTTTAATCCTGAGAACGTGGAAGCATGTGATGCAATTCGTTCAGTGATTAGAAAGGTCAGGTAAATTCCACATGAATTTTGATCAGGCTAGAAGATGGCTCTCTTCCCTCACTATTTAACAGCCTGTTAAATACAGTGACATTTTATAAATATTGCTTAGACTTTTCTGGATCCTACTACAAAAAAGCAGTATTGTATATGGTAGTAGATAACAACCTTACACAAGACAAACAAAAACAGCTGGGACTAAGCCCAGGCCTTAACAAAATAAAAAAAAAAAAAGGATGGAAAGTGGAAAAAGCCTCTGCATTTGGGGAAATAAATCTTCCCACTCAAGCAGTAGTACATAAGCTCTTTCCATATAACTGCTATTAAAAATAAACATACAGAGAAGAATCTTGACACTACCTCATGATAGTACAAATACCATCTCTGTTGTCTATGACATTTCCATTTCCTGGTATACATTAAACACATCATAGAACCACAGAATACCAGGTTGGAAGGGACCTCAAGGATCATCTGGTCCAACCTTTCTTAGTAAAAGCACTGTCTAGACAAGATGGCCCAGCACCCTGTCCAGCCGAATCTTGAAAGTGTCCAATGTTGGGGAATCCACCAATATAATTTGCTTAAATGTGCTCAATCTCATTTATGTCGAAAAGGGATGAAAAAACTTCATGGATTTCTAAAACTAATCCAGACTCTATCATACATCAAAGAAAGCACCATCCTCTAGGACTTGAGTATAAAGTTGGCACATAAATTCCTACTTTCTACATGGCAGTACACTGCAAAATTGCTGTTAAAACTCCAGCATAAACATCATATTCTTTAACTCAATTCCAGAGAAGAATATTCAAGGTTTTTCAGGAAATTTAGCTATTCAACGCAACATCATGACATTTATCTTACTGTAATGCATCCTAGTACACCAACAAGCACAGAATTGGAACCAAAGATTTATTTTATTTAAAAAAAAAAAAAAAGAAAAAGAAAAGAAAAAGAAGAAAAAAGACCACTAGAATGACTTTTTAGACCAGTAAAATTGCTGACGAAAAGCCCAAAACTTTAAGAGTTTTCGGAAAGAAAATAATCGTACAGAAATTATGCATAAAACAAAAACTAAAGCTGCCAGGCATTAAGCAATACATTACAGCACCAGTGTCTGCACCAAGAGGTTTATCTGCCTGAAAAGCTTACACACCACAATTAGTGGGAAAGGTCTCTGGCAAGGTATTTTAGTACCACAGTATATAAGGACAGTTTCATGTAACCACAGAATAAATTAAGCTGGAAAGGACCTCTGGGTGATCATCTGGTTCAACTACCCATTCAAAGCAGGGCCAACTTGAAGGTAGCAGCTTAATTGGGCTAATTAATGCAAGCACATATTTCTGAAATAACAAATACATGCTTGTAAACCAGTTACTGGTTTTGTACTTATTTGCCTGTTGAAAACAATAACTAAATCAGAATAACCATACACATTAAGACACTAGAAGCCAATGTACAGGCCCATAGGAATAACTGGCCGGTATATATGCTCAATTTTACTTTTCCCCTGCAGTCAGCACCACTTATGTGATGTTCCCCAGATTCACAGTAGAAATGGATATATGGTATCAAAACTACCATCCATCTTCATTGCCCAGTGATACACAAAAAAATCACAAGCTGAAGCTTAGCCTGTAGTTTGCCAATGTATTGTACTGAAAGCACAGAAAGTACTGAAAGCAAAATAAAGGAAAGCATGGCTCAATAAAATCTGCACGTGCTTTGTGCAGGATTGATGTCCCCAAAAGCAACATATGGCTCTTCTAAACAAAAAAAAAAAAAAAAGGGGGGGGGAGACAAACATAAAGGGACTAAAACAATTAAAAGTCTGACCATGCAAGTATGGCTATTACTGAAAACAGGTTTGAACAGATTCCTAAAACCACCAAAAAGGTAGTTGTTTGCTTAGTTTATCACATATCTTAAGTATTCGAAAGGGAAATAAATACACAGTTTGAACATAATTTCTGCCTAACATAATAATTTCCATTTCTATAGAGGTAGGGGAGTGGAAAGCAAACAATTTTTCAATAAACCATACATTTCAGAATGCTGAAAGCAAAATTATAGACACATGCATGAAGTTTACCTGGTAATCTCCTGCTGAAGCTGAGAAACAGTAGGCACATAGAACACTACTCCAAAATACACAGTTGGCTCCAAGGCATATTTGTCCAGCTGCTTTTTCAGAGGCTTGTCCAAATCTACCCATCTGCGCTGATTCTGCTTATTGTAATACCACAGACTGAAATATGTAATCTGAAAAAGAAGCATTTCCATGATGAAAAAAGTTAGTATTGCAATATTAGATAAAATAGATTGTATGAAAATCTTGCTACTTAGAAATAAAGGTTTTGAAACACTAAGGCTATGAGTTATTGAAAACTTAGAGAACTGGAGAGACATTTAATATCAAAAGCAGTCATTACTTCCAGATAAGCAATCCACATACATAAGCAAACCTACTCTTTATTTGCAAACAGTCCCTGACCCTGTTGTGGCAACTCACAGCTGTTAGTAGTAAGCACTTGTATGTGACAGGAAAACTAAAGGAACTGAGGAAGGCAAATAGAAAATGACATCGGACAGCAAAAGAGCAAAGTATGGCTTCTCTGGAGAACTGGCAGACAGGCTCACGTGGGATGCTGAAGGACAAAAGAGCATAGGACAGCTGGTCAGTCAAAGACAAGCTCATTAAAGTACATGCATGGCTCATCCCATGAGCAAGAAAATGACCAGGTACAGCAGCAAGCTACCTTGCCTGAGCAGGCAACCCTAAATACAGTATACCCTGGAACAGATTGCCCCGAGAGGCTGAGGGATGTCCATCCCTGGAATGTCAAAATCCCACTGCACAAAATCTTGAGCAACACAATCAAATTTAAATGTTCACTTTAAATGTTCACTTTAAATGTTCCACTATGTTCAAACTGATTAAAATCTGCTCCTGCAGTACGTATTTCATTCAGTTCTGGACCACCAAACAGATGTGTACTGGAAAATATTCTTGTCATTATCACAGCAAAACTAGAAATCATAATTACAAGTTTTTCAGTTGAGGGAGGGAGAGATAAGGGAATGCTACAAAATAATAATTATGTCTGTAGGCATTTACATGGAAATTCTCCAAGTCCATATTACTATATGTAGAAAGGGTAGAAATACCAACACCTTAATCCAACACTTTTCTTTACATATTTTCAGATGTTTTTAATTTATACAAAATAAAGCTATTAAGGATAAAGTTTTATAAAACAACAGACTGTTATTCATCATAATGATTTTTTTTTTACGTCAATAATTTCTGTTACTTAGACTTGGAAAAATTATCTACCTAGCAAACAAAGTATTTACTGTTGTTTTCTCATAAGCTCTAGCATTTTGATGCTTTGAAGCACAGATTTGAAATGCACTAAGGAGCAACAGCTGATAGTAGAGAAAGGCCACTTTAGTACTTTCCTGAGAAAACTCGCCTATATACACATCTGAAAATTCATTTACCTACATCTTCTTAGTTTATAGCCTAAACAGGATGAACAGTCAACCCCCATGGAATTCTAGCTATCCCTTACAGCTCTGACAGGCTGACTATGCATGTAATAGTCACAGCATGGGCAGGTATGCTACATACCAAACCTCAAGGACAGCAGTGAAGTCAATGTTCCATATCGGCACAGATCATTGAGTAATTTGGCGCACAAAAGTCAGGGTGTAGCATTAAATTAATAAAACCATCTATTCCATAAAAGCATTTCCTCTGGGAAACTAGAAAACTGCAAAATTTTAGCCAATTCCAAAGCATAATGTTCCTTTGACATTGCATACTGGCAAAAGGTACTTCCTTGCCCCTCTCTAAATTAGCATCAACACAGTTTTAAGTGATTGTTGGTGGGTTTTGGTGGGGTTTTTTTCCCAATGTTTTAAAAAAAAAAACAACTCTAAATTATAATTACTGTTACCATGTAATTGCAAAATCAGTATTCAGAAGACAAAAAAAAAAATTTAGGATGAATTCTGACCATTTAACCTTAATCAAGATGCCTTCTGCAAACTCTAAGACAACTTTGGTCCTATTTGATAAAAAGGGAGGCTATAATACAAAAATTAAATTAAATTGGAACTGTTCATAGAAGAAAAAAGCAGTTTTTCCAGTATAGTGGAAGATATCTGGAGGAAAGGCAGAATGCTGATATATATACAAGATAGTTTAACGGTTGGGGAAGTTTAAAAATTACCATAGAGGAACAGACTGTATTCCCACATCAGAAACAGAGTTCTCTTGTAAAGAAAATCCTACAAATTAAATTTTTCACAGGTAGACACTGTGCGGTCTTCACTTCTGAATTCTGCAAACCAAGAGTCAAATTTAAGAAGTCATAAATACTTCAACTTCAAGAGGACAAAAGAAATATGGCTCTGAATACAAATACTATAAACAACACTGTTTTCTAAATTTCTCAGTCCAGGTGCACAAAGTTTGCTGATACCTTAGAAAATATTCGCTTTTATTTCTGTGATTTAATCCATCAACCATAAGATACAGGGTGTGTTAACCTCTGGCACCCCATAAGAACATTGAGAAGACAACAGTATCTTAAGATTCCATAAGATGTCAGAAATTATAACAGTACTATGACACAAACTCCATTAAGGAAGAAATATTGTGTTCACTGCAACGTCACCATAAAATGAAAGCCAAACAAAACATTATGGACCAAAGCCTGTCTTCTGACTTGTATGCAAACCTTTCACTTGACTTCAAGGGCAGAATTTGATCCTGTGAGTTTTCGGAGGAGCTTATGCACCCTGGAATATTCGCACTGATTAAAATAGAATCCATTTTTATTCATTGCTAAAACATTTTATTATTAGCAGCTCAGGACAACACCCAATTCTAAAAAGAATGTCATGACATAATTCTTAAAATATGTTAAGCTGTTAAGATTAACACTACTTTGAGGTTCATTTATTTTAGTGACTTATTCATGACTCAACCCCTTTGAAGAAAATCAAATAGAAATAAAAAGAAAATAATTTCTGCAGTTACGTTCTACCTAGCTCCCTTCTGTCACTGCAGACAAGAATAGTAAGCATTTTTGAATAAAAGATAAAGTTATCAGGAACGCAAAAGTACCAAAAGTCCAACACAGCATTACATGAAGTCAACCAGACTTCCTAAGCTAAGCAGAGGTGCTTTGTTAGGTATGAGTGCCACAAAACTACATTACTGTAGGTGACTAGATTATATCTTTTCGTATGATGTATGATGAAAGTCAGAGAAGTGGGGCTGACCAGTCTTCAGAAAAGACTCAAATAAAATCTCACCGTGGACTTCAATTGCCTAAGAGCGAGGTATAAAGACGACAGAGCCAGACTCTTCTTGGAAGTGCTCAGTACAAGTATGAGAAGCAGTGGGCACAAGCTGCAACGTGGGAAATTCCAACTAGATCAGGAAAAAAATTTCACAACAAGACTAGCCAAACATTGGAACAGTTAGCCCAAAAAGGTGTCAAATCTTCATCCTTGAGACACTCAAACTCACTCAGGCAATCCCTGAGCCACCTGATCCAAGCTGGCCTTCCTGAGCAAAAGGTAGGATCATGCAACCCTAAGATGGCCTTCCAACTCAAACTATTACATGATTCTATGTCATTATAGAATTGGTGCTGACAAAGAGAAACAGCTTACTGAGAAATTCTTGGATATAAAGTAACCAACCTATTTTAAAAAAAAAGTGTTATCCTTTATATCTTTTATAAAATCATTAAAAACTGAGCTTTAAATCTTAAAATTCTCATCAGTTTCCATATCTATTGAACATACTTTGCTGTTCCTCATCTGTTTTGTAATCTGAAATGGAAGCAGTGAGATAGTCCTTCTTCCATATACCAACTGCCTGGTACTAGTTAGCTACAACTAACTGCTTCATTTCATTTTATTTTCCATAATATGGATCAGCCTCATCCCTAATATAACTCCACTGTGGCTCTAATCTAAATACAATTTGTATCTATCAGTTGTTCTGATTAGCAGTATAAAAAAAAAAGTTTTAATATAGAATCTCAGGGTCTATTTTGGTCACAGCTTACGCTATCTAGAAAAGAAATACAAATGACAAAGGTATATATCAGGTATTAAATGCATGTAATCGTCTCACCTGAGGTAAACAGCACCTATTATGATCCCCAAACTCAACTATGTTTCCCACTTTCTGTCAATATAATATAAAGTTATGTTCCTTGGGACTTTGAGACAACACTATTACTACCATCGGGGGGGGGGGGCAGGGGGGGAGGAAGGAAAAAAATAATAAAATCATTCCCTATAAACCCTCAGATTAAAGGAAAAAAAAAAAAACCAGCCACTTTTTGTTGATGGAAGCAGGGAGGAAAATAGACTTTACCACACAATCCCCTCAGGCGTAGCAGTATTCAAAGTTTACTTCAAACTTATGTATTTAATTATATATTTCCCAGCTAATTTTCATAGCTTATATTATAAATCTTACAGAATATCTTACAGGTTACAAATAGACTGGAATGAGAATTGTTTTCTAATTGTTTATTAAAACAGTGCCTTCTGATTAATGCAATCTGCTACCTGCCTCAAGGGTACAGTGACCTGAGGAATCAACACCCTAAGATGAGAGCTAAGAAATTTAAAAAAGAAAGCAATAACAGGGTTTACAGAAGAATGCAGTCAAAATATATTTTCAGGCTTTTCCTGTTTTACACTGGTACCTACAAATAGGTAGGTACAAAACAAGCCATGAACCTTTCCTGAACAGAGTGCTGAAAACGCCTTCTCATTACTGAAGGATAAGAACTGCAGTTGGACTTACAAAATCCCAGTTAGCCCAAAGGCTCCACTGCGTCTAGCTTTATTATATGCTTGGATACAAAACAGCTCCTGCCATCAGAATATCACAGTTTATTTAAACTGCGTGCAGGAGAACTGGGTAAATAATCTTGTACTACACATAACTGCCAGATAGCAAGTGAAAGCTTTACCCTACGTCCAATGTTAAGAACTACAAAAGGACACAACAGGCCCTGAAAATTCTCCAGAAACTCCACTCTTATCACAGCAGACAACCTCCTGCACAAATCTTCCCAGTCTCTAGGGCAGAAAGGATTTGGAGCAGCCTGGACTGGCCAGTGTACAAGATCCAAGCCTTCCTGGAAGTGGTGGAGAAAGAAATCTGCAAGTCTTGCCACGTACCAGCCAAGTGGAAAGTTGCACCCCTCTGCATACTACCATGACCAATTCTTCTTGCAGTAAAGGGAGGACCGCTGGCTGTACTCATAAAAATCCCTCCCTTGAAGCTACTCACTTTAGGGTACTTTTGCTTATACTATTTTTGTTTTTCTAGTACAGGCAAGATCTTCAACTGTAGCTGCAGGAGGGAGTGTTTAGCAGGGTAGCTATATGAAGACAGAGAGAAGTCAGTCTTAAGTCTTAGTTCTTTCATAATGTAAAAGTTTTTTGCAATACACCACCCACAATTACATTCTCCTAATTACTCCAACATCGGTTTCACAAATACTATTTAAACAAAGCAATTGCCAACTATAGCTTAAAGCAAAACTGCAGGGATAAGAAATAAACAAACAAAATCAATACGTTGCAAGGTAATCTGACATATTCTAATTTATTCAACTAAAACATTGCACAAATCACAATACACGGTGTTACACACCCTTCAAGTATCTTGAATAAATGGTCTTCTGACAGGCAAGGCAGATTCTACTCATCAGTACATTAGAGAAAGGTAAACAGGCTAATTTACAAGCTAGAGCACAATACCTTCATAGTGCATAGACTACATTATATCCCAATTAAGACAGATTTTAACCTCTTGCAGAAACAGGCCACTTATCAATCAACATGACCAAGAAATGTAGAAACATAGGTTGTTTTATTTTTAAATTGTGTTATTTTTTCCCCACCGCTGACCAAGGCTCTGAGAAGGATGGACTTACATACCTGCTTTTGACTCACACCTTACACAGCACTGATATTAAAAGAAGTACTGTGTTCCCATTCATCAGAGGCTTAAATTCTCATTACTTTACAGTGGGGAAAAGCAAAATTTCAAAGTAGTCTAAAAATACTAAACAATAAACTAATGTCTTTGCTTCACAAGTAAAGAAAACCTGTGAAAATTAGTATAAAACTGTACAGCGATTCACAGACATTGCGACAGTGAAAAAATACAATTAAAGTGTTAAATTCAAATTCTGACTTAACTTTATAAAAAAGCTAAAGAAATCAGGAGATAGGCTTCCCACTTGCCACTATTGCTTTCATGGAAAAACATTGATTTTGTGCTGCTCAGTGCAGTGAGGCTGAGTGCAAATACTATACCTGAACGTATAGCTTTTTTCCTTCAAAAAAAATAAGAGCTACAATAGTTGCACTGATGCAATTACTAATTTTTGGCTGAGTGCTCTTCCCTTCAATTTATCTTGGCTCCTAAATTACAATTCCAGCATACTTATAATTAATGCGTGTTTAAGATGGAGTCAAGTTTGTTTTTCAATAAAGTAGCATCTTTTAAATTAATTAATTACACGTGGAAGGTCTGCATTTTTTATACACATTCCTCCATGACAATTTCTCCTTTCCTAATTTTAACAAAAATTTTGTTCAGAGGCACAACCACAGCTGTTCAACTATGAGCACTGCTTCTCTTATTTCTCCAAGCATTAGCTAATTTTTTGTCAGACTTTGTTAAAAGGCATAAACATAACTATGGTTGTGACCTCCCTGTCATGACTTGGCCCAACTTTTATTTGCCAGCCATTATGGTTATTGATATATACATATGTAAGAATATTTATGGTTGCACTTGGCCTTATTTTAAAAACACTCTTTATGAACGCAAAACACACATTTAAGAAACCACCACACTGAATTAAAGGTATTTTTGTGTTTTCTTTAACCAAGAGATGATACTTCAGAATCCAGAGCAAAGTTTTACAGCATAGTTCAAGCATTTCTGAAGCAATGTTTCACAACTTCGAAGTTATTCAGGACCCGCATAACCTTGATTCCTTCTTTCCCATTCACATCCAAAACAAACACAGGAACTTCCATATGCACAACATACTCTCCACAGAACTTCCCTACCATCAGTTCTTGTCCTTGGGCCCAGATCTCTCCCACATATCTGCAGTTAAATCAGACTCTGCTTGTATGCAGTAGCAGAATTTGCCCCTTCTTTCTGGTTTAGAAGTGTTATTAGAAAGCAGAAATAGAAGATGATCCAGCAAGAGAGGTAAATCAGCTGTAACATCTCCTGCTAAACATCCTATAGATATCTAGCTCTATAAATATTTTTTAAAATATTTCTATATTTTCAAGTATTTAATTTGTATAGTCATGCCCTAGATGCAAGATGAGCAGTGTTGCAGATACTTTTTAAGATAGTTAACAATCAGAGCTCTCAGCAGTTTTTCAAAACTTGAAATTCCAGAACAGTTTTCTGCAACGAATACAGCTTTTTGCATGCATCAGGTTTGGTTATGGTTCTCTCACAGGATAAAAGACAGGCTGCGCTACAAAGGGTAAGTAACTTCTGCTCCCTGTTCCCTTTGGCTTCTTCCCCCAGTTCCTCAGTTTAAGAGAGCTGGATTACATACCCGTTTGCTGATGAGTCACATTCTGGGAATACCAGAAGATATTCGTCTTAGTTTAATGCATTCATTTCACTTTTCTCTAAAGTCTACCATTCAGTAAAAAAATTGTCAACACGCTTAAGACTTCCTAAGCCCTAGCTATGTGTCCATACTAGTATAAAACTTGGAAATTCAGAAGTACTAATTGGAAAACCAAAAGAAAACCAGTGTTTAGCCCCACAAAGCATAATTTGAAGACTACTCATTTACATAAAGATCTGTTAAAACAAGTATCTTAAAAGATGGCACAGCATTAAAAATAAGCCGTTCAATTCACCTTCCAAATTCAGTAATTGCAGGCTGTTCCGGAGAGAAAGACACACTTACAAATTTTACCATTCAATGTGTAAAAAGGTAGAAATCCCCCTCATGCCTTCTGCAATAAACTCTTTTGAAAGTGCATGGGGACCGCTTGTCATAACTGCATAGCCCATATACAGTAATCTGGAACTGATGCCTCAGTTTTCATAACTGCATTAAATCTCAGTATTCAAATAAACAGTCATACTTTCATGCTTAACACTGAATTCACCCTCACTCTTTAAGGATGCTTAGTGCATTAACAATATGCAAAATCTTATAGAAAGTACATGGTATTTTACTGTATCAAGAACTAATGTTTTTGCAGATTTAAGCAAAGTGCTCAGCAAATTTTTCTTTCTGAAAAGTTTCTACCAAGCAAGCAATCAGGAATGATCCAGCATCTGCTTGGCAAATCTGACTATTTAAGGGCAGAACAACATTTTTTGAATGCAAGCTCTGGAAAGTAATTTATATCCCTACTTTCCATTCCCTTTTATTGTAACACATTTTCCTGCCAAAATAATCCATGCAAGAATGCATGACTGAAGGAATCTGCTCAGAGTTCAATAGTGTACTGTCAACTCCCTTAGTCTGATATATGACTCTTAATTGAGGCAATTGCCATCTTTCTCTTTTTTTCTAAAAAAAAAAAAAAAAAACAACCCAGATTTTTAGGAGTAGCTCCAAACAAAGATAATGAAGAATAGCTGAAAAAAACTGCATCTCCAACACTCTGCGACTAGTTCAATAAAAGCTAGCGGTCATCATTCAGGAAGACAAAGCCTTTGCATTTTGCAAGCCAAATATAGTTAAAATTCTTTACCTTCTGTTGACTTAGCAGTGACATCTAAAAGTGGACAGATAAAACTGACAAACTCCATTCACATAACAATAACTAAATTCTAAATATATGATATCTGATGTATTCTAAGTAAACACTAAGCCTACCAGTGTAGTTAGATTCTCCCTGTGCTAAAAGGAGCAAGATAAAAAAAAAGAAGTCATACTGTTGCACAGAACTGCATGTTTCTAAACCAACTGTACACTGAAAAAAAAATATTTGGAGAATCTACAAGAGTCCATACTGGTATTGAAAACAACCACAGTAAACAAATGCTTAGAGATTAATGGATCCACCTCTATTTCATTTATTTATTATTCTCCAAACAGAAAAAAAAATATTTCTGAAAACTACTGTATATAGCATTTCCTACTGAGAAATCCTACAGTAATGCATACTGGGTACAGTAATAAATGGTTGCAGGATTGAGTCCTAAATTTATTTGCTCAATATTTGAGCAAAGTTATAAGTTCTTGCCATTGCTTGACAATGAAAATATAACATTTTAAAAAAATCATAGTTATTAGACAAAAATTACTCTTATTTTGGTTACCCATGTCTCAGGTTTTCATCCTGTATTTGAATCCCACATTCAAAACACCGTTATATGGCAGACCACATAATAGAGCAAAAGCGTCTTTTTCACAACAATGCTAGAACAGTAAATTTTTATTACAAGTTTCCCCTCTCCTGCCCCACAAAACTGCACATTCTGTCAGTTTAATGACTATAAAATGAATTAAACCTTTTGAGACTCTCATAGGAAATGTCAGTTTACACAGGATTGACAGCATTCAACTACTAAAATTCAAATACTAAAAATCGTTCATATGTTGGTAATCTATGTAGATTTCTATAAACAACACTTTGCAGCTCAGCATTCCAGAAGTAATTCGCTCAATACAGGACATGTATGAATAATCACTACATGTGTGGGAGGAAGAGCAAATCTCAGTTGCAAAAGGATCCTTCAAAATATGAAATAAGGAATTTTTGAGGAAAAAGGCAGGTTACACAGATATATACAGATTCAACTAGCAAACTGTGTTTCCTCATGAGTCCAGCACTCGATCTAAATCACTATATGCTTGCTCCAAGACAGTAAGACAGTGTCTGCAAACATGTTTGTGGTATTTGAACAAGCAATACAAATAGTGGGTCACTGGTACACTTATCACATTTTGTCCCTTAAGTTCTTTTCACAGCACTAATTCATCATAAAGAAATACATGCAAGCAAATAACACTCTCTTTCATATCCTTAGCTAAAAGTTGTCTCAAGTCTCACAGTAATTTTTAACCACATTGCTTAAGGAGAATTTTTTTTTTGTTTTATCCTTTGGGGTTTTTTTAAAACAGCATTTTCAACATTGCCAGGTTTAAAACAGTCACTTTGTTTATCGCTCTAAGCTTCTATTCACTGCCACCTCTCACATGTCCTCCCCCTTGGGCATTCCCTAGCTCTACAACATAAGTTTTGCAACTGTTTTGGACCAATATGATATCCCATAAAGAAAGACCAGAATAGGAAGAAACAAGGGGAAACGGGATAGCTGCTCCAGTAACTAAACTGATTGCCCCAAACGGTATGGAGTCACCACATAAGTCATCTAGCACCAGAGAGGAAGACTGCCTTTGCTGGACAGTTTTCTTACCTCCCGCAATTCAAGCCTCTGAGCCACTGCTTCCAGACTTTCCTGGCCTGTGCTTTCCACCGACAGCGTGAACTCCACAAATTCATTGTTGAGCAGCTGGATACGAGCCACCAAGCAACTCTTGCTGGATACTGTATAACGTCGAGTTCGTTTCAATTTTAACCCAAAAGGTAGAGGCATCTTCTTTTTCCCTCACAGATGGTTACAGATAAAAAGCTACTACCACTGGGACCTTGAGAGGGGACAATTTCCTCTCAAAAGGTAAGGAGCTGTAAAGTCTCCAGAGATCAACCAGCAGCAGCAGTATCCATTAAAGACAAGCAAGTTTTCCACCAAGAGACAAGTAGAAGGGGCATCCACTGGAATCCTAGCAAGGAACAAAAGAGAAAGAGAATAAATACAAGAATCAGAAATACTTTGCCTGAAAGGGGAATGGTAACATGGGAAAAATAACATGTATATTTCTTCTAAATCTAAATAATCAGTCTACTTTTCCAAAATGCAGAGCTGTTACACATTCAAATAATGAAATAAGCACCAGAGTTTCTGGTTTTTCCACAGACACCAGTCTTTGGCAATATGATTTATTTTTTTTTTTACAATTCGCAAGTGAATAATGAGCATTCCTCAAATGTGGCTTCAATGTCTTAAAATAAGTATTTCTAAATTGAAGCAGTACTTAGATGAAATACCTCTACAAAGTCCAAGCTACCTAAGGTATTTCTAATACTGAACAAAGCCATTTTCTTTAAGAGCAAAACCAGCAATCATCTGGCTTGTTTTTCAGAGCAGCATGCAGCCTCAGCCGCTATCTGTCAGATTAAACAAAAAACCAAGCCCCATAAACGATTAAGAAAAAAGAAAGGCAGGAAGAGAGGCATTAAAGCTCACACCTTAGCCATTTCCTACCAGACAATTAAAATCCAATTCCTCTAATTGTCCCCAAATTAAAGCTAGCTGTACCATTATTTCTTACGTCAAACTGCCATACAACGTTTCAGGTTACGCTTTGCCCCACCAAGAAAGCACGTGAACTCTGAGAACCACTTATTTTCTAATTTTTCTTGAAAAACATACTTATTCCCAGCCTAAAGGCAGCCACCCATTTCCCCACCTTTTGCAAACACCTTGGCACCTCCTTTCCCTTCAACTCCGTAACATACAAGCTTCACCTTCCTCTTCTTTTGAGGTTTTTGAGGTGTTTTCTTACCGCGTGCACCCTCGCCTGTGAAATTCGTCGTGATCTCACTAGCGCTGGTTTGCAGCAGCACATGAAAAACATTTTATAAATACAGGGTGGTGGTTTGTTGTTTGTTTTTTTTTCCTACAGAACTACGTGTGCTGAGGGCAGTCGCTACAGCGAGGGGGCTGGGGAGAGAGCGCTTCACACGCTGGAGAGAAAACCCACCATCGCCTCAAGGGGAAGGGTTGAAACGCCTCCCTCAAAGCTATACGTACCCCCGGTCCCCACGTTAACAGCCCAGGGCCCGGCCCCGGGCTGGGACCATCCGGGCTGGGCCGGTGTGGGCCGAGGCAGCGGCTCCCGGGTCGGGGTCCGGCCCGGCCAACGGCCGGCGCGCGGGCAGCCCAACGGCCGCCGCGGCGGCCGTTGGGCTGCCCGCGCGCCGGCCGTTGGCCGGGCCGGGCCTGAGGGGGCCGAGCCGCCTTGAGGGGGAAACTACCCTTCTTCCTCTCATTGTTAGCTGCCGTCGGCCTGGGACCTCTAGTGGCAGCTCCTGAAAGGGGGGAAGAAAAAAAAAGAAGAAAAAAAAAAAAAGGGGAAAAAGAAAACAACCGCCTCCTTGTATTTTCAGGCCGGTAGGCGTTAGCAGCAGAGTTTGCAAGGGATAATTTGGTTTCTGAAGAGTCACAGAATTATCAGGCAGGAGTAACACGAGGATGTGCGTTTATTTGGGGGGTGGAGGGGATCTGCAGATGTAGCGCACCTGTTTTTAAACTCGAAAGTATAGCTATAAACAAATAAGACAGCCATATACTACTTGTACATTTATATACAGCCCTAGAAATTGAGTGTTATTCACCACAACCATAAACGCTTTTGGTTGAAAATCTCGTATCGGACTCCCTACTCCCTTGTAAGCAGCAGGCAAATAAGAAAGGGAGGCTGAAAGACACTAAAGGCCTAAAACGGGGAGAAAGATGAGGCAGCACGGCATTTTTCCTCGATGACATCTTTGCAACCCTACTCCAGAGAATGCCCATAAGCGTACTTCATGACCACGTTTCTAATAATCTGGAAGCACTTCTACTGTCCTACGCAATCCCCATCCTCAACAGATAACCACCTAAAATCTTAATTGAATCAAAATAACTTGGCCCAAACACTAATTTATTTTTGGGTGCAGCAGCAGAATAAATAACAACTGATAGCAACAGGTTTCCCTGAAAAATTTAGGGATACGTGGGGACTCCTCACTTTATTACTCGCTCTGCACTTTGATCCTCCAAATCCTGCCTCCCCGGAGCAGCATGCAGGGAATGCTCCGCAGACAGAAGCTTTTAGTTTCCTGCCCACTGCCAGCAGAATCTCGCACTGGGTTTATTCCTGGCAGATAAACTTTTGGCTGACTGACCTCAGCTCACGTCCCCAGGGCCTGTTTTCCAATACATTCTTACGCACTTTCTTCAGTGCTACAGCAATGAGAAAAAACAACTTACTCATCCTTTTGAAAGCTGCAATCAGAAGTGCAGTGCTGTTTTAATCTCAGTTATTATGCTGTACCAATATGAAAGACATTCAAACTTCCATGCCCCCATCAAGCCGTTAGAAAAGTATTCTAAGGGCATGGAAAAAAAAAAAATTAAAAAAATAATAATCACTAACAAGAGGCTGACCTGAGAGGTGAAATTCCCAAACCATCTAATGTTGACATGAGGCAATCTCAGACTTTCAGTTATTTTGCTATGCGGACAGGTAGCAATGCAAGCATAGGAAGAAAGTTTAGAGCAGAATTTTCAGAACGTGCCAGGAGCGCTCTTCAGGTTATGGTCTGTTGTTTCCATTTATTGCTCTACTGAACATTTACCCTAAACAGTTTCATTGTAACGCAGTACATGTCTGACATAATCTTCATTACTTCTGAAACACATTTGTAACAAGGAAAACTTGAGTAACCAACTTCCATGTCACAAAAGACCAACTCCAAAAAAATAATTCTTGTCATATAATAAATTAACACTGTAGAATAAAGGCAAGTTTGATGAATAATACTGAGGTATCATTCAGTAACTTCTACTGCTAGCCATGCGTACTTCTTGCAAACACAGCTGTGCTGGTTTTATTCAGCGGCAGTGCATTCTGCAATGCTAAGTGCTCTCATATTTACCTTCTGTATTACTTTAAATTCAGACGCATCTGCATTGTTATAAAGCTACTTTAGCAAAAAGAAACTACATTCTGCGAGGAGTTACAAATCCAACTGACAACTCCTACAATAAAAAGCCTTTATTTAGCAAGCCTGGAATTTTCTGTAAGTAGCCCAACTTTGTACATTTATATTTCAACACAAACATCTAGTTTCAAAAATGTCATATTAGAATTTCAGCAACATGGCTGCGACTGACACATGATTATTAAGCACTGTGGTATCTTTCTCCTTTACCTACACCTCTCACTCCCCCCTCGATAATTAGCATTTTACTTTACAAAGATTTTTTTTAAACAGCCTGCATGAATGACAGCGTGCGAAATAAAACTACAATATATGATGCCAAAAAAAGGTTCCTATTATTTCAAATGCTTGAAATACATATATTTATTTCAGAAACATTTGAGGAGCCAAAAAAACCCAGAATACTCCACCCTCCCCTTGTTTTACCAGTTAATCTTTGACATGACTCTTGGACTGAAAGAGCAGCAATAAGCGCCTATCTCAAACCTCCCCTACCTCCAGAAGCACAGTTCCACAGCCTTTACTTTTCAAAAAGTAAGTGCCTGAAACTCCTTAGTCTTACGGTGCACAGCAGAGATCACCCACTAATTATTTTTTTTTTACTGTGTCTGTTTTTTCCCCCCTTACCTTTTGCAGTGATCCAAAGACACCGAGTCTCCTTTCACATACGTGTAGCCAAAAAAAACCCACAGCGCTCCAAGACTGTTTCTCCCGGAGCCATCTCATCGGTATTCCTCGGGAACTGACTTACTGTGTTCCTCTTGTCCGAAACAGCTGCTATCTCGGCTAACCCACCTTCTTCTCAGATCACTCATAGTGAAAACATTCCTCACTTCCTGTCTCAAAAAACTTGCTCTGGATATCATTCCACTGGGTAAAGAGCTGGGGGTGGAAGAAAATATTACAACAAAATAAACCTGTGCCAGCCAGCTCTTCAGGCTGCCTCTTTCATGTGACGCTGCGCTGCATGAGCACAAACTGCGTTCTCGAGAATATTTTCAAATCGCCCGTCTCCGTGTGCCTCTGTGTGTGTGCATTTAATTTCTTTTCCTGGAGGCGTTCCCCTCGGTCTATCCATGCGGAAGGATACGCTGAAAGAATTAAAGCGAAGGCCCGTATGCTTGTAGCCCATTACCTCAGAGAGTTGGAATGCCTGGCAGGGAGAATGTCAGCAATGAACAGCTGCTTCTCTGGCTACAGGGGCATTACAGAAATAGGGGTTACAACAAATAGCAGGCAATCCTTGCTTTTTTTAATCATATGATCGTTTATTTTAAGCCTTTCCAATTAAGGGAAATCTCTTACCAAAAAATCTGCTGGTCTTATTTTCACGCAGCTTGGAAATATTTAAAAAAGTTTAATCCATGTGTTTTGTACCAAATGACCTATGCAGATACACTTATGTCTGCAGCTAAAAACAAAGTCATTGAAAAGCTTCAGCTGTTGGTAATATGCATAGCAAGAAAATGCAGATTAAAGACTGATCTTTCAGCTCTTACTTGGACTTAAAACTCCCAAAGATGTCAAAAGAAACTATGCCCTTAATACAACCATTTTAGCAAGCATTAAATCCATATCAATTAAGTAATATTGTGTTTAACTAATGCAAACATCATATAAGGGGCTGCACTCCAGTCACACAAATATATGGAAACCTCAGTGTGTGTGTGCATGCGTGAAATCAGCAATTTGTAATTTTACGGCTCTCCACATACGTGAGCCAGACAAAAGTATATGCGAACCTGCAACAGGTCTGGGATGAGGAAAAAGGTAAAGTGAGCATGCAAACGCTGACTCATGACTAAAACTTAGAAAGTGTTATGGTAATGTAAAGCGCACAAACACGCTACTGTCTGAACAGGTCTAACCTGCAGATCTGCTATGCAAATAGCTTGTTACTCAGGAGGACACTAATCTCAGCTGAAATATGTAGGTAATTTTGCACTATGATGAATTCTTCAGAGTTATTTCTCTTGCACAATGGGCTTTCCTCTAATCAGGGGAATATCTCTTTTTCCCTCCCCCATACATCAGCCATAGTTATGATAAGCAGCCCATAAGCCAAGGAAAGAACTCACTCAGGGGAATTTTATATTGAGTGAGATAAACTGAAATAAACTAAGCAGATGGCCTTCTTTAATGGTATTTGCTACAGGCCAGAACTATGGTTACTCAACAGAGAAAACTGACCAATACATTGCATGACAAATCCAAGCCATGAAAATTCAGGGTAACAGAGACAACCCTTCCTATTTCTAAACAATTCATACTGGAAACAAGGTCTCAATTCTCTTATCTGTCACATTTCCTATTCTAAATCTTGATCACACCCATTTCCTGCCTGATTCGCTGCCTAGAAGTTGCATTTATTACAGTTTTCCTATTTTCCATAGTTACTCCTTACTGTATTTTTTTTCTCTTTGCATTTACATTAAAGACAACACATCATCTTAGAAGACACAAGTAGGATATGCTACACAAGTAGCATAGCATAATGACACAAGTCAATATGCTCCTCTACAGCTTACGTTTTCTCTTTTTGAAGCTCATCAAACATTCCTGAATTAAATTTTTACTTCTGCTTCCTATAATCCCAGTTTTCGTCCTAACTTTGTGTTTTTCTGCACTTTCTCCATTTTGCCCTATCTCATTTTTTGCCTCATCAGCTCTCCATTACCTGCTTTGTTCCAACTATCAACTCTAATAAATAGGACAAAGAGACGAAGGCATCCATGAACACATGATGAACTCTGATACACATCAGTAAAACACAGAGTGATTGCCTTAGGGCACTATACAGTGCTTCTGCTTCTCCCCTTTAACCCCTGATCAACACTCATGACATGCATGGGTAAAACACCCGCATCTTTTACTGTATTCTCTATCTTCTTGTTGAAGATGATGGGAGGAAAAGACTAATACCCTACAGCTGAATGTTGCAGCCCTTGTTCTATAAGTACAGAGAGAAGTTTCTGCCCGTTGGGTTGAATACTGCCCGCCCATAAAGGAACAAGGATAAACCTACTTTGTTCTTATTGACATCTTCCCTTCTGGAACAGTTTTGATTCTTTTTCCATCCTGCTCCAAATGCGTGATTGCAGTTGAATGTATCAGCCAACAGGGTGAAGGCTGACGCAAGTATTCACCTTGTTCCGATTCTGGGAACTCTGTCCAGCATCAGGTCTTTGCAGTGACTAATGGTAAGACAGAAAGTTGGAAGTAAGCCGAATGGGAAGCAGAATCAGTCACCCTCCAGGCAGAAAAGCGGTATGTATGTATATACTCCTTGGCCTAGTGGAGAGTTGTCCATTTCTGATGAAAAACGCAGGCAGGATAATCCAGGAATTAAAGGGCCATCCCCAGGATGCTGAAACAATGAAGAAGTTATGTGGAAAAGGATCTTGATTTCCTCACTAGCCATGCAGAATAGTGACTTCATGAACTGAAAAGTCAGAATACCTCTGATTCTACATACGACTCCTAAAGCTGTTCTCTAAATTCACTTTACTCATCAATTCTATGTTTCAGAAGTGTCTGAAGCCTCCCTGTTTTTTCATCATTCCATTTCTTATTTGTGAAAAGCAAGAGATAGCGTCATTACATATTTCTTGATGGTACTGGCAAGAATTGAAGGTGCTAGAAAAATGAACATACAATATGTTTATTACATGCTTGAGGCCTGACATTTCATGTTTGCAAGATTCATTTTTACTTATAGGGCACTGCAAAATGTTGAACCATGTTCTACTAAGTAACTAATTAAGGTTATAGAATTTTCCTAGATGAAAATAGGCAGTTTTCCTACACATAATGTGGTGCTGAACTTGACGCAATGAGCTCCTGTTGTTATTCGCAAGAATACTTTTTTTTTAAACACGATATTTCTTTCTAAAGTAAATCCATTAGTTGGTTATGAAATAAACTCAATTCCTATTTCTGTCCTTCAATAATTATTTTTCTTGTTCCAATAATTAAGTAATACAGCTTACTTGAAATCTTGAAAACAAAATGCATCTCTTGAAGGTTAAAATGGAATGTAGTAATTAAACTAATCTATTACTAGTGGTATCTCACTGAAACACCAGTATATTAGAAGTATAGTCAGGCAAACAGCACAGATCATTAGCAACAATTAGTCTAGGCTATCTCCGTATGATGTTTGGTTTATATTAGGAGCAGTGATGCAGGAAGAGATTAATACAGCTGTTAACTACAACGCCTGGAGTTTATTTTACCTAGTGGCGTTACCTGTAAAAGAGCCTTTTTCTGTAACGTTACTGCTCACTAAATCAGCTGAAGCAAAGCTGGGACGTTGGTGCCAAAGATAAATGGCGTGGCTCAAACACCACTTCCAGAGAGTTCTTCCTCCCTCTGCAACTGATCCCGGGTAGCAATAAGACTAGTAGATACAACCATCTCTTTGTAAGAAGAACAAAAAAAAAGCACATTGTTTTAAGACATCTTATCAGTCTAACATGGGGTCACAAAACTAAAATTTAATAGTAAAGTGCTTTTATAGTATAGCTGTAGTATGGCATGAAAAGTTACTTTGATACTTTGTGTATTCCTATACCATAATGTTTTTTTTTTTTTTACAAACAAATATTTAAATTGTCATTTTTTGTACTTTTAAGAAAGAGCACTAATGTTGAAATAACCTTGTAGTTAATCTTAGGACATTCATACTTACCCTGAGCCATGTGACAGGACTTTATAAACCAATTTTATAAAAACCAGGAATGAAGAAAAAAGCAACTCAAAAAAACAGCTAAATGTGACACTCGACTTATTAAGAGTAGACCCTCTGACACGCAGCTATTTAGAAATACGCCAAAAAGATATATTTATTTCCTTTACTCTTGCGTGGTGGCTGCCCCGCGCTCGCCCAGGCGGCCAGGCCGCAGCCACGGGCTCAGCAGCGCTTTGCGGTGAGGGGCGGCCCACTGTCCCTCCCCACCGGCCTCCCAGCGGGGGCTGCGTGTCCCCCTTCTCCCCGCGGCCACCGCCTTAGGGGGCCACCGGGCCACCTCGGGCCTGTGCCCGCTGCGGGGCAGGCGGCGCCCGCCGGCGGGGCTGGGGCGGCGCGGAGGTAGCGCCGCCGCCCGGCAGGGGGCGCCGCAGGCGGAGGCCGCGCGCTCTGCGTCTCGGCGCTCCAGAGGCGGCGCGGCCCGCGGCGGCGGCAACGGAGCCGGGAGGCCGCGGTGGGAGGGGAGACGGGGCACGGCGCGGCGGGAAGGGACCGGGGCGGCGCCACCACCACCACCACCACCACCACCATGGAGATCGGCACCGAGATCAGCCGCAAGATACGGGTGAGAGAGAAGCAGCCGGGTCGCTCCCTCTCCACCCGCAGCAAGGGCCTGACCCCGTTTGCGGGGGGCAGGCCCGGCCGATGGCTGAGGCGCCGGGTTCCCTCTGGCCTCCCTCAGACGCGGAGGTGGCCGGCGCGCTGCGGGCCCCGCACCGCCGAGCCCCCTTCTGCCGGGGGAAGGAAGCGGCGGGGTGAACCCCCAGCCGGGCCGGGGTAACCTGGAGCTCCCGGCGGCGGGCGGCCTTCGGCCCCGGGGCTCCCCAGGGAGGGCCACGAGCAGGAGTGTCACTGTTTTGGGAAGCGCAGTCGGGGTCGTACCGTACCCCGGAGGGCAGCTGCCAGCTCTGCCCCGCAGATGGAGTTCTCGCCCTGCAGCGTCCCGCCTGGGAGTCAGGCCCGGAACTGGGGGCTGCCTGGGAGGGGGAGCAGCCGCGGCCGGGCAATTTGGTGTAAGTCCCCGTTACCGTCAGGTCTTCGTCAAGCTGCTCCTGCTCAGCAATCACGGCTTGAAAATCCTGGCAGGGTTTTTTCTTCTTGCTGAGCTGGGAATGAGCTTGTATCAAACCATCCGGGATACGTTTTCTTTGCACCTTATGAGCCCGGATGGTCGCTGCTTTAAAAAAGACAGCTGGGACTTGGAGGTTGTCTGGTAGCACCGGGAACTGGGATATAGGAAGTATCGTAGAGGCTGCAAGATTCCTGACAGTTCTTGCTATTCTGCTCCCAGTCCCTCACTGTTAGAACGTTTATATCATGAGCACTGGAGAATAGGAAAATTAAACAACATGCTCAAACAGTTAAGGAGAAGAACTTTGCTAAGTCTTCCACCGTTTTGCAGTTAGAAATACTTTGTTGCTCCATCCCTTAAATGCTATTTCATTATTTTTTAGGGTGCTATAAAAGGAAAGTTGCAGGAGCTGGGGGCTTATGTTGGTAAGTTTTATCATGTGTTTAGCAATCTTCTTTAGGTTTGTTGTTAGGAAACAACCAGCTAGTTAATGGAACAGCATATTTACTTATTATTATTTATTACATATTATTACTGCCTACAGAAGCCTTAAACATGAGATGAATTACCTAAGGTTCTGAACTAGTTTGAAAGAAAAAGACTTTACTTCAGAAAATATGTATAGTCTAAGCATAAGAGGCAGTACGCGGACATCTAGAAGGAAATGGCCAAGAAGGCTGTCTCCCCTTTCAAGGAGAAATGGTGGCAAGGGATTTGAAAGAAAAACAAACAAAAAATGATGTGTCTGTGAATATTTAAGGAAGCACAAGGAGAAACATATAAAGCAAGATCCTTGCAAATATAGGAGCAGTTACCTGTGACCACTCTGAGATGGACTCAGAGTTTCATAGGCATCTTTGAAACAGACTTTGGAATTCAGGGTGAGACATTTGTCAACATTAGGAGAATTAGGGTATTACTGTAAGACAGAAATAGGCTGACTGTTTTAGGAGGTGGAAAGGCCGTGTCAGAAACATTATGTGGGACAAATCTGCAAAATGTAAGAGCTTGACTGTTAAGGGGAAAACTAAGAGCTACATTAAGCTAACATTGGTAAACATATTTAACTGAGTCGTAGAGGCAGGGGGAGATTTTATATTGGATTGTGAGGAGATTTAAGCAGTGTGAATGTCTGTGTTCTGCTTTGTTTTTCTTTTCCTGAATCCAGGATTAAATGGATATTGCGCTTAAGAGCAGCTGTTATTTACAGGAGTAAAAGTTGATAACTTAAGACAGTGTTCTGTTGGAAGCAGAATACTTCAGTCTTGCAACTGCCGTGTTGTCCGTGATACTTCTCGGGTTTCAGGTGAAGGAAAGGAATTAAGAGCATAGTTCAGAGATCCCTTGAGTTGCAGAACTAAGTTCAAAGTTTGTAGTTTGATCTTGAATTCATCGTATTTCCTATTTCAAGAGGGCCATTGTGTGTATAGAATCAAAATGTATTGACTCCACGGAAGGGAGTTACATACGAGCTGATGTTCTGAACTCAGCAGGTGCCAAGGAACTGTGTTTAGAAGTTTTTTGTTGCAAGGTCATCTTTTTTTCACCATCTCAAAAGTTGTCTTTTTCAGTAACTTGTTTTTGGTTTTTTACTGTCATTCCAGGTTTCAGTTTCTCAGTCTGATTCTTTGTCTGCTTTTTCCTGCATTTCTGAAAAAAACCTTTCTTATCTCTATACCAAGATGCTGGTAGAATAGTAGTAATCTTTGATTCCAGCTACGGCTGAGTATTCTTTCTTTGTTTTTCTTTTCTTTCTGTTTCCTGTATTCATAAGGCTGTTCCCAAGATCAGCGTACAGTGTCTGCACTTTATTCTCAGTCAGCTTCTGAACTTTAAATAACTTCGTATTCTTTATTGCCAAGTCTGACTTCCCTTGGCCTCTTTTTTGTTTTTACATCACTCTTTCCAAATTTCTATCATTGTTCCAGGTTTCTTTTCTTGACAAGAGTATTTTGGACAACTTTTCAAGCAATGTTTTTCAAAAACTTTATATTTCTTCTTCTTGGTAACTGGTAAAAATTGATTCTCCCTCATTCTAGCTTCTGCAAGCCAGAACCATGCTTTTGTTTCTTTCTGTAACTGCTAGTTCTTTTCTTTCGAAAAGTCTTCTACAACAAGATGTGTTGAAACTGATTTGTTGTGTAGAACTTAACAAAGGAAAAATTTGTATCTGTGAAGCAAAATAAAGGTAGTTAAATATTCATCAACTATAAAAATTTTCAAGAGGCTGTAGTTTTGCATACAATTTAAGTTGGCATAAGCCGACGCAGTAACTGAGAGAAGCAGTTGTTTCTATCTGTCTATCATACTTTTGCAGGTAGTCGTGCTAACTTATGTTTTGATGTATACTTAAAGTATCTTCTTCTTTATCATATGTTAAACAGTGTGAGGAGTTGATCAGGTTTAAAAGTAGCTTGGCCAAAAAATAAAATTTGTTCTAAGTTCTGGGTATCTGTCTATCTATCTATCTATCCATCTTATACAACTTGTGGTTTGCACTAAAAAAAAAAAGGCAGAAAACCTAAAAGTTAGGGTTTAGGCTAGGAATGTGTTATGTTGGAACACTTGAACAGTGATAATGGAGTGCAGATGCAATGTATGCATGTTAGTTCTGTAGTCTAGCGTACGGATGAATTATTTACCAGGTATGTAGAGAGACACAGAAGAAAGGCAGTTCCTTTGATTTCTATTTAAGATTTTTCATTTTTATGTCTTTTTAATGTTGTGTACAGACTTAACTTGATGAAATGAGAACAGCTGTGTTGGTTCAAATTCACAATTTGAAGTGGATTTCCCAAATATCTTCACTTTCTATTGTTATGTTCATGTAATGGAGTGGTATTGGAGAGCATGAGGTGTTTGATTAAACTAAATTGAAATACGTGCTCAAGAAGCATACCTAATGTCCTTGAGCAACAAATGCGCCATTCAGTCCCTTCAGAGTAGACCAGAGCTAGGGCAAAGCAAAAAGCTGAATACCAAGCTCCCCAAACCTGTAATGCATTAATGTCAGATTCTGAGCACCTTCCTGGCCATTCTGATGTGTAGGCGTACCCTCTGGGAGCAGTCCAGCAGGGGAATAGATTTCTCACTGTGTATGAAATTGCATACGTTAGGGAGTTAGAGAATCAGACTCGTGGGGTTGCTGTTTGGTGTTGGGTTGGGATTTTTTTTCAGGTGGAAAATCTAGTAGTTAATACTGTTTTGATTTGTTTAATGCACGAATCAGAAAGGGATATTTATCTGTTTGGTGTTTGTAGCTAAAGGAAATTTGACAAGGATACGGTACTATATTTGGCAATACTTGAAGTGATGAAAATTGTAGATGGTTGTTAGTTTTCAAGTAAAAGGATATAGGCAGCAGAGTGGCTTTCTTTTATCTTTTTGTGTGTTATTTACTCACTTTTTAAATACTTTGGTCTTATCGTCAGCTTATGTTCTTGTGAAGTTGACTATTTTTTATTCCTCACTCTTAGCTGAAACTTGTCTTGAACCTCAGAGGAAATGGAAGTCTTGTTAATTTGCTTACCTAGTTCTCTGCCTGCAGTGTCTTTATAGTAAAACTGCCAAAAAAATTTCTCGTTACATGTTTAAGGATGTTTGTTATGTCTTTTATGATTTATTGTACTTTAAAGCAACATATTTCTCTTTCTATTAGATGAAGAGCTCCCTGATTATATTATGGTTATGGTGGCCAATAAGAAGAGTCAGGAGCAGATGACAGAAGACCTTTCCCTTTTCCTTGGAAACAATACTGTCAGGTTTACTGTCTGGTATGTTTGTAAGCTACTTGTCACACTTCTTACCAGTAATCGGGACTGCTTTCTATAAGTGAAACCTGAGAATTTAAGAAGTTTCTTATCCTTCCCGTTGTGTAATTTACAATAATCAAAACTTTTACTTTGCAGGTCTAATCAGTAAATTATTTGTAGTCTCTCAACAGTTAGGCTATTGCAGTGATAGTTAAGTGGCAAAGGACTGGAGTGCTTATATTCCTTGTTTGCTCATAAGTCCAGTCAAATTTCTGAATGAAGTATGAAATGCTCAGGTAAGTGAGAGCCATATGTTGACTTAAAAAAAATTATTCCTGCAAAGCCTGCTGTGAGGATGAGAGTATTTCACACTGTCCTGTACAACATCGTTGTCTCTAAATTAGGGAGACTTGGATTCAACGGGTGGACCACTCAGTGGTTAAGGAATTGGCTGGATGGTCGCAGTCAAAGAGGTGCGGTCAACGGCTCAATGTCCAAGTGGAGAAAAGTGACAAGTGGCATTCCTCAGGGGTCAGTACTGGGACCAGTGCTGTTTAACATCTTTGTCGGTAACATGGACAGTGGGATTGAGTGCACCCTCAACAAGTTTGCTGATGACATCAAGCTGTGTGGCACGGTTGACACACTGGAGGGAAGGGATGCCATCCAGGCTTGGACAGGCTTGAGAGGTGGACCTGCACAAACCTCATGAAGTTCATCCAGGCCAAGTGCAAGGTCCTGGACCTGGGTCACGGCAGTCCCAAGCACAAATACAGGCTGGGCAGAGAATAGATTGAGTGCAGCCCTGAGGAGAAGGACTTTGGGGGTGTTGGTTAATGAGAAGCTCAACATGAGCCAGCAGTGTGCGCTTGCAGCTTGGGCTGCATCAAAAGAAGTGTGACCAGCAGGTTGAAGGTGGTCTAGAGGTGATTCTACCCCTGTACTCCACTCTGGTGAGACCCCACCTGGAGTACTATGTCTAGCTCTGGAGCTCCCAATATAAGAAGGACATAGACCTGTTGTAGCAAGTTCAGAAGAGGGACAGGAAGATTATCAAAGGGCTGGCGCACTTCTATGAGGACAGGCTGAGAGAGTCGGGGTAGTTCAGCCTGGAGAAGAGAAGGCTCCAGGGAAACCTTGTAGCATCCTTCCAGTGCTTAAAGGTGGCCTACAGGAAAGATGGGGAGGGAGTCTTTATCAGAGAGTGTAGCAATAGGACAAGGGGTGATGGTTTTAACTGGAAGACGGCAGATTTAGATTAGATATTAGAAAGAAATTCTTTACTGTGAGGGTGGTGAGACATTGGAATAGGTTGCCCAGAGAAGTTGTGGATGCCCCACGCCTGGAAGTGTTCAAGGCCAGGCTGGATGGGGCTTTGATCAGCCTGGTCTAGTGAAAGGTGTCCCTGCCCATGGCAGGGGTTTTGTAACTAGGTGGTCTTTAAGGTCCCTTCCAAACCAAACCATTCTATGATTCAATGTAGTTAGATGTAAAACAGTTCTTCAAAGACAAACTTCTTTGCTTTTATGCTAATAGAGCTTCAGGTTGCAGTTGTGCATGTGAATTACTATATCAGGACAGATGAGCAGTGGATCTAATTCTGTATACTGTCTTTGACAAGGCTTAGCACCAAATGCTTAGGTATTCCCACCTCTCAGGCTATTTATTTCTTACCATCACCCAGCTCTACAAAACCAAAGCAGAACCCCAGAATTATCGTGAGCAGGACAAATTAGCAACAGATGAACTCTTTTCTAAACTCCTGGCAGTGTAGGTTAAATGATGCTATGTGGCACGACAGCCTTAGCCATTATATTTCTCATGCATTTTCTAATACTGAATTTGACTTACAGTATAAACCTTTAATTAGCTCCATGTTTCAGAGTACCCAAACAGATATTTCACTCCAGAGATTTTTCTTCCTTTCAGAGTTGTGTGTTTTTTCAAGTTAATCTTATTTCTGAGTGTCTAACCTAATATAGTTTTAAGGAACATTATTTTGTTTTGTATAGATTAGACAACTACTACTTCTTTTTTCTGCTTTTTGAGTTTGCTTTCTTTGACATTTTCATACTGGCTGTTTACATTCACTTCCAGTATTTCTTCTGTGTGATTAGTCAAGTTCCCCTTTATTTGGTTAGGAGCTTCTGTGCTATTAAATAGCAGAGAAAAACATTTTGGAAGTTGGATATGTTATGAAACAACAAGCATTGACAAAAAGTGAAGATTAGTTCCAACTATGACACTGTTCTATATTAACTATTTAAACTGATGGGTGTTCATGTGACAGAGTTACCTGAATGGGTATAATTTGAGTCTGTTTTCAAAGTTTTCAATTTATTTCTGACATTTGTCAAAAATACAAGAAAGGAGTGCAATTAAGCATGCACCCCTTTTTTTAAAAAGTACACAGGCATTTCAGTTATTCGTTCCCTCTTGTGGCCTGTCTCAGCAAAGATTTTGGGTTTCACTGTAGCAGTAAGTAATGAAGTTGTCTTTCTCATAGTTTTGTGAATCAGTTAGACAAATTAGTGAGGTTTACAAGTTGATGAAGGTAATTCCAGTACTAGGGTTTTGACTGAATCCTGATACACAGGAAGAAGTAACACAATAATATATAGCAACAAACACTTTTATGGCTTTATAAATGAAACTAAAACTTTACTGAAAAAAAAACAGATGCAGAGAAAGCAAATTTCAGCAGGGAAGAGAAGTCACGATTATTTTTTTAATATGTATATTTAGAACTGAATATCAACTATATGTAGATATATCTCCTGCTGGTTTTGACAACTGCGTGAATTCCAAATGTAATGAGTCTTTTAATCTCAATTCAGTATCCACGTTTGTTTATAAATACAAATTCAATGTCAGAGTACTTTATCAGGTAATGAGGTAGGTATTGGTTGAGAGAATGATGGAAAAGAAGACAAGGCGAAACCTATGCAATAAGCTGTAGAGGACTGGTGGAAAAAAGTTAAATAGCATTGTAGTTAGGAGTTTTATATGCTTTTATTTCTTCTGAAGGCAACCTATAATGTTTACATTCTTAAATATTGGGTCTCTGGCTAAATACAATACTCAATAAGGTCTGCCTTCCTTGGTTTGTCTCTGTAGCTTGTAAGTTTCACAGCAATTCTGTGGCAGACCTGGCAATCCTGCTGGTTGGCCAAGGCTTCTTACTCGGAACAAAGTGTCAGGTCACAGTTATCTGGAGGTCAGTGTGAAAACTGATATGCATCAGCAGAGCTCAGTTGATGAAACTTTTAAGAGTCTTCTAGTGAAAACTCACAAGGAGGTGAGTGTAAGCCTCCCTTATGCTCACATACAGTCTTACTTTTCCCAGTTTTCAATATGTTTTTGTTCCTCAAGTCCTTTCTCATACTCAGTCTAAGTTCTGGAGATGCCCATGATCAGGTTTGAATTCCAAGTAGGATATGCATTTAAGTGTTGGGATTTTTTTTCTTTTTTTTTTTCTTTCTTCTCACTGTAATGATTTTTTATTTTTAAACAGCCTTATTATTTTATAGCCTTTTGATTTTATGTATTGCTTCAGCTTGGTGCCTTTTTCACAGCCAAAGGGCAAATTTGGTACCTTGCTGAAATGGTTTTGCTCATCAGTGTGTCTCAAAGAATATTGTTGGTATATAAAAAGCATGCTGAAATAATCCTGAGTATGTTAAATGCTGTGAATTGTATATTGTTTAGGTTTGTATTTAGAATTATATTTAACTCTGCTGTGTAATTAAACTCTCATATACAAAGTAAAATTTTCAGCTATACTTAGGTTTTTTGAATCACTCCTTTTGAAGACACTTAACTCACACCATTGATTGTAGTGAAAGAGTGAAAAGTACTGGCTTTAATTATGTATACCAACTAAATGCCAAAAGTATGATCTGGAGCGATGATGATGTGATGAATACACTACCTGCATGTATTAAGACTCACTGTGGAGGCAAGATACTTAATGCCTCCCTTTTGAGGTTAAACATATGTCAGTCTTAGATAAATGAGATGCTTGTTATGGGAGGGGAAAGGCAGTTCATTTCTGAAAGATGATGATTCTGAATGTAAGTTAAAGTTCTTTTATTTCTCCTTTTTCTCTTTTGCTTCCTTCCCTGTCCCCCATCTATTTCAGGCTCCATGGTGTTTTGGATAAGCTGCGATCTGTGACTACTGGTAAGTAAGAAAATTAGTTATGAGTGAAAGTAGGTTTATCTTTTCTGTGTAGTGTTGTGTGTCTAATGAGTTTCAAAAAAGATCTTAGCTGACTCTTGTTAATTTTCAATTTATATGGTCTTTTGGGACCTGACTCTTTAGAAAATTGCTTTATGTTTTGAGATAAAGAATTTATTTCTGAGTCCAGAATTTATTTCTGGGTGTTTCTTGATGATGTTTTCAGCTGAAACAGCTTTCAGCATGTTGTGTTTTCAGATCTGCATGACGTCTTGTTTGCAGTTTCTTAGCTACGTTTACTGCAAAATCTGTATTGCTGTGCTTTGATATAAAAATGAAAGGTACCTGTCTCCACAGAACCAACTAGTGCGAAATCTTCAGAATCTAATATCTTTGAGAGCAGCCTTCCTTCCAGCAAAAGCAGTTCATGTGTGAGTGATGAGAGGAGGCGTGAGGATACCTTGCCACCTCTTGCAGTTTCGAGCACTCGAACAGAAAGAAATGACTCGAGAGTTTCAACTAGCTCCCAGGAGCAAAGGAACACTGCTTCACGGTAAAGCTTCTGGTTATTTACTAACACACATTCCGACATTAGTAGTTGTGTGACTGCAGTAGCCATTCTGAAGAGCACAGATACTCGGAAACATCAAGGTGGTTTTGAACAGTAAAGCATTGCTACAATTTGTTGCATAAAAAATATTAAATCAGGAATTCAGTTCCATTTCTTCAAGCAACAGATGGGTGGAGATTAATTGTCCAAACTAAAAGTAGTGATCAGCGTGTTAGATTTGTATGAACAATAATACTGTCATCATTTTTCCCTGCTGGCTTTGTTTAAAAGACAGTTCTCGTTTTCCAGAACTTTATTTGCAGATGAGTTAATAGTTGGCAATTTCTGATTTTAACAGGCAGTCTTGTGAAGATGGTTCTACATCCCGCTTAACATCTACAGTCAAGCCTTTGAGGGAACTGTCACCTTCTGAAGCTGTAATTGACATTAAACCTGAACCAGATGATCTAATTGATGAAGACCTTAACTTCGTGCAGGAGAATCCTTTGTCACGGAAGAAACCTATTGTAACTGTAACTTATGGTTCTTCTCGTCCTTCCGCTGAAATTTACCGTCCACCAGCTAGCAGGAGTGCAGATGGCAATATACATGTGCACAGATTGTCACAACAGGGCAGCTTACAGGGGAGCCGGCAGTTAGACACACAAAGCTGCAGGTCTTTGGAGACAGGCCAGCTGTGCAATCCAGAAGCATTTGTCAGCTTAGCAGAAAGTTACAGACCCACCTCCAAACTTAGTGCCGATAAAGTAGGCAGTGAGGTTAGTACGGTCTAAACTATTGCAATATTTTACAGTTGCTAGGAACCTAGATTGTATGTTTCCAGTGAAATCTTGAGCTTAGAGAAATCAAAGGACTTCTGTCACCGATACCAGTAGGTTTGGGATTTCATTCTTTGGGTCCACTGATAAAAAGAGATTGCATAGTTTAACATCATCACCTGACAGGTTGCTGCATCTCAGCATTAATTAGCTTGTACATCTTCATGCCATATTTAGTTGGACTAATAGGTTAGCACATAGTTATGATGCACATGATGAAACAGAAATAATAATTTTGATCTCCAGATCATTGGAACACCATGATCTTCTCTAAGTGTGATGTAAATCTCCAGCTTTACACAGTTCTGTAAATCAGTATTTTTGCTGTTTATTCATACCTATGCTAGATAAACATTAGTCTCTAAAGCCTGGTTATGTTGCTTATTAGGATTATTATTATTATACTATTTAGAACCATAGTATTTAGAACTCTTTGGGATGGGTGTTATGCAAGGACAAACTGAAAGGTGATTGCTGCCTACATACTTTGGAGGCCAGACTAAGCTAGGCAGGGTGGTAGACCTAGCTCATATTTTTAAGACTAGCCATATGAATTAGTCGAGCCCTTTGTGAGAAGAATGAAGATTGTTATGGTTGCTAATGTTATAATGAAGCAGAAATTTTACACACCTTGTATTCCAAGTGTATCTGTGTGTGTTACTGCTTATGTAGTTCTCTGCTTTGCTACTACTTATTTAGTTCTGTATAAAGGATGATGGATTTTATTTGGAAATCTGGAATGCTTTACAAAGATATGTGCTGATGTCTTTGGTTTTTAAGATAGGGAAGTGAGAATGAGAATATAGTGATTTATTTAAAGTGGGCATTGCTGAATGACAGTCACATCTCTCTTTGGAAATGTTAGAAAAAGTTCCTGTGAAAATTTTCTTCTATTACTATTTCATGAATAATATCCAGAAGAGGGCTATTTTAGGGTTGTTTCTTAGAACTGTGGACTTTTGCTGTATTCTGCCTTTTCTTAGACAAGTTCTTGTGCTTTGGGAAGTTTTATCTTTAAAAAGATCATTTATTTAGGTGTTCAGTATTTTACCGTATGAGTCTTCTGTATCTGTGTAGTCCAGGTCCATCCCTTAGGATATTTCTCCTTGGACGATACAGGATCATGTAAAGGTTACTGTGTGCAAACCTGGCATCCAGATGCCTCATTGTGCTCCTGTGTAGTTCAGTGCTGAGTGGTGGTTCCTACAGGAATTATTGACGTGTGCTTTCTCCTGTGCTTTCACACAGCCTAGCATTAAAATTTGTCGCTACCACATGCGCTGTGGTGGTGGTGAGTGCACTGCCTGAACTCAGCCTGCCCAGCTATTAGCGTCCGTTGGAATATGTCAGTTTGCTAGAAGTTAATCCTTACACTAATCTGAAATCAGAGTTGATACAGAGGAGAAGGTTATTTTTACTGATTCTGCTTTTCTCTGTCAGACTTTCAACAGATGCATCTTGAAGGGTAGTATGAATTTCTTTGGAAAACCCTGCTGTGTCCATAGATGTTGGATAAATTGTCTATACTTCAGACTTTTTTCTTCTCCTTTTCTAAATGTTATTTACAGTTACATTTTTAATGAGATACATGTCTGATTTTCATATTCTCCAGTGCTGTCACTTGTTTCTGCAGACAGTACAGTAGTCCTAGACTCGTGCAACTTGAATGGAAGTTCTCCATCTTCTGGCTATAGGTAGAATTGCAATATTTTATTTGCTGGCTTATTAATACATGTTTTATGCTAAATGAATTATTTTGGCGTCTCTTTTTATTGTAGGAAGAAAGCTCCAGGAAGAGACGGTTGCCTGTTGTAAGCTCAGTAGTCAAAGTGAAAAAGTTCTGTAATGATGGGGAAGACGAGGAGGAAGAAGAGGAAGACTATGGATCGCGAACAGGAAGCATCTCCAGCAGTGTGTCTGTACCTGCAAAGCCAGAAAGAAGGTACTTAAGATCTCAGTGGTTCTGTGTGGTTTCCAGAATGAATTTAATGAATAAAAACTTTGAAAGTGGAAGTTGGGGAAAACTGTTTGCAGTTTTGAAAATTGACAGACAAAATCCAGTAAGCCATTTTTATATCTTTTGTACAATCTCACAACTCTATGAGTGAAATATCTGTTTATGCCCCCCTTTTTCCTCTGATTTTGTAACCTGTTTTTATTATTGTGCATAAAATGCAACAGAATGTGAAATCTTACATTATTTGGGAAAAGTTTACTAGGAAAAGAACATTAATGTTGGCGTGTTTCAGAACAGGTATTTAATGTGGTTAAAAAAAATGCAAGAGTTCTAATTGCTTTGCTTTTATTTTGGGAATAGTTTTCAAACCAATTATCACTTGTCTTTCAGGTGATCTCAACTTTTCAAAGGACTTGAGAGGGTTTTCTTTTTTTTTTCTGCTCCTTATGTCTGGTGTCAATCAAATTACATCGATACTTTGTACCTGATTTTCAACAATAAAAGGAAGAACATTTAAACTAGGGAAGAGGTGGTTATACTGATCTAGCGCTAGCTTGTATAAGATGGTTTAAGTTAGTACACTTTATTGAATTTATCTTCAGTGCCACAGCACATTTATCTGATTTAAACTTCCTTATTGTTGATAGATGTTCAAAGACAAACGGAAAGCTTTTTTTACAACTGATACGTTTTTGATAGAGTCAGTTTTCAGCTGGATCTTACTCCCCAGTGCAGCTGCATAACTATTAGTGCCAATGCAAACATGGTAACAGCATGTGAGGGGTAGAAGTGGGAGGAAATGAATGTCAGTTTGTGCCTTTCAGGTGCAGCATGGTTTTACAGCAGCTTTGGCTGAGAGGTGAAATCATGCCTCTGGACTTCCATTTTTTAGAGCATTTTGTGGATCCCCATCCATTCAGAGAATAGATTAACAAGCTGAAAACAAATATGGATAAAGTAATCTTAACTGATGATTTCTGTCAGTATTATGTACAACTGCGTTAACCTGTTGAAATACCTGTTTAACATGGGTACCGTTGCTGTTGCAATTCATGTACAATTAATTATGGTTTTTTATCTCCCTTAGACCTTCGTTGCCACCTTCAAAACAGGCCAATAAGAATTTAATACTGAAAGCAATCTCTGAAGCACAGGAATCAGTTACAAAAACAACCAATTATTCCACTGGTAATTAGCTTTATTTTTGTTTGTGCTAAGCTATAATATTTCCAAGCCGTGTTTTAGAAATTTAGGCTAAAGATAGCACTTAGAGATAAAACAGAATGTTAAATAGCGCATGTCAGTGATACATGTAAGGGATTTTCAATATCCTGTGAAGACTACATTAATCTTCAGTGATGAATTATGAAAGCATAAACAAGGGAGGAAAGAGTCATTTAAAATATATTAATCAAGATAGTCAGTCTGTAAACTCTATAGATACAATATGGAAGTGTCAGATGTATTGTGAAGTTGATAGTTGTCAAGGGGAAAGTGTTCAGAATTAGGCATCTATTAGTTTCAGCTATTTGGTTGATCTTTTTTCCTTTCTGCACTCTCCTCCTTCCTTCTGAGAGGGAAGGAGAAAAAAAAGCCAAACAGCAAAAAGCCAATATGCACTGGATATAGGTAATAAAAGTGCAAAATAATGAGCAACACACCAATTGATACATCAGTTTATAGTCTCTTTAAACGGTGAGGCTGCAATTTAGGTCAGTGGTTTTAGATATTGAGTTGCAGTTGATACAGCAACTGAGCAGTTGCCTGTGTGTAGGTGTTTAGTTCTTCTAGCTGGGAGAGACTTCTGCCGAAGAAGGGCAAATCCAGCTGTTATCTCATGTGCTTTCATTTCATTGGGTGTTAGTAAACGTAGTGGTGTCAGCAGGAAGCATTGCACATTGCCAGGGAAGGAGCATTCACTAAACTACCTAAACCATGACTTTTATGCCTTCTGGAGCAAGGCTGAAAGCTATCCAAAATCTATTGCCTGCTCGTTCTCTCAAATCCTGCAAACTCACTGTAGGAATCATGTATTTTCCTTCTACATTAACATATTTACAAAATGGTCATCGTGAACACCTGTGGTCTGTTGTCTTGTCATCACTTGTATTTTCAAGGATTTTACAGGTAGCTAAAGATGCTTTTCATGGAGACAGATGTTTGGGATTTTTGTGTGTGTGTCGGAATTTATTAGAGTTATTTTAGCACTATATGTAAAAATAGTACTGTTGTGTGATTGAGTTGCATGTAAGTGATTTATCATTGTTTCTTTATTTAAAGTTCCACAGAAACAGACTGTTCCAGTTGCACCAAGAACTCGAATTAGCCCAGAAGAATCTCAGTTAGATGTAATCCATGTGCAAAACAGACTGCCTGCTCTGAGTTCTCAGCTACAAGCAGAAGAGCCAAAGGAGCAGACAGTTGAAGGAATTCAAGGTCATCTGATAATATTCTTTAAAAATTTATACAAGGGAATGTCATTTTACAATAGGCTAAGCAGAGAAAAGAAATACTTTTAACTTTTAAGTCAACATCAAAAGTTGTATGTGGAAATTCCCTGAAAACCAAGGAGCTTTCTAAAGCATGGCTGTAAGACAGATACGTACACACACACAAAGGGTGGTATAGGGTTCTGGCATATCACCAAAGACTAATTTTGCATAAGCAAATGCAATAAGCAAATGTATCCATTTATAGTGGGATAACTTCTCTTTTCCCCCATCCTTTGCATTTTTTTCCTTACTATCTTGTAGGAATAATTCTGTCACAAAGCTTCATGTGAGAGAGATGTGAGAGAGATACTCAATATTTGGAATAATTTTGCAGCATATGAAGTACTAAAAGATTATTTCTGACGTATTGTTACCACGTAAATAGTTCTAATGTTTTATTTTTTGTGTAAATATTGGAGTACTATACCTGCTGTTACAGGACAGCTGATACCAGGATAACTGCGTGAGCAGTATGCTGTTTTTACTTCCGTTATGAAACTGGAAGGAAAATGGCTAACATTTAAAGGCAACCAAAGCATCTTTCCAGCATGAATTTGTTACAAAGAACGAACTGTGTGTGTCTGTGTTAGTTACAAGGAATCATGGAAGTAAGCAGTGGAAAAACACTTCTGTAAGAAGTTAGTTTACTCTTTCTAAGTGTTTAGATATTTAGATTGTTGAGTAAAATTTGGTTTGAGTAAGATTTTTTTGTTACATAAGCTCACGTTCATTGTTAAGTAATGGTGAACATTCGTTATTAAAAAAAACAGTTTTTTCAGTCTCTTATTTCTCATATAGATGTGTTTGGAATCCTTCTGCCAACATAAAGTAGTTGAAATTGTAAAGTACATAAGAAGCTTTATCAGTACAGAATTAATGCAGAGAAGATATTTATGCTAAATATATTCGCTCTTTTTCCATTGAAATGGAAATGACAGCTTGCTTAGGAAACCTACAGAAAGCAAAATAATTTTTTTCAAAGCATAAGTCAAATGTAGAACAGGGCTACTCTGATTTGTTTCACCTCTTTTAAGAAGACCGTAAAGTAGTCCCTTGAAGTTAGCTGCTTTCCTCTGTGTGTGTTCTCTGAATAGTCAAGACCTTTACAGAGGAAGAACTTGGCCTTTATAAGTTGCCGTACCCACAGACTTAGTTTGTACTGAGCAATGATTACGGGAAAGACTCGAGTCTTTCAGTATTTAGATTTTGCCATACCATGTGGCAGGAGAAAGCTTGTTACTATTTCTGAAACAATGAGAAGGGGGTTCATAACAATGAGAATGGTGGTTTTTTTGTTACAGGTGTGGAAGTGTGTGTTGGCTTTTTTTTTTTTTTAATCAAAGGAATTAAAAGAGTATGCTTGAGTTCTTTAATGTATGGTTTCATTTTGACATGGAGTGAAATATGCTTCTAATTAATGGGATTTTTTTAGGAGCTGAACAAAAGGAGCTCTCTTCTCGGCTGCAGATTGATCCTGTGATTGAAGATACCTTGCAAGTGACTCAAGGTTAAGTCTTGTGATCTTTTCTTTTCCAGTTGAACACTACTGGTCAGTGAATGTTAAAATATAACTTCCTTTTCAATTAAGTATACTGATTTCTAGTATTTTCTAGTTTCTACATCTCTAAGGAATAAAAGCAGGACATCAGTAGGTGTTCAAAGCCTGAAAGATTTTGGGTGTTTGTGGATCCCCTTCAATGTTGTTTCAGCACAGCCATTTCAGTAATGGTTTCTTGGTCTGGTCTAATATGGTCTATGGCTTCTGTTGACCCACTCCTATGGAATTAGCAAGGAAGTAAAAATGTTTTCTGGAAGCTACTAGTAAGAAATGAAAATAAAATTAGCTGATGGGCCATTTAAATTTATATTAAATAAATATGCTATAAGTTAAGAGTACAACTACAACGTAATTTTTCTCTTTTCTATGTAATTTTTCTCACATTTCAGATTACTATGATGCAGAATCTATGGTCCACACAGATACTAGGTCATTTATCCTGAAGAAGCCCAAGTTATCTGAGGAAATAGTGCCACAGAATCAGCAACTAGGAAAGAGGGCCACAGAGGCAGTACGAGTACTCTCAGGGCGTCTGATACAGACACGGTAAGAAGTTATTTCTTTAGGACTTTCATTAGTCGAAAAGCGTGTTTGTGGTTTATATGGAATCACTCAGTTACACTTGTGCATGTCAGTCCAGCCAGGATCTGTGAAATCATGAAAAATGGACTGATATTGAATAGCAGAGTAAAAAAAGCAGTGGCAAAAAACCTCCCAGAATTCCTTCTAACTGGAAAATAATTCCCACGGTCAACTGTAGCTTGAGCATGTTTTTGATTTGCAAGAATAAAGAAGGAGGAACGGAGAAGTACTGCTGTTTTGTGTCATATCTGTTCTGATTTCTGAAATGTTAATTTAGTAATAATTTTGCTTAAATTGCCTTTAGTTTTACACCTGTTTCACCCTGAGATTACATTTCTTAAGAAATGTCTTTTAACGCAGTACTGGGAATGGTGAATCCCGAGCTCTCAGTGCTGGAGATACAACAGCACATTCTGCACGCCGGTAGCTCAGTACCCATAAGTCAACAAACAGTTAAGTGTCATGTGGGAGAAGTGATTTAAGGCTCCCTACTGGTGAGTTTGGCCAAGAGAAGTTTAAAGTTCATGTCAGCTTCAAATGATGTGGTGTTGGATATATTTTAATTTCTCCAGGGGAGCAATGGCCAGTGCACAGTCATTTGCCTAACTTGTTAAAGGCCTGATATTTCATGCTACCAAATAGTTTTATGTATCTTATCTATTAGAGTTAAAAACCACGCGGAACAATGGGATGTACTTCATCACAGTGGGCTGCTGTGTTTGAGAAACTGTTAATGTTTCCTTTCCATGTGGCATTGAACAGCCTGTGTTAATTAAAAATAGAACTAACAAAGAAGAAACATACCCAGAAGTTGACCTCACAATGTCACAGTTGAAAACTGTGACTGTGCTGCAGGAGAGTGGTAAATTTTTGCAGGTTTTTAATGTGTTTTTCTCTCTTCTTAAAGGCATTCAACACTGTAGGTGCTTTTAGCCTAATTTCACAGAGAAACAAAGTTTATACTGTTACTGTCTGTCAAAGATGAGAACTCCTTAGTGCATTTTCCAAATATTTAGAATCACGTGCCGTTCAGGTAATCCCTAGGGTGAAATGGGTGGGACAGTGGAAGACTGGAGAAAATATATCCATCCCTTATTTTTATACTCCCTCTTTTATCCATGTTGACTCCTGTCAGATACAGGATACTAGGCTAGACAGATCTTCCGATCAGGCCAAATGTCGAAGTTCTTACTGTCAGTATTTCAGTTCTCTCTTCCTAGTCCTAAAAACTGTTACACCCACTGTTCCATAATGCACTGGTCAGTATTTTGGAGGAGATAGATAACCTCTTTTGTGTGTTAAAAGGTTCATGATTCCAAGACACCTCTTTTGTGTGTTAAAAGGTTCATGATTCCAGGAATGGTAGTTAAGCTCACTTTCTTTGTCTCAAAACTGTAAATTCCTCAAAAGATTAATCACTTTCCTTTATTTAATCATGTCTGTAAATGAACTTTCAGATCTATCTGTTGAGCACAGTGGAACAAACTGCAATGTACCTGCCCAATTCTCTGCTGAATGCCATTGAAAACTCTATTTCTTATTAGTGCTTCAGGGAGACGAGAAGTCAAACTGTTAACTGGAGTACGTTACAGTAGTATTAAAAGAGGGTTTGTTACTGTGTGACTCTCTGTAGATTAGCTTGTACTACTTTTAGTTACTAGCACAGCGCACTTTTACTCAAACCTCTCGAGTCAGAGAATCTATTTTTACTCCGTTTCTTTGTTCGGTAGAGACCAGCTTGCGCAGCCAGAGAAACCTGCTAGTCCCAAGTTCATCGTGACACTGGACGGTGTGCCCAGTCCACCAGGATACCTTTCTGATCAGGAAGAGGAAGATCTGTGTGTAACTGAAGGATTAAAGCCAGTTACCCAAAATATGTGTGTTGGCAAAGGATTAAAAGGCCTTCGAGCACAGCAGATGCAAATTGTAACCAGGCAGCTAGACAGCTGTGACGGTAATTCTGCTTACCAACAGGATCTAACTTAATGTGCTGATTTGATTGTGGATAGAACTCTTGGAGATACCATTGCTACGAAATCAAAGTGATAGTGTTTATATTTCAAATTAGAACATTCTTTAGGCAAACGAAATGTGGTATTTCAGTGGGGCCATATCTTTAGAAGCCTTTATCTTGGTAAACTCGAGCAATATGGCACGTATGTAATTCTCCACACATCTCGATATTGGTAAAATTTGGGGTTTTTTTGTTTTGAAAATGTAGTTTGTCTTCATTGCCAGAAACCTGCACTTCTGGTTGACCCGTTATTGTTTGTCCCCGTGATGATGGACAGGAGATTTTACGACAAATGTTTTGCCGTGCCTTGAACTTCAAAAATATGTCTGGTTGTTTTAATGTTTCTGTCTAGATTTGTGATATCAAAGCCTGTTAAGGATAAGGTGTTGGTAGAGTCAAGTTGCTAAAACCTCTGAAAGTAGAACTTAAACAGTGTATGATTTCACTTGAAGGTTTGTATATTCAGGATACCTTTTGAATAATATCGGAAGTTGCTTGCTGAAGCATATGTTTGAATTGTTTAGAACGCTGACACAGTGATGAAAAATACAGAGGATATTGTTTTTTCATAGACCTCCTCAGTGCTTGCCTTAAGGCCGTACTTGATTAATTTTTTTAGTTTTCTTATGAAAATAAAGACCTTTATTTTCCATAGTAGCAGTGCATCCAAATTTTCTGAAATAAATAAATAAATAATAGTATTTGAAGCTATACAGAGAACTCTTAAATTTCATGGATCCAGCTGTAAATGTGCAATGCAATTATGAAAAACCCATGGGGGGAAAAGTGAAAGATCTTTTAAGGCCATGTCCTTGCAGTCTCCCTGGCTGCAGAAATACTACGCGTATAGCTTGGTATTTCTTAAAATACTTTTTGGAATGGAGTCTGGGTTCTGGTAACTGAAGTGAATGTGGTATCTGTCCAAGCAAATTACATGAAAGTGCTTCTTTTTCAGTGTGTGCCCCCATACTAATAAATTGTATCTGATTGGTGTAAAAACAGATTTTTTTAAAAATTTTTTTTTATTTTACTTTATCTCTTGAAATAATTTTCTAGAGCCAAGAGTATCTTAGAGAAAGGAAGCATAGCTATTATTAACGCTTGGTTCAGCAGAACCGTCGTAATTAAAGTTCAGTTGAAGAATGTTTGTCCTGTCTGATCAAGATCTGGTCTGTTTGACTTTCATGCCTCAATTTGGATTTGTGAAGAAAATTAATTTATTTTGCTCATAAATGTGCAAGTTTGATTATTTATTTATTTTTTTAATCACCAAAAAGCAGCTTTCAGTCAAATATTTTGACTTCTTTAATTTTGTAGTTTGTGAAATTTTCTTCAGATTATATGATTGTACATAAATTTTTATTGTTGTGACTTTTTTTGATTAATAGAGGCTTATCAAGAATTGGGATAAAAAGAGAGAGAGAATAGGAAATACTATGAATTTCAATTATGTGTACGCCAAATTGCATATAGAATCATAAAGGTCACAGCTTGTTTGGTTTTGTTTTTTTCTTTTTTCTTTCCTTCCTAGTGGATATGGAACAGTTAAATGTGCTGCAAAAACAGGAGAAGGTGCTTGAGCGTTGCAAGTACTGGCCTGCCTGTAAAAATGGAGATGAATGTATGTACCATCACCCCACGCTACCTTGCAAGTGAGTAGTGCAGAGCTCATCCCCGTGGCATGTTATTGTTATTTTTATTTATATTTCGGTGGTACGAATTTCCCTTCTGTGTTACTAAATATTCCAAGGCAGTGTTAAGTCTGCTAGGGTAGGATCGGAGCTAGATTATCGCACTGTAATTTCGTCTGGTTTCCCCCCATCCACCACGTGTCAGAATACACTGATGTTTTTAATAAGTAAATTCCCAGCTGTGCTCACGCAGAAGAAAGCTGAGTTTAGTGTACAGGCTGGTAGTTTTGTGGTGCTTAGAGAGGTGGGAATTGGTGTCATTCTAAAATAACAGGCACTCTTCTGCTAGCTGTCAAAATGCTTTTGAACATGTTAGGGTACCATTACATAGTAATGCAGTGATATCTTTTTTTTTTTTTTTTTTATTTGAAAGCAAAGGCTAACTCTCGAATGTGCACAGAGCCTTTGGCGTCTCTTCCAGAAGCAGCAACAGTCTAGAAAACCAATTTGTGTTTTAAGATAAATGTTACTAGGTTAGGTAGCTTCATTTACTCAGACACTTGAATTTTCTTTTTAAAATCTGACATAACTAAATTTAAAATAACGCTTTCTCTTCTGTGAATGAACCACGTTACTTAGGGAATTCTGTGCCCCTCTGTGCGAAGGTCTGAATTCACAGCGCTGCTCTGCACCCCACACTAAGAATAACGCTTAAGAATAGCTTGCAACAAGTAGCTTGCTGCTAAACTCCACTGAGTGGGAGGTAGTTCAGTTATTTGCTGCATGTGAAGAGCGTCCGCAGGGAAAATGAACACAGATCTGTCCGTGTACAGCTCGTACCCTATTCCTGCGTGCTCTGCTTTGGAAGAAACCAACACACGTGCGCAAACCCTGTTGTAGTTCTGGCTTTCTGTGATATTCTGGCTTTTGTGCCCAACAGCTGTGGGGGGGTTTTGCTCTGGGAATGGGTTTATGACTTGATTTCTTTTCCCTCAGAGTTTTTCCTAACTGCAAATTTGCTGATAAATGCTTGTTCATCCATCCAAACTGTAAATACGATGCAAAGTGCACTAAGCCAGACTGTCCTTACACTCATGCCAGTCGACGAACCCCCCATTCATCTCCCAAACCAGGTGAGCCCCTGTTTTTCTGAGCTTTAAGTGAAAGTGCTGAAGGGAAAACAACATTTTTGGAAGCAGATACTGACAGTGGTGAAAAAATAATTTTTTGCTTGTTTTGGCTTAATTTTATTTCAACTCTTAATGCTAGATGAAGAATAATAACATAGTGTTACCGCACAAACTGTTTTCAGAAACATCCCTGAATGCTGTTATGCGAGAGTCCATGTGAAACCCGTGCAAGGCCAAAGTGGTGACTTGCACAAGTAGTTCCCATCTTCTAAAGGGATTAGCCAGCATGGCAGTTTTACTCAGTTTTGTTTCTTCAACTGAGTACGTGTTGTACCGAGAGCTTGGGGGACAAGTTGAAAACAGAGGTTTCTGTCTCTGTATGAGCATTTTTTTCTTTAATGACACTGTAGGAGTTAACTTTATGTAACGATGAGATGACTTTCAGGGATGAGGTTACCCAGTGAAGGCAATAGCTGTGTTTGGATTACGGGTTGGTATTCCTGAGCCTTTGGAGGGTGCCAAGGTGGAGGGCCTTTACTCCACTGAAGCCATGATCTTTTGGAAGTGGTTTAGCGCTTTAGTCCTAGTAGGATGCAGTTTTGTTACTTTGCCAGAAGGCAGAGTACAATGTGCTTATCTCCTGTGTCACTTCCAGCAGCTCCTCTGTATTCCTGGAAAGCGCGCTGCCTGCGCTTTTCAGTCTGGTTAGCTTGAACTCGAACAGACTTCCTGCTCTCTACATTTAAACATTTGAATTTCTCTGCCTACCAGAAGCTCTGCTTGCTTTGTTGGAAGCGTTGCCATGACCATGGCACCTTCTGTCCTGAAACGGTGAAGAACCCAGACTAATGATTACCCCGTAGTCTTGTTCTACCCCAGGAGGAGATCCTGGGGAGGAGAAATATGGCTTCCCATATTTCTTGCAGAAATTTGGTGTATTATAAAATGTAATTTCTTGCAGAAGGATTGATATATTTAAGCTTGTGTGGAACTGTGTTAAAAAAGCAATTTATTGTGATCCTGACTCACTTCCTGTTCTTTTCTGCTGTTAGCACCGCTACCCACACCGTCTATATCCTCCAGTAGTCCGCTGTGCAAGTTTTTTCCTGCTTGTAAGAAAATGGAATGTCCGTTTTACCACCCAAAAGTAAGAATTCTCCCTTCTCTCTTCCCTTAATTTCTAGAAAGACACTTGAAGTGTGTTACTTTGGGTCAGGAAATGTCTCTAGCATTTCACACTTTTTGCTTTTACTTTTCACATTCTAACTTTATCTCAGACTATTCAAAAGCAGTGACTTGAAGAGTTTGGAAAATTATATTTTTAAATAATCTTTCTACCAGATCCTTCTGGGGAGTTTCAAACAGGCAGCCAGCTGTAGCACTTGTCAAAAATCTGCCCAGCCAGGGTGCTGGGGCAGAGGAGGAGGAGGAGGAGGAGGAGGACATCTTGTAGCCTATATGGGAGGAATATGTTTCAGACTCTTGACTCTTCCTTCAGATGTGCTGCGGTATAGAAGAAGTTTAAAGATACCCAGTTACCCTAAAGTATATTAATGTCATTTATATAGTACAAGAGTTTATAACTCACATTCTTCTATTCTATGGAATTGTGTCCCTGCATATTCCTACGCCAGTAAGTTTAGTGTGTTTCCAAGCCCTACCAGGGCTGAAATGCGCTGGGTTCCCAGAACTCTGTTCCCAGATATTCTTAGCCAGATACTCTGGCTTTTCCTCTGCCCTGCAGACCATGCGGTGTCGTGCTCCAAACTTGTGCGCGCACATCAATGGAAACTGAACTCTCTAAACCCTGAAAAGCAAAGGAACTTCCACCTGTCAGTGCAGTGGCAGGGTTGGAGCATCTCATTCATAATTAACGCTTTTGAAAAAGGATTTCCTTCTGTCATGGAGTCGAATAGTCTGTGTCGCTGTTGGTTCAGTTACCTATCAGTCAGCTCTGTCATACAGTAACACAAATTTGCACATAACAGATTCTAGGTTAGCTTGTTCGGAAGTTCAGCCCCCCAACTTCGAGTAGCCTCTCCTGAAATACTTTCGCTTTTAGCATTGTAGATTTAATACCCAGTGTACAAGACCAGACTGCACTTTTTACCATCCAACTATTGCTGTACCTCCACGCCATGCCTTGAAATGGACTCGAACTCAAACTCAGACCAGGTAAGATGCCTTTTATTTTATTTTTCTTGGTTAGGTTTAGAGTGTATGTATGTTGTGACTTATGTCACCAATGTAATTTTACTCACAGGAGCAATGTAATGTGTGTGTGATGAGCAACGAAGATTGTATGAAGAAAGATATCTGTTACAGGCATCTTTCTTTTAAAGAGGACTCTGTACTGTTTGGTCTTTGTAGTATAAACATTAACTAATATGATGCAACACTGGAAGACAAGCGGCCTGCAGATAGATTGTGGCAGAGTCACTGGAAGCGTGACCTGGACTTGTGTTTACTGAGTTTTATTTGAATAAAGCTGAAAATCCAACGTCAGCTCTTCTTTACCATTGTTTTATCTCATGTCTTTTCCACAACACGTTCAGGTATTTCTGGCAGAAAAGCTCCATGATTTCATAAACCGGTAGCAAAATTCCCAAAGCTGCAGTCAAATCACGTGAGCCTTTCCCTCAAATGCAAAGGTCTCAATCAGTGCAGGGGCAGGACACAAATCACTTCTCAAATCCCCTTCACAGACTGGTAGGATTGTTACTTACGCAAATTGTTTTTCTCTTTCCCCTCAGCGAATGATTGTGATACACCTTGGGACTGAACTTTGCCTCCTTCGGACAGCAGCGTAAAGGAAGATTAACCACCAGGGGCACAGGATGTTAGAAAAATTCATGCATTTTTGAACTTTTAATATACATTGTTTTCATAAAATGAGGCTGACTGCATACTTGAAATGTCTCTAATTTTCCAAGTTTGTAAGTTTGAGCAATTTTACATTTTTTTTACACTGTAAGAAGAAAATGTCTGCGTAAGAAAAGTTTTACTTTAAATTCCATTAAAAACTTTCAAAGCACATGTGGCGTTCTGTTTGGGTAATGTTTCTTGTTGAAGAAGGAGGTGTATCATCAGAAGGGCTTAGAAAGCTTATTCCTGTATTGGAAGTACTTTTTGTTCAGCAAACGTTTGGAACAATGCATCCAACTGAAGGGATGTCCCAGCAGCCAGTGACTGAACTCATCACCCCCTCACGGGGAAAAGAGAGAGGAAATGGTGCGTCTTTTGGTGCTTTTTCAAACAGGGGAAAAAACAAAGACAAGGGAACAAAAACGCTTCATGAGCAAGAAAAATTAAGTAATGATCTTGTGCCCCATTTAAAAAGCTTACGAAATTAAATACCCCTTCACTAGAAAATAAATGTTTTCAGCTGTCTCTGTTTGTACCAGGAAGAGAGAAAGTACCGCTCTGAATCTCTTTCTGAAGAATCCTTGTTCTTTCCCGTGCAGCTGAGGACTGGGCAATCACCTTGTAATTCTCTCACTGGAGACAGTTCCTGCGGCTCTCGCAGTGCAAACAGTGATCCCAGGAGGAGGTGCCCGCAGATACGTTTAAGTGAGATTGTAATAATGGAAAGGGGTGAACGGTAACATAAATGCACTTTTTTATTAAATCTTTCGTATCTTTTGGGGAACTACATTTTCACAAAAATATACAAAAGAATTTCTTTTTACAAATATTTACATTCAATATCAGAAAACAATGTTAGCTACATATTTTAAACTTAAATTTGACAAATATAGTCTTGAATTCTGAAACTTAACACTCCAGGAAAGTATTTTTTTAAATTATTTTTTTAAATTTTTTGTGAAATAAAGTACTCAAAGTTCATATTCAAATTTAAAAAAATCTTAATGCAAAAATCTGACATTTAATTTTTTTTTTATATATATATATATACTTTAAATAAACATACAACACTGTTACAGGGATTAGATGTTCATGGTGGAAACCAAAATGGAGTACACTTAAAACCATGATCCTTATTACAGTAATACATGACCATACCTTTGGACTAGTTTAAAATATCTTTTTTTATTCTTTTTTTTTTTTTTTTTGTTAAAGCAAGAGGGATTATCTGACACACTCCATAATGAAACACAACAAAGCTGAACAGACAACTGGATTTTAAGCTTAAAGAACTACAGTAAAATATTTTCCTAAGGTGACCTGAGAGGGGAGGGGAGGAGGAGAGGACGCTCTTGCCTTGAACAGAGCGATGCCGAAATGGATTTCCAGGTGAAAGACTGCAAATTACGTTAGTTTTCTACAGAATTTTCCAATGCCTTCATTAGCTGCCCCTTTCAGAAATAGCTGCCACCATGAAGCTATTTTCCTTTCTCGGTGTGAGATGAGGAGATAGTAATTAGTAAGGGCAGCAGAAAATTACGCTCCCTCAGCTGCTGGATTCCAACAGCCTTGGTGTTTTATAACCTACTGTACAATGGTCAGCGTAAGGCCCAGCTGCTGCTTTTTCTCTGCTAAAAAAAAAAAAAAAAAGGAATAAACCAAGCCACAAAGCTAAAAGTGTATGTATTTTTCAAGGGATGGTTCTAAAGCGTTTACTTAGATTTTTACATTATTTTAAATGATCACTGTGGTCTTGAGCGTATTCTGCTGTGAAATTTTACCTTGACAATGCATTAACTTTCTTCACAAATTAGTAATGCAGCTTTTCCGTTACCTAATATAATATGCTATATACCCAGAACTGAACTAAAACGCATAAACGAAGCTTAATAAGTACCAGATACCGCTTTAAAAAAAAAAAAAGCAAGCTATTCTGCACCTAAAATCACACCACGATAAGTAGCGAGTAAAGGAAAAACAGACCAGAAATGTGCAAAGTACGACCCAACAGCACCAACATTTCACAGAAGTACAGAAAACCGTTATTCTTTTTTTTCATGCAATTTGTGTCTGTGTTCATGCTTGGAGTTTCTTTAGAAAGTATATTTATTAAATTCCCAAATAATACAGTACAGAGCATGTCCTGGGCATGATGGGTGTTTGAAAAAAAAAAAAATCATGGAGTTACGGAAGTACCATTTACAGCTCCAAACTGAACCTCACAGATTCAGATTTTAAGTAACGTGCTGGAAAAAGGTATTTAACTGCTTTGCTTCTTGGGAAGAATAAATACCTCATTTGTCACCCGCTGGGCATGGAAAGATCCCTCCCCCTCCTCCCCAAGCTCAAGAATTTGCAACTAACAAAGTTAATAGAAAACTCATTTTCAGCAAGGTGAGGCTTTGTATTGGCTTTGTATCGCGAGTCACCGTCCTAACAGTGACGCTGTGGCTAAAGCTGATCGGCTTTTCTTGGGGGGACGGGAGGGGGGGAGTTGGGTTAAGGGCTCCTGGGGGAAGTGGAAAAAAAAAGCAAAAAGAAGAATAATGGCAAAACCTATTGAATGAATAATTGGAGGATATTACATAAAAAACTTCTTTTTCCTCCGGAAAAAGGCTTATAGTGGTGCCGAGGACTGAAACTAGAACACCCCCGCTACCTCTCTCTTCCAGAGCCCACCACTGCGATACTTGTCTCAATAATCTACATCTCCCGCCCCCCCCAGCACTTGCCTCCTGCCTCAGCCCCGCTGCCACCAGCCGAAGATGGCACTGGCCTCACGGCAGCTGCACGTCCAGGGATGGGAGAGCAGCGTTTGTCCCCTGCCAAAGAAGAATTCAGCCTACGAAAAACCAGTAAAGTACTAATGACGTTAATCCTCTGGTTTAATACACCTGTTACGTCGGGCCCACTTCATAGTGAAGCGGGTACAACTCTCTTGTAAGAATATAGACCCGTGTGAATCAGGCACATCTTTACACCACTGGAACGAACATGACAATTTTTAGGGGTATCATTAAAAAACAAAAAAAGTTTGAGGCTTCTTGTTTGTGGTTTGGCTATTTTTTGTTGGTTTTAAGTAAGCTCTCACATGACATCCGTGCCCAAACCGAGAAAGATACGTACTACTAAGGGCAATATCACTCCATAGTGTCTCAAAGTTCTGTCACAACAAGCAACAGCAACTCAGGAAACTCATTTTGGCTTTTGGAAGAGAAATGCAAACGCAGCGAGCGACAGAACATACTGCCCTCTCACATCCCAAACTCCACTGTCCGGCTATTTGTGCCGGAGTGTATGTTTCTCACGAAGAATTGCTACAGCCAAAAGTCCAGGTTAGTTATCTAAGCAGCACCTGTAAGGAGTTTGGATTATTATTTTTTTTTTTACATGACGTTTACCTTAGGTCAATTATTTCCTTATTTTGTAATGGCTTATTACGGGATAAAAATCAAGAACGTTACTAATTTATTTCTCCACATACGCATTCACAGGCCTACATTACATTCACCTTCCCTGACTTACTACACCTATGTTTGGAGGCCTAAGGCAAGGAAAGGGCGGAAAACTCAGCTCGGGTATGACGTGAACTGCCCTCTGCAGACACTCGTCTCCACCCCTCCTCCCTCCAGTCAAACACAACAAATACAGGCCGGAGCTTTAACACCCGTCATCTTAAATGCTGTGCATGCCCGGGAACAGAACCAAGAACCGGTGAATAATGTTTCAGTAGGAAAGAAAGGGAAAGAGGCCGTAATTGATAGAGCTTCACTATGAAGAGTCTTCTGAAGTACAGTATTTCTTTGGTTTAATATTTTTTATTTAAAGAATGCATTTAAGCTCAGCTGCACGGGAAGCTAAAATATGGGTAAATCAGAAGAGGCCTATAACACAATCCACGTTTGGTTTGTGTGGGAAAGGTGAGTTGCATTTGAAAATATATCCTCAAACTCTCTTACCTGAGCTCTCACTACTACATAGAACCTTTACCCTTCCAGCGTTTTCTCTGTTACCCACCTGCACGCGCTGCAGCGGGGCTTCAGCTGCATTAGCTGCTGCACTACATAGTTGTCCTGCAGGTACAGAAGTGGAAGGAGCAATGACTGGGAGCAGCTGCATCTTCCCAAACCTCGAGCAAGAAACGCTGCCGGCAGCCCGGCCTCCAGCCCTTCCTGCTCTCCAGCCCTCACGCTCCACAACCGGACATGGGGTATTTCCCATGTGGAACAAGCTGGTTGCCAGAAAGTGACCTGACTCCCCACCTCCACGTTGGTTCTTTGGTCCTGCCTTTGCCTATTTATGAGTTTTCCTTCCCCTGTTTTCCCTTGTTTCCTTTTCTTTCTCCTTTTCTCTCAGTTTATATTCACTGGTTTCCTGTTACTCCTCCCTCCATCTTCTGTTCCATAATAAAGAAGTGGAAATTATGAGAGTTGCCTGTTGTCACCGTGCTCAGACTTTACACCTTTTTTGTTGTTGTTGTTTTGTTTTACACTAGGGCTGGAAAGAGAACACATGTTCCATGCCTTTTTTTTTTTTTTCCCCCATTTTTCTTTTTCTCCAAAGAAAGCATGAATTGGTTGGATTGCTGGTTTAACAGATAACAAAAAAATAAATCAAGGTTACGCCTGGTATGCTGCTGGTAATCTGAGAAGGGGATGGTGAGTGGTTACCTGTTCTAGCATCAAGTAGACCGGAGAAAATCCCCCACCAAACCCACCTACTAATTTTTAGTTACTTGTGAGTGATTTTGGCAAGGAAACCTATTGTGGCTTTTACGCATATTATACACCTAAAACTATTATTATTATTTTTCTGAAATGAGATATGCAGAGTTTAGGTCTGAAGTCAAAAGTTAATTGAAGAGCAGAAGCTAGAGACAACCAAAGGAACGGGCTTGGTCTCACCCCGCCACAGCGACTGGTACAGAGAACACACAGCAGGCTTTGGCAAGCTCACGGATCTATCCACAGGAGCAAAAATCGGATGGTGCTATAAACTTTTGGAAAACAGTGCAGATTGCAAGGAAGCATAAGAAAACCATAAGAACAAAAAGACTATGCAAATGCAACACAGCTAGTGATGTTAAAATCACTGATGCGGCAATTTATTTTGTGACTTGCAATCTTCCCTTTCTGTAGAGTCTACAGGATGATTCACTTTGTCCAAAACACTGATGACGTTTGTCTATAGCTTATGCTAATAGAATTTAAAAAAAAAAAAAATCTTTAAAGATTAAGGCTTGTCACATGTGTGACACTGATACTGAAAACGGGAAACATGCCCACACCTTGCCCATGTAAGAATGGTATTTGAAAGCACGATCCTTTGCTTGTCGCACTGCTACCCCAGGAGCGGCAAGTCCAATGAGGGACTCCAGATGCGCGTGTTGGAGTGGACTCCAGGAGCAGGCGCGCGCTGCTGGGGGCAGCCCAGAAAGCAGGCCAGGCGCTGCCCAGGCAGATGCTCGGGGCTTGCCGAAAGAACGGCTGTCAAACAGCAGGGTTTAGGCAGCAGCCGAGAGAAGCGGATCATGGTTTTAACCTAAGCCACTCCTGAACACTATCAAAGTCCTGCTCTTGGTATTGAAGTCCCTTATTTTGATCTAGTTTCCAGATCCAGGAGATCACTTGTCTGCAGTGTCTGCTTTCTGGCGGTACAATTCCAGGTCAGTATTAACCCAACCTCTACGAAGTTCAGAGTTACTCTGAAATGGATCTTGCTACTATTGAAACCCTGATACTGAGCAAAGTCAGAAGTCACTCTGAATGCTTTCCTTCACCTGTCAACAAGTGACAAAGTAGCCTTAATTTTCTGAAATGCTTTATCCTCAGTTTTATACCATCTCTCGCCTTCCCTATCAACATGAGAAAGTCATATACAATGACTGCCTCCTTAAGAATAAAAACAATTAAGATTACAAGTCTAAATGATCGATCCATTTGGCTAATTTCTTCTCCCTGACCTAATCTCAACTGTGACCCTCAGTTCCTGCACTATGGCAATTTTCAGTTCTGTATGTTCTTTTTTTTCATTTTTGTTTGCTCCTATGAGCTGGATTTTCCTTGTCTCATTCTCTAAGCACACCTACACAGCTTTCAAGGGCACGTTTATTTTTTTAAGTGAAATGTCATTTTGCTTCTATTGAATCAGTTCGCTATTTTATTTCTTCTATTACAAAAAATTACTGCTGACCTTAAAGATCCCAAAGATGTATGTTTGCTGCTAGCCAGAAAAAGAATCAGAAAGACAATTACGTTTGAGAACGAAATCATCCACTATGAGTGATGAAATGATACACAGAACTTTTGCCTCCCCTTCCTTGGTGCTGTCTCATGACAGCAAAGGCTGCCTCCAGCTTCAGACAGAGCCCTCCTGCCTGCGTTTCTGATGCTTCCGAACGAAAGGCCGTCACTAGTCCCTCCACGCTCCAGCTTCTTCCCTGACCTGCCCCCTGGGGTTACGCCATCCTCCCGCTTCGCTGCTGAGCAACCCAGTCACCAGCTCCCACCGCCACGGCACTCTGTTCCCCTCCATGCACACATCCTCCGAGCACGGGTGGCAACACTTAGCAAGTTACTACAGTAGCATTTAATGTAAACAGCGAATGAGGCACAGTAACAAGCACCGCCACAGACAAAAAGACCGCAACGCCCACCAAGCTGCCATCTTTAACCATGCGTACAGCCAGCCATTCTCCTCAGCCGAGGGTTGCAGCTCGTCCTACAAAACATGCTCCCAACGGTTCTCAGGGAGAAAGCTGCAACCCAGGCTCTACCCACTCCTCTCCTCAGCGTTCCCGACCCTTCCCAGCTGGCTGATCCCATTTTACCCAGCAAACCACTGACCAGTTTTGCCAGGGAAAATACTCGCTACTGATACTGGCTGCAACAGGAGGAACAAGGCCGGTAGTTTTGTTTTTAAAGAGCTCCTCAGCTTCCAGCTCCCGTCCCAGCCCTTTACAGCGGCGGTGAGGTTTGGAGGAGAGCGCAGAAGCAGCAGGGAGATGCGAAGGCTCAGACTTTCATCCGGCAGCCACCAGCCTTGCGCCCCGAGGGCAGCCCTGCTGCAACTCCCCCGGCAGCTTCTCCCTGGTACTTCACTGCTGGCGTGGCATCTGAGATTCCTCAGGGCAAGAGCACCAATGGACAAATTATCAGTGGAGAGGCACAGCATTAACGAAGGGATTGAGGGGAGGGAGAAGAGGACACAACCAGTGACGAGGATGCGAGGAACAAATCTCTTGATAGTCCACGTACCTCCTTCATTGGGTGAAGGCCTACAGAAGGATCGTGAGGCTGGGAGACACTGAGCCTAGGATTTTGAGGAGAAAACTCAGAGAGGCAGAAGAATTTGGACTTTGATCTGGCAATCTGAGGAGGACAGACTATGAGGGAGCTCTTAACAGCCATCCAACTTGAACCGATGAAAGGCAACTTTAAAACAGAGGCAGGACAGATCTTACTTCAAGTCAAGAAGTCCTGCACAGATGTGTTTGATAAAGAACTGAATCACAGCTATGGAATAGCACACTGCAACTGATTTCTCTGGCATAGAAAAGATTTAAATGCCAGATACTAATTTTCATATAAAACAGACAGGCAGGCAACAAGGTTATGAGACAGATCCAGCCTAATCTCAATTCTCAGACGCGATTCCCCTGAAGTCAAAAACGTTACAGATCTCCCCGTACACTCATCACCAAACCCACAGAGTCTTTGCTCCTGTAGAATAGCAGCTGCATGACTGGCAAGGCTGTGCTAAGAACCATCATGCCAAGAAACCTGGTAATTTTTTAGTTCATCAACTTCTTGAAAATAAATATTTGTCATAGCTCGATATATAAAACGTATTACCTAAGACCATTGGGTAACTAGCTTTGTATAGCACATAACAAGCATTTTTGGACCTAGAAGTCTGGCTCATTAACTTTTCTCTCCCTTCTATGTGCAAGTCCTGCCATTCCCTCTATAACCACCCTGCACACAAGATGCTACAAGAAGAGAGGAGGTTTGTTTCTTTTTTACTTTTATCTGGCATAAGAGAATGCAAGAGGTGAATAATATCAAAGCCTACAGACTGACCTAAACAAATGCCACTGTTAAAGCAATGCTGGTTTACACAGAGAAAAAGAGCTTTACGTTCACAGCAGAATGTCATGAGAGTAGTGCTGATAATTAGTGTCTTCCGTTCCCTTCTGTCGCATGAAAATTAACCGCACTGATTAAAAAACAGGTTCAGTCTGTAACGCGTCTCTGTGACACGACTGAGACAAACAGCTGACAAAATCTTCCTCACTTGTGCCCAAAACACAGCCCTGTTCAGGTTTTCATTATCACTGAAATGCTTTTTCAATTTAGTTATGTCGCAGGATAGACTAAATGCACTTATGCTAGAGGTGACAGCAGGTCCATTTAAAGAAGCATACGATCGGACACTTTGTACAATCGGGAAAGAAATCCGAGTAGAGACCTCTCCCAGCTAGTCCTAACTCTGTTAAAAAGTTCAAATGTACAAAATATAATGTTTGGAAAGTTTATATTCTCTCTGAATCCCCCCTATGATGCTGAGAAAATAAAATCAATTCATATTGCTATGAAATTCTATTTTTGCAACTGGTGACATCCCAAGCTTTATCGATTCCGAAGACTATAAAACCCTCGCCCTAGTCCCCATTTCCAGCACAGAGGCTAACAGCCCAGGCAAGTAACACAGCAATAATCTCTCTTCCACTGAGAATACTTTTATTCACAAGGCAAAAATTGGAGTTAGACTTTTAGGTTGTGGGCAAGGCACTCGCAAAGTGAGCAAATCTATTTTTGCTCACGGAACTAATTTAATGTTTAAGTGCAACAAAAACACTAAATTAGCCATGAAGATCATGCATATCCAACGGCTTTCACCAGACATGACTGTGACCCAGGCCTCTAAACACAGAAATATTGTATAAGTGCTAAGGAATCAGCTCTCTTCTTTTCTGCTTCACCAGATGATGTTTCCTTTTGACCAGTCATAGAAATATCATTTCCATTATAATAATTAAACATTTATTAAAATACTATATATTTTAGAGTTAATATATGGTTTCTTTCAGTAATAAAATATGGAATACTCTTTCCCCCACCCCCCCAATGATATTCAGACCCCAAAACTTAAAAGGAGAAACATTCATGCTGAAAATAGATCAATGTACAGCACTAGGTCAGAAATAACATCTCTTGAGTAAAACCCCAGATTCTTACTGTGAAACTGTACATTGATTAACAATTCACTTTTGCCTTTCATCCATGTACTCCATTTTCAACATCTGGCAGTGAGTGAAATACAAACCCGGATTATCCGATGCTGAAGCAAATATAACAGCCTCAGCGTATTTGTTACAGTCCATCCTTCCGACAGACTCTGGGTACTTGTCTTTCAGAGCCAGATTGCCCCGTGTCTTGGATGAGCACCATTTCTGACGCATGCAGGGCACAGCAGAACGTCACATTGCAGTCCTGGGTATTTCATGCCTGGTACTTCATGCAGTGTCCCCTTTGCAAGTCTCCACGTCTCTCTCAATGAGGCATATGCACACATTTCCAGACAAATAAGCTGTGTTTTCAAAAAGATGTTAAATACGAGATTAAAAAGACTACAATATTGTTAAAAGAGATGACTAATACAGTCAAAAGAAAAATTTCAGTAAAAGCATAATGCTCTGAATACAGATGTTAAAATATTTTAATTAATTAAATCTTAACCGTTCATGTTAACATCTGGGCTATTTATTTTGTTGCAAATATCCATTTCTTCATACACAAACAGAAAAGCAAGAACACAGATGAAAAGATGAAGACTCTGAACTTGAGCTTTATACTGCTATGGATCGTGCACGTCCACTGCTGTGCACTTTTTGACAATAACGGCACGGATACATACCTGCAGTCATCCCCTCCAGCACTGACCACGTAGCGATCTCCACTTGTAAATCGAATATTCGTTAAGTGGGCAGAGTGACCTAAAAATCGTTTGTGTTTTGCCTGGGAAAAAAAACAAAACAAAACAAAACCACAAACAAACAAACAAAAAAGAGAGTCTAAATACTCTGTGTCCTCCTAAATCAAACATGGCATGCGTGTTTTTATCTGCCTTTTTACTGTGTCACATATTTATATCATTCAGGATGTTATATAGGTTTTCAAATGTGAAAGAGCTCCTAAAGGAAAACTACTACTGAGCTGCAATGCAGACTAAATTGCCACCAAATGAGGCAGCACCAGCAAATTGGGAACAATGCTCAAGCTAACACAATAAAATGAAATGTCACAGATTCACCTCTAAATTTTGTATAAAACTCCCAACACTGAAAAAATTATTTTCATTTTAAGCGTGTGAGCAGTTTACACTGTGCAGCCTCAAATCCTGAAAATTAACAGTGCTTATGTTAGCGAAAAACCTGTAAGCTCTTCCTCCATGGAAATACACAGATGGGACTAAAATTACCAGCTGTCTCCCTCATCTGTCAAACGGAGATTTGTGGGTAAATAAAACTAAGGGCTTTGAGATTTTCAGTATGAAGGCACTGTGCTAATGCAGACTGGCAGATACTACTACCACTTACAAGAGCTTATAGCAAGAGCCATTGCCCAAAACATTAGGAAAACTTTGAGGTGAACCATCCTTATGAGACTACAGAGCTAAACTTCCATAGATGCATCAAAAAGCTACAAATTTAGAGAAGGAAATATTTCCATCTTCCAGAAAAGCAATGCAGGACCATAATACCAACAGTACTTCTTGTTGTAGTGATGCAAACCAAAAAAATTTCTTACGAATTTTTCAGGACATGGGAAGTCAAACAGTTTGACCATGCCAAAATCATCGCCTGTTACAAGATTGATTCCCGAGTGAGAGACGCAGGCACAGTTTACATCAGCTTTTTCGGCATGCCGGGACCAGATTCCAATGACTTCATCCCCTAGAACACTGGAACAGAAGAGCAAGTGATTCTTTGGAAAACTACAGCAAAAACAAGAGAGTGAGGAAATAGTAAGCAGCTCTCATGTTGTAACTGGTTTTATAAGAATGTAATTTTCACATTTTATTCTTACACACACACATCTCGTATAGGTTTTACTCCATAATTAATTTTTATATCATTCCATAACTGCTTCTGAAACTGATTCAGTGACATAGTTCTCAAAATAATGTGGCTGATGACAACACTAAGACACAGAGGTGACATCAATAGCACTCATACTGTCCAGTGAGGCATTTGCCAAAAAAATGAATAAAGAAAGCACAATTAAAACCAGAACGCCATAGCGTAAGCATTAGATGAATTAAGTTTCAGCTTCTGGAAAATAAAAATATGTATATTCTATCAATTAGATGAGAAGTTTCCTTGAGTCCAGTGAAGATTCTTCATTATAATCAGAGAGAGAGAGAGAGAGAGAGAGAAACTGTCACAAAAAGAAAACATCATTATCTTAAGCTTCCAAACCGGACATTTATAGAAAATTTCCTTCGCAAGGCCTTGTGAAAAGTTGCTTTTTATTCATCTCTGCTTACAACATATATGCATATTTCCAAGAATGCACAGAAACAAGCACTTCATCATTTATTAACAGGTGAATGATTTGGGAATTTTTCTGTAATTTTCCCCCCCAAATCAGAGCACAGTACACTACATTCAAAAAGGAATGATTAACTCCAGACATACTGAATTGGGTCAGAAAACCACAGGTTTCTTGTTTACGTATCAAAGAGGTGACAAAAATGGATTACCCAAAGAGAAAAGAAGAAGCCAGCAAAATCAGAAAAGCTCGTAGTTTTAGTCATGTCTAATAGCCAGGATTTAGTCAGCAGAAGTCAAGATTATTATTGTTTGAAGTGGTTCATATGTGGAAAATTTTCAAGTCTTTATTCTCTATTTTTGTCTGAGGTTGCTAATCAGAGGACAATAATAATTAAAAGCAGGCAAAGGAGCCTGAAATGAGGCACAGGAAATTAGATTTGCATAAAGTATAAACACATTATTTAAATGTGAAAAAAAAATAAAATATGGTATCATTCTTCATGTAATTTCTAAGTGTATTTTGAATTAAATATAATAACTTTAAGGTATTTAAGAGTACTTTTGTATACCTTTTAATATGCAAATGTTAATAGCAACTTTAATATACAGATGCCATTAGTGTAATACAGTAAATAAAACTTGAATTACCACAGTCTTGTATTGCCTTTCCATATTTTGATATATTTTACTTTTCCCCTCTGCTCTCATCCCCAAATCGCTATTTTGAAGCATATAGTGCGGTATTCCAGGTAATTTGCAGAGTTCAAGGAAAAACTACCGAGGCTTCTAGAGATATATCAAAGGAAGCTAGAGATACACAGCGAACAGAAAGGCAGACGTTAGAGAGATCAGATTTTATCAGATGTCCTCACCAGTCAAACAGACCATGTTCTACCGAGGGAGTCTGCTGTCTTCTGCTGTACTGGACTGACCTGATCCATTGCCAGAGCAGATGGGTGCATTAAAAGAAAATATCTGACAGAATGAAGGGATGAAATACGCTTTTAAACAGCAGGTGTTTCTCCTGGAAGTTGCAAGTGTTTTAACAGGTGTAAATGTGAAAATCATTTACCTTGTCCAAGTAGCCCACGTTATTCTGTCAATCACAGCCTGGTCCACAAGCTGTTTTCCTGAAGGCACTTCATAGACTTGCCTTTTGTAAGACCCAGTAGAGACCTTTGAGATAACCACAGAGAATTTAGAATACGTGAGCTTGTTTGAAAAGGTGAAAATATAATTCTAAGGGGCTCTGAAAAGCATTTTCTTTACAGTTATCTTTTACTCGGTATATAACTTAGCTATTAATAAAACTTGCTCAATTAGTTGAAATTTCTCAAAAATCTATACAAGCATAAAACAACAGTGCAAAAGCGTAAGAAATCTTAAATTTTAAATTTTTTAATTAATAAAAAAATCATTGAAACATCTCACATTCTGCACATATTAATTCTATGTATATATTGTGTGTGTTAGTATGCATGCATGTCCATAAATAAATAAGGCAAAATAAACTCCTGTCTTTAAAACTGACACAAAGGTACTCCTCCCAGCCTGTACCTGTTGATTTCATAGTGAGGGCAGCTTATTTCTCCTCTCAAATGTGAACAAAATATAGAAAGCAAAGTATGCCTACTTTATTTTGATTTTAAGAAACGTCTTGAGCCCTGTGGCTGGGAGTTGTAACACCATGATTTTGGTCAGGGATGGCTTACAGAATGATAGACTGTACTCCTTCCTCTGTTCAGACAGCCCGTCAGCATCACAGAGGTAAAAATGCAGGGAGACACATTACAGTGATTTTGAAATCTGTTTCTCAATCCTGTGCTTATTTCTTGTATTTAGTACAGGGAGAATATTATTTACTATGAGGAGAATACTTGCAGAGTATCTGTCATGAGTGTGTTTGCCATTCAATATCTTGAACAATTAAGGACTGATACCTGGAGATAAGAGCTATCTGCAGAGAAGTCCATCTGGATCACAAAACTTGGGATATCTTTGCAATAGCTGACTCGATTTAGTGTGGGACCCAAAGTCAGGTCATAAAAATCCACTGCATTCTCACTGGAACCGACTGCCAAGTAACGAGAATCTGGGCTAAACCTGAACAGATAAAAGGTTTTTACGAACACAGGTTGGCACTTACAACAGATTCTAATATTAGAGACGCACGGGTAAATTTGCATTTCAAGTATCTGCTGTCCAGAACTAAAAATGAAGGCAGAGTATTTCGTCAAAATGACCTTTGAAACAAAATTTTCAGGGAACATACGTGCAGTAGAAGGCCACAATAATTTTGGTACAGCTGTCACGTGTAAGTGAACTGGGAACATCTCCGGAATAACTCTGTTCGTTATCTGATCTCATTACCATCTCAATGGTCTAACAACTTTGTGACATGCCCCTGATGCCTTTGAGTCTCTAACGCTAGACTTACAAGACTACAAACTAGAAAAATTAAATGCTGTAAATGAAGAAAAGCCAGACATTCTAGATTAAATGTACTGAATAAAAAGACATAAAATCAAACCTTTCATCTGCCTAATGTTATCTTTGCACAGCGCTTTCTTCCCCCCAGTTTTCCTTTCCAGTCTTGAAACTCAGCTTCCTGAGCTGAACAAATTCCTCACAGCCCCTTTTGTGTTACTAGGGAAGCTGCTTTATTTCTATTATCTCTGAGACACCTCAGGACAGTGTTCTGATTCCAGCAACCCCCTCACTCCTAGCAGGGCTCTCCTGCCTTCCTTCAGCAAGGTCCCTGTTTGCTCGTATTTCTCTCACTCGTGGCACTTTGCTCTGCGGAAGCCTCCCTTAGCTGGTTGCGATCGCTTTATCTCACAGAAGGCACAGTCTTGTCCTCCACTCAGGAAAGAGAAGACAAGTTTTACTTCTGATAACTGCTTTCTAACAAAACACAACAGAACAAACTGACAGACAGGCGCTTTCCATTGCCTCTCACCATCCAGGCTTCATCTGTAAACTTCTGATCTCATTTCATCTCCTCCACATCACCTCACCCTGCTCCTTTTAGACTTTCTCACCTGCCCCCTGGTTAGGACGGTCTCTTCCTATCGTCCATTTACTTCCCCATTCACCCTTCATTTTAACTAATCCTTTGCAACAGCAGCTGACACTCCCTCTATGGTACTGCCTGGTTTTTGACTGATTGCTACCTCTTATCTTCATGCACCTCCTCCTTCTTTATATTCCTAGTATCAGAGTAATCACACAAAATCCACATTTCACTCGCTGATTCAAGCTCTCTGAAATACCACCGCAGTGCTCCTCAGAACACAAAACTGTATTGTTAAAAATCAAAATAATACAGATTTGTAGAGTACTACAATAGGCAAAGGCATCATATTTTCTGACCTGATATCTTGAATCGCTGATCTTCTGTCCCTTTTTTTCCCCCAAATTTTTAGAGAGGTCACAAGCAAGATAATAAATTCTCCATTTTTCATGCCAATAGCTACCATATCACCTTCTGGGCTGTAACAAACAGTACGAGCTGCGTGTCCTAAGCTGACTTTGTTCAGCATCTTCTGTGAAAAAATAAAAACCCAGAAGAGTAAATGTTTCTATTTGCTCATATTTCAAAAGTACTTTATGCTAACTGTTTACCACTATCAGATGGATTATTCTCAGAATACATTAAAAAAAAAACCAACTTTTGAGTCTTCAACACCACCACGAGTCTAGGGTTTTTTAAATTTTTTTGGCTGAACAGCAGCTATTGTCCAACACCTACCTTTTCAGCAATATCCCAGAGTCTTACTGTGCCATCTTCTGCAGCAGAAAGGAAAAAATCTCTGGAAGGATGCGTTGCCAGGCCCCAGATTGGCCCATCCATATGACCATTAATTAGAATGTTACATGCAGCATTTTTCTCTCCAACTTCGATTATTTCGGCATTTCTTGTCCCGACGAGAATTTTCCCCTTGAACAACAGTGAAAGATTTATCTGACATAATACATCAACTACTTGTGATGAACAGTAATAAAGATATAATTCAAAGCTATAGTTCTGTCAAGAAGATTTGCTGAAATGAAGTAATCAAATAATAAAAGATAAATTATTTTTTAAACTCCCCTACGATTTATTAAAGTACAAAGCTATATATAAATCACGATGCTAGTTGAGTCACCTATTTGAAGTGCGAAAAGAAAATAGAAAAGAAAGCCTTAGGTAGTCTTTAATAAAAATATACACAGAATATTATCCTAAGTCAGTCAGATCTCCTGAAGTACATTTCTGCTGTAAAATCAGTTATACACACCTTCTAGCTCAACCTTTAATTTCAAATACTAGTTATAAGAGAAAAAGGAAGCAATCTATCATCTATTTAATGCTATAGATCAATCCACAAACTATAAGGTTTATTTTAAAGACACGGTGCTTTCTTTACCTTGCCTCTACAAACAGAGCGAACACAGTCCGTCAGTTGTCCTGTCTCTAGTCTGAAGGCACGACATCGTTTCAGCTCTTGATCCCATAGCTTAACTGCTCCTCCTTCCTTTGAACTATGAAGAAATCAGGAACAACCATGAGTATAATGGCTGGCACAAAAGAAGACAATAGATGTATGAAAAAATATATTATTTAATGTCATGCACTGTCACTGAGGCGTTTTAATATGTTTTAAATATATCATAATTTAATCATTAAAGATTCCATTTGTTTTTACTGAACAGGTGATGTTAATATGCTGAACCTCCCAGCTAAGCAAGAAATGATGATTCAAAGTCTGTGTACCACTTCACAGAACAAGCTGAAAGATGGTCACTGCTGAGCTTTGCCTGAATCAGTAGCTCTTCAGGAATTTGTCTAGTCAAAGGAACAGTTAAGTGTGTGAACAAACTGCCCTCTTATTATTAAGACAGGCAGAGATGATCAACATACAGTTGAGGGAAACAGGAAAGATACATATTTTATGGCTGTGAAATAAATGACAAACATACAGGAGAAAAAAAAAAAATCACACAATATTAATTGCACAAGATACTAAACTAATGAGTGTTAATCATGAAAGCACCACATATTTCCCACCCACTTTCAAGAGAACTGGTATTTCAGTAAAGAACACATTAAATTTTTAAAAAGTTTCTAAAAAGGAGATAATGCTTAATGAAAGAGTTATAAATCTGGCATTTCCAGTTGAGCCAGGACATGTTTTACCTGTCTTCAAAGAAAAGAATCTCCCCCGAGAGAAAAGAAAATACAGTGCTGTGCAATATTGATCTGCCAGTGTTACAACTTTGATTACTGAACGACCCCTGACAAAGAACTCCAGAAGGTTTAATCACAATTACTGCTTTTGTACTTGCAATATTCTTTGCTTCCCAATAGCAGTGTTTTGACATATGATTGGTCATCATCCTCAGAAAAAAGTTTTTATCAAAAGAAGCTGGCGAACTGGAATTAAAATGCCAAGGCAGAAGCAAACATGCCACTTTCCTACATGTAGAATCTGTTTTGTGTACTTTCAATGCTCCATTTTCCCACAGGAGATGAATTCTTGTTTCTTACTGTTATTTATTACTATTTCTTTCAGGTCAAATACTAATTATTAAGAGGCTTTGAAACTAAGCGGTAGAGAGAACATTCTCCAAATAAAATCATGGTAGTTTTTTATAAATACTAGAAGAAAATATTTCAAGCACAGGAACAAATAAATTTTCAAGCTGGGTTTAAATATCAACCAGGATTTTCAAGGACTATTTAAGGAAAAGGTAGTAAGTGGCCCATGTCCTGCAAAATGGGGGACTATCATGCCATCAGATGGACTGTATTACAGCTGAAGCATTTATTTTTTTTCTTTTACCATTAACAAGGTGCTAAGGAAAAAAATTCAAATGCTTGAAGAGATATTTTGTTTACAACCCCAGAAACAAAGGATGTTGATGTACCTTAGATTTTAGAGAAAACAACTTGCCTCTGCCATCATACCTAAACACATCCTTCCTTTAAAAGCAGCTGTGCATTATGCCGTTATAATATTTATCATTCATTTATTTAATCACAGTTGAGCAAATTACTTGGATTAACCTCAGCTCAACTTCAGAAGTAACTTTTTAATGCTTAAAGCTGTATTTCAAACCAAATGTTTTTGCCTTCTCTCAAAAATAATATTGTTGTGATAAATATCATTGAAACATTTAATAGTAAGATAAGGTGATTTCAAGACTACTTTTGATTATAACAGTTCAGCCCTTTCCTGCTTAAGGAGGGAAAACTGTACCAGCTCTTTGATAATTTAGTATTTGTACTTGGAGAAACATTACCTGACTGATGTAAAGCAGTATAATCGATAATGCAATATAATTGATAATCCATTCACATAATTTATTTTACACTTGCCTATTATTTTTAACCAAAACAATATAAAGTCTTCATCATAAAATGCCTGAAGAAGCTTGCACACGTGCTTCAGAAAGATGACTGTTATCTAGAGGTTAAAATTATGAAGAACTGCTTGTAAAGCATTTAGATTCTGATTCATCCCCCTTGACTTCAGGTACTTGAGCAAGGTCAGGATCCCAGCACCTCTAGGCTTTCTCTTAGAACTAACGGAAACAGAAAAAAAAAAGGTACTTGAAACTCATGTGGGCTTACCTGCACTTTAGAGGTGGTGGATGCTTTTTTTTCCTTACTGCCTATTCAGGGATCCAAAAGTGACTACTCTTTTAGCTTTGATGTCTCAACTGCCTAGTGTCAGATGGGATAAATCCAAACCACTTTTAAAGAATACATGTGCATGCAGAAAAAAGAAAAAAGACGACTCACGGCCTTTCTTTGCCTCCTGTAACGATCAAACCGTCTCTTAGCGTGGTATACATTGTGAAAACAGGTCCATTGTGAGCTTTGGCCACAATCCGTATCAACACATGATCTTTCCACACACAAACATCTCCACTGATAGTACCTGTAAACGTCAAGTTATTCTGAAAAGGGAAAAAAATATACTCATCATCTGATTCTGGGTAAGGCAGGAAGAAAAACATTCAGAAATAAAGATTGCCACCATTTGCATTTAGGCTAGGTTGCTTTTATTTGCTGCTGTATAAGAGCAAATTGTGGAAGGGGTAATAACAACCCGTAATGATGAAACAATGAGCTCTTTCTTGAAGTCTGAAACATGCTTTCTTGTAGCTAACAGGCTCTGCACTGCAAGAAGAAATGCAATGACTAAAGCTTCAGCAGTAGGGTTATCTATGTTTTCAGCCTATGAAGTGTGCAAACTGTGGTAAAAAAAGTAGAAAACCAAAACCAGTTTTAACATTTCACACGAACAGGCACTTTGCACCCCCTTCTATGTACATTATGCTTGCAGTCATTTTTGTTGTGTGGTGAAGTTACTCACTTGATTACAGTAACCATTAGTTTACAAAGAAAACAGTTTGACTTAACTCAGAACTAAAAGCTGCCTATTCTTCTTTACTTCTGCTTCCTGTTTTTGCAAGGTAATAAATGTAATTGCCTCTAAAATTTAAGGGCAACAGGAACTGGTTATTGAGTAAAACTGTTTTAGTAACTTACATGAACAATCCTCATATTCAGTATCACGTGTAGTATTTTAGAGTACCAGCATGCAAGCACAGATTTGGCAAGAACACTTTCCTTGACTGAGGTGGGCTGATGCTCTACCTCCTTTTTTAAAGGGGTACATGGGGGGCGCCCCAATAAATGAGTAAATAAAAGAGGACTGGAAATGAATTTGGGAGCAGATCCTCTGATCATCCTCCCAGCACAACTGTTGGGCTGTTTCCAACTCCTGTGTAGTAGCACCTGAACTGGCACCTTCTGAGACAAAAATCAAGGAAGAAAAGCACTCCCAGAACTGGTCCCTACAGGAAGTATGGAGAACACACCAGGTTTGGCTTTATTCGGTTTGCATAGCTTTTTACAAAACCCCTGCAAGCTTTGCATCCTCAAACAACCTCATACCATACTCCAGGACATTCAGCATACAGCCTGATTTTCACGCTAAGAACATCCCTTCCTAAGAAAGCTCACAGAGATTTCCCAAACCCCAGGCTAATGGCTGAGCTGCGCATCTCTAACAGTTATTGTTTAGAAGATATCTTGATGCTTTGTAGGGCTCTCTCTTAAATCAGAGGTACCTGAGAAAGAGAGAGACCACTCTGGAAAAGAGGTAAGTCTCATGAAAAATGAAACCGTGGGCCAGTTACAGTTTCAAAAATCAAAATCAATAGTATAAATTCAGTCTGGACCTATCAGGCAGACCAGCAAGCAGGACAGTAACACACACAATAAAAGAGAAGCACCCCTTCATAAAAGCAATCTATGTCTATCTGCACAGCTGAAGAGATGAGTGCTGCTCATACAGAGCAAGTCCTGAAATGGCAAAGCCCTGGAACTCAGCAACAAGGCCTGCATCTGCCAAAAAAGCCCCCCAAACAAAACAAAACTCCACTGTGGTCACCTAACGTCATAGATATTAACAAACGCCCCAGGACAGTGCTGCTCTCAGATCACCCATGAGTAGTAATGCATACAGATTATAAAACAGTCACTCCCAGCATAAAATTAACTTTATTTCTATTGTTTGGCTCCTGCAGTCTAGAGTCAGCTTTGTTTTACCTGGACTAAATACCAAGCAGCGTATTATCAGTCCAAAGCACCTATATTTGCTTTTTTTAAAACATACAAATCCATAAGCTTTTTTCTTTTCCGTTCTAAAGAAAGCTGGTATTAGTTCTAACTAGCAGGCAAGCATTAGAAATGCCAAACCGAGTTTAATAAAACAACTGATAGATTCATTAGCAGGTTAGAAAAGTCTCATTGACCTGAATAAAGGCAGAAGAGTAAAAAAAAAATTTTGTTTGCATGCATTTTAATATAGCTTGTTAAGGTACGTACCGCTCCAAAAGCTACAGAAAGCATCGTTTGCATTCGGGCATCTTCTATGGAGCTCAGCAGCCCTTTTTTACTGAGAAGAGCTCTTCCAGCCAGCGTCCAGAACCTCACGTGTTTGACTCCCACAGAAACAAACTGGGTATCTGAATCTGGCCTGAATTCTGCTACAAATATACGCTGGTTATGACCAGCTCGGCTGGCAATTTTGGCACCTGGCAGAAAGAAAATGGACATTTTGAATTTGTTGAGAAAAAAAATATTTATTTATGATTAAAAACAATATAAAAATAATGGAGAATTATGAGTCATCCAAGAGCACACACATTGGGAAGAAAAGCACAAACTGCTTCTAAATTAATACTAAATTAAGATGTATATTTAAAAAAAATCATTTAATAAGACACAGTAGCAAAGCGTAGCACCTAATGAAGGTGCAATCTACTTCAATTTTTAATTTGCTCAGGAGTATAAAAAAGTTAGGAGCTCAGATCCAAGTACATTTCCCTCTCCTCTTAAACTCAGACTCCTCTGAAAATCCCAAACTCTGGACAAATTACAAGTGATTAATAAGTGACTTCTCTGCAAATTTTGTCCAAAGTTAGAAAACTTTCTCCTTTCTGCAGAAAATGCAGAAACTGACTTCGTTACATATGGTGTTAGATTCAAAGGTAATGCCTTTCCAGTCTCTCCAGAGGTGTTAAAATCAGACATTTTGACCCTTATGAAGATTCCTCGATTTGGATCCTTAGCTGCCAATACTGAATCTGTACCAACTCTTAAGAATGAGCACGTTCTGACTGAAATGGCAGTAAGCTGCTGCAGGGGCTTTTACCACACATTATTCATACTACCCAAGACTGTATAAATACACATTTGACCTTGCGTTCCAGCTCCACAGGATCCAGCAGACAAAGCTGTGAAGGATCACTTTTTATTAAGTTGAGAGCTGATCTTTAAACTTCCGAGAGATACTAGTTGATCAACAGAAATCTCCAAAGAGGAAATAAACCCCTATGACAAGAGAATCCATTTCATAATCTGGGCATGGCTTTGCCAGAAAGAAAGGAGATGAGGAGAGGAGATGACCAAATGGTTTTAGCCTAAATCCTGAACTCAGATCAAAGCCAATCTGAAAACATGTAGCGTAGCTTAAGACACCAAGTACATAGCTGCACAGAGGAGCTGTACTGGCATCACATTTCTGCAATTTGCAATTTTTTGGGGGATAATTTTAGGAGTACAACAACCTCATCAGTAATCAGGCGTTAGAGAAGAACAAGAACAGAAAAGAATAGAAAAATTCACTTGGGAGCAAAAAAGATATTATAAAGAGTTTTTACCAAGCAGCAAAGAAATGACTGAAATAAATAAAGAAAAAAATAAGAATGAAGACTATAATTTTCTTTAATTGTTTTAACTGGGTATCAGTGAACTATCTTAATCCTTACACAACAGTTCCAAAAGATATATATAGCAGTTACTAGAATAGGCAAGTACATTTATTTTACCTCTTCTTGTACAGAGCATACGCACAGCACTTATTGTAATAATTTTTGATCTGTTGATAACGTTTATGTTACAACTGCTCTTGACTCAAGCCAACATACCCTCTAACAACATAAACGCATTCTACAAAAGCAATCACTTGCCCACCTTCCTGCCACTTCCAAATGGTAATGGTATGTTCGGGATCCAGCCCTACAGAGAGCAGCAGTTTGCCAGTGGCACTAAAACTGACTGAACAAACGCCCTTGGAATGGTAGCACCGCAGTACCGACAGCGTCTGTTTGTTCATTGCATCCCACACGTGAATAGAAGGAGCTGTAGCTACACAAATATAAAAACACGCAGTTAGTACATGTTTTGAAAATGGTTGACGATTGGCTTATTGCAGCAGTTAATATTTTTTAATAAGACAAAATTGTTCTGGTCAGACAAAAGAAAAAGAAAGAAAAGAAAGGAGATTTTGGCCTCCCTTTGGAAACCAATTTACGGCAAACAGGATCATTAAGCAGGACTAAGAAGCTGGCCTCATTGCACTACTGGAGATGAAAACTTTGCTTAACCTGCTACTGGACTTCTGAAGCACAGCAGAAGCTCTGAAAGCAAGCTGTCTTCTCCTGCTTTTCTCCTAGTGAAACTTAGCTCAGCACAGTAACTCAAAAACCTTCATAAATATTGAGTAGATCATCAAGAACGTAATTTCTATATGGGGCTTTTTGGACAACTGATAGCTACAGAGAAATTAGTTTACAGTGCAAGACCAAAATCTCCTTTTCTACAAAACGGCCATCTGTCTGAAATGCATGCTCTCTTAGGAGAATGTCAGCTGAACAATCAGCTTGCTCACTGATGTAGAAGAACTAGGGTAACTAATTTAGTTTGCATTGTTTAGACTGCAAGCTCTTTGCAGTAAAAACTCTCTTCCCATGCTTCTAGTGCACGTGATTATTTCTATTATCATGACAGCTAGGTTGTTTTTTGTTTTTTTTCCAAATGCAATGCCTTCTTCAAAGATCTAGCAATCCATGTATAGTTTACAGTCTCTGAATAGCATCTAGCGCGTTTTCAGGACAATAAGGTTCCCTCTCCAACTTCTTTACTTCTGATCTCTAGCAAATCTGACTGCAGAGTCTGGAGGTTACTCGTTATTGTCGTAAACCCAGATTCACATAAACTAAATTATATTTCAGCTCCACACTTTGTGTTTCTGATCAGCTAAATCTAGTCCCTCAAAGGCACACATATGATGGGAAACAGTAGGCACAGGGACCTCGGTAAAATTTTAGCCACATGAAAATAAGTTTTTGAGCACAATTCCACAGCTGTTCCAAAACAGTCTTTAGATTTCCTAATTTCTTCTATTTCCCACTGGAATTTTCTCTCATGGCACCAATATGCTGTTATCATCACCTTTTGAGAGGTACTACAGCATGGTATAGACAGGCCATTAAAACAGAAAGGGCTGAGGTTGACAAAAACCAGCATGTCTCAAAATTTTCAGCAAACTTCCTGTCCTTATGGAAAGTTGAGGGAAGAGAAAGCTTTATTATGGCTCTGAGCTGTTCCTTCCTCTTCAGCACTCCTCTTGGTAAAACTCTGTATTGCCCTTGACCTGTGTACCTCTCCTATAACCTTGGCCAAAATTTTCCTTTCGTGTAGCAGACAGAAGCTTTCACCCAGATTTCATGAATAAGAACTGACAAAGTCTTTCAGAGCAAGGTTTGCAGGACAGAGAACGTGGACTTTTGAGTCGTCCTACTTGACAGTGTTCTTCTGAAAGCCTCTGTCCTGACATTGCGTCCTGCTTGTTGAGTTCTCTAGCTGCTCAACATCTGCTCTCACAAAAGAGATTTTCTAAGGCGTCATCTCCTTCTGGGAGAAGTTAGATAAAGCTACCATGGGCTGGCAGGGCAAAAAATACCTTCAGTAAGATGAAGCAAATCTATACCAAGTCATTATGAGATTTAGTTTGCCATTCCCGCCTATTACAAACATTACTGCTTCAAGAACCCCTGCATCACTGTAGACAACAGAGAAATGGAACTAGAAAAGCAAAAGTTGTTGGTAAGAAAGGTGCCAAATAGCCATGGATAAATTTTAAGTGAAACTATGCAACTTTCTAATGAAGGCAGGCAGCAGCTTGGATTCCAGACTAACGATTCCATAAAGAAGAAAAAAGTGAGAGTGCTGGTTTCAGGCAGTGACAACAGAATTTAGTAATATACACAAGCTCAAACTAAAGTTGCAGTAGGAAGAAGGCAAGTGAGAGAGGGAAAGTCTCCAGGCATCATATGCAGGACTAGATATGTTTTTTCATATAAACAACCATATCATCACTGCTTCTTTTATACAGTTTAAAAGTGTGGGAAAATGTACCTATATTCTTCCTCCCATCCTTAGAGCAAGCACAATTTGGCATATTTAAAAGAAGTCAACACACATTAAAAATGCCATTGTACATTTGTTCTTCACAGAACAAGCTTTAGATCCACATGAAGATTATTATACTTTCTAGGTACACATGAACACACATTTATGCATCTCTGAAGATGTGTCACAGGACAATTATGGCTGCTCAACAATGAACTCATTCACACATGACAGTGATGAATTTTTAAGATTACTGTTGAAAAAACAACATACTAATAAAAAAATAGCTCAGTGAAGACTGTCAAAGACCCAAAATGATACTGAAAAAAAATTAAACCAACATCATAACAAGCATTTTGGATCAGTGGTAATAACTGCATGACAATCATACATAAATGCGAAAGGTGATTGTTTTTTTTCACTCAGTCACCTAGGCCTCCTCAATAGAATTTACTTCAGAAATACGTATTTAAAATTATACTCAATTGAGTGTCTAAACCAAATGTTAATTGTCAGCCCCAACACATCTATAAAACCTGCAAGTGTACACAGGAATGCTACAGTAGCAGTAGGTATTAGGACTCACTAATCGCTGGGCAGCAAGAAGGGAATATGTTAACAACAAAAGTAGTTTTTAAGTGTGTTCTAACATTTTAATTGTTTCTATATTAGCAATTTGCTGAGCTGCTCTGGTTTATATTCAGTGCTGACAGTAATATGACTGATACAGGGTTTTAATAAACTAAAAATGAATTCATGTCACTTATCACTCTATAAAGCTGTAGACAGCTACCAGATAGGCTAACTACACCTGAAGATGTTAAAATTTTATTTCCCTTACCTGACATATCTGCTGAGTCTCCTGTAATGGAAAAGCAGCAGAAAAATAATTAGACCAGAAATAATATAAGTGCTAAAGAAAATATACGCCACATTTAGTGTAATTTCCTAACACACACATTGATGTCATCTCTTTGCATTGCAGCAGCACCAATACTGCTTTCAGTGTTAAAGATGAACAATTACTGATAAAAGGCAGTCATATCAGAAATAAAAATTCGTAGAATGAATATATTTTGATTTCCATTTTGAGTTACAACACAAAAATCTAGTTTTGGTGTATGTTAGGTCTCTCTCTGCCAAACTAAATAAAAAACATATTTTACACGTTACTCATATTTTAACAAAGTAAGTGAGAAAAACCCCACTGATAGCTATTCTGCTAAGAATTAATTTTTGAGTCTGAACTTGACAAGTGACAAATACAACCAGTGTTCTTCTATAGGAGCATTAAGAAATAAGGATATAAAGGTTCAGGTACTGGGAAGTATTACTGAGACACTGCATAACAGCATTACAGTTTAAAAATACTTGAAATAATGCTTCTGTAAATCTTTTGAAGATTTAAATCACGATGATGATGCTATGTTTGTGCCAGTCATACCAGTAGGAAAAGTAGCAGCAGCTAAGTGTGTTCTCTATGGAGTATGTGCTCCTTAACATCTGTTCAGAATCTAAAAATAGGTACTGTTTGAAGATATTTTGCTTCCAGCTCATTTTTCAGATTTAACTCTCTCCTTAAAAATATGTTTTGTAGTTTAAGTGTCATCTGCTCCTGATTTGTATGCCTTAATCCACATTACAAACAGTTAAAATTGTTCTACTGCTAGTTGATGTAGAAATAATTATGAAATAAAAAAGCTTTCAGGGTCCCATGTTTCTTCTTGGGCAAGATGCACACTGAAGAAAATCCATGCAAAGGACAAATTTTCACATTATGCCTTCATTCTTCCCATATTTATATCATATGGAAAGACAAACAGGGCCAGATTAAGAAATACACTGAAAAACCAAATTTCTAAAGACGACAAAAGGTTTGTAATTCTTGCAAATGTTCTTTGCAATCAAATCATAGGCAAAAAACTTCTGATAATTTTTTCCATTTAAATAATTTCCATTAATGATTTCTTTAAATTGTTGTGAGGCAAGAAACTCACCAAGAAAGAAAGCTATTTTAGCTAAGCAGTTACAATTATCAGTGAGTCAATTTTAATGAGACATGCACCTAAAAATCCAAAAGACAGAGGGAAGCAGGCAATAAACTGACAAACTGACCATATTTAGATGAAACGCCTAAACCAAACCTACAGGGAAAAAAACCAAAACTATTCAGCCTAAAATAAACTAAGGTTTTTTTTATTTATTTTATGCACTAAGGGAAACTGTGGTTTTGAATCTGCTGAGAAACAATTAAAGGTATGAAAACTGCAACTGGGTTGTAGGACTACAAAAATAACAATATTCTGCAAAATTCAGAAACACTGGTATTAGTTCAGCCATGCAGATTCTTCTTTTTTTTTTCCTTTTTAAAACCTGGTTAGTTCATAGATCAATTTGAACATTACTATGAACCGTAAATCTAAGTTTATCTGTAGGGAAACACCATTAGGGTTTTGGTTCTGCCTAGAATATTACAACTATGTATTATCAAAACATGAATTAGGCATTATAAATCTGCCTGATGAGATAAAACTTCTATAAAGTGACATTTATTTTAAGAATTCTGTGTTTAGTCCATGTAGAAATTAAAGATAGCTCAATTAAGCTTCTTTGGAAGGCCTATGACTCTTAGGAAGGCCTAACACAAGCTGGTAGTTAAATAAAACCAGGCTAATTTCATGGGGCTTAACATTTCTAAAAAAAAAAATTTTTGCTAACACTCCAAAGAAAATATAAGCTTAGTCTTAATGCCTCAATGTTTTTTGTTCAACTTTATTAAATTACACTCAAAGAAACATATAAAGAGGACAGGTAACTGAGTAACATTCATACAAACGGAGATAGCATAATCAAATATTTCTGTGATTTATCATGAACTCACAAGGCCCTAATTGCATGCTCCTATGTCAATTTCTTTTTACAAAAATACAAACATACCTACTTGGCCAGTTGCCACTATGTTGGTAAACTTGGGGTGCTGATTTACAGTGAGGCACAAAATATCATCATTGTGTTCCTGGTAAAAAGACTGAGAGCCTAAAAAAAGCCCAGAAGTCCAACTTTAATTAAAACATTTATACATACACAGACATGCTTAATGTTTGAAAACTTTATAATATTTGTGCATTATGGTGATATTGCAGTTTGGAGCTTAAAAACAGGAAACAAACTCCTAATTTTTTTATCTCGATTTTAACACATAGCACTCAATAACTCCGAACTATTCCCTCAAATTTTCTGTATCAAGTTACTTAAATATCACAGAAACAAAGGGCATTGCATTACTCTTTAAAAGGTCTAAGTTATCTGAACTGAATTGGTTATTGGGAATGAATGTACGTGATACAGAGGACTGAAAAGTAAACCAAATAAAAAATAATTAACAGAAAAAAAACATTAAAAAACTATAATGACCCCATTGATCAGCTGTTTTAGTTTCTGTGATCATTTCAACAAGCAAATTTCAGAAAGTTAATACCAAAATAATCAAAGCTTTACTTCCTTCAAAATTCAGTCACCAGAAACATTTCAATATATTTATGCAGCTATTGCGAATCATTTCTACAGACTGAATTTTCAGCAAATAATAATTTTTCCACATGATTTAAAGCATACCAGTTACTTCATAAACTGTAACTCCACACGTGTGAAGAAACATTTTTCCTCAAGTGGGTTTTCTCCTACCTGTTGCCACGTTATACAAGATGCCAATAGACGCGGTATGATATATTACATCAGCACCATCATTCAAATAGTGCACGTTGTTTCTACAGTCCTTGCCTCGGTACCCAAATACAAGCTCCAAAATTAGGTCCTAAAAAAAGATATTTCCAGCTATTAGATACTCAAAACCTGAAAGCAGTTATGAACTTTACAATCTTTTCCAGGATTTTATTTTTCAAATATGTCCTTATGCAGTAAAGGAAAAGGAGTTTAACGATGTTTCAAACCAACAGGAACCAAGATCCTGCCTTCCCTGTCAGCTTACATTCCTGCTCATTCTTCTCGTAGACAGTCACGTCATCCTGTCATCTCTGTTTGGGGGATGCTGTAGAATATTTGTATGTGTATACACACACACGTATATGCACAGAAAGAGAGACTCATAACACATGCATATAAATAAATAAATTACAGTGAGCCAAGAAAAACACAGCTCTTTTTATGCAGAAGATACTCAGAAACAAAGAATGACAACCATTCGTCCATGACTTGAATTCCAGCTGGCAATTAAGAAAGCTGAATTATAGCCTAAGAGTTCTAGGACACTGATGGCAAAAGGCCGTTCATTGTGCTACACCGAACATTTTGTTTCCTATCATAGAAAATATTTCAGTTGATCTGAAAAAACTGCATTTTTCGAGGTTAGATGAAACTTCCGCTTCAGATTAATCAAAAGTGAGTATATTTATTTGGATAGGCCATGTAATGAAAAAAAAATAGGTGCCTGAGCTAAAGGCGTCATTAATAATTTTTTAAAATAATTTTGTTTTAAGAACTGTTAACAATTACGAATTTTAAAAAAGTTTTAAAATAAATTAAAAAAAAATCAGTAGAAGATGCTTATTTTAATTAGCAATAGTACACCATTAACAATTCAGTTATCTAAGCAGGACATATTGCTTTCAACACACTGCATTTAAAAGGTTTTATTGTTACTAAGAATTAAGTTGTGCTCCATTTTGTTTGCAAGAAAAATTAATACCAGGCTTTTTTGGATTTACAAAAAAAAAAAATTATCTCCCACTTTTTTTGCTCTCTATTTACTCACTATTCAATATTTCCATCTTTGATACATTTAAAATGAACCAATCATTTAGTGTGTCCACAAATATGTCAATCTCTAGGAAAAAAAACGTCCTAGAAGGAGAGGAAGAGGACGTCAATGTTTTTCTTACCTCTATAGGTCTCTTTTTTTTCCCAACATTATTGGTCTGAAGTTTCTCCGGCTGTGGCAATGCCCTACTAACTGGTGGTCTGAAATAAAGAACTGTGAATAAGAGAAGGCTGTCCGTCACCCATTCCATACTAACACAGCACCTTCCAACCAGCTACTGCATATGGAAAACTTACAGCCCTATCCTGCTTAGCTGATATCTGTATTCATCTTTAACAGAAATACCTCTGACAAAGCGGGGGGGGGGGGGGGGGGGGGGGGGGCGGGGCAACAAAAAACCACCTCTGTTTAACATGCTAGGTTTTCTGACAGTTCTTCAACAATCCATGAGGTTAATGCAAAAGCTGTTCTGCAATGAACGACCGCTGATAAAATATTCTTAGCTTTTTCATGCTATATTCTTAAGGTACTTCCATCTCTGTAGCAATTTTTATTACGTAAGCTTTAAAGGCTTACCTGGTTAATCTAAATACTTGAGATAATCATTCCTGTTCCCAAACACCTTCAGTAGGCCCTAACTCTTCCTATTTTTTGAATAGTTCATAAAGAACTAACTCCATGTTTACCTGCCCATTCACTCTTGCATCAACAGAAACAAATTATTGATAAACGCTTAGTTGGAAGTAAGCCATCACCACGCAAATGCATGACTATCAGCCATAACTCATGTTCCGCTGTTCTGAATAGCCCAGATTTAATTAAGAAATCTCAACTAGATACGTTTGATAAATATCTGTACCATATCTTTCAGATTATGTTTAACTGTTCATATACAAAGAAACATACAAACAAGTTTTATTTATCAAAATTATGCAATTATTTCTAGGAATTTGCAGGAGTATTGCTTATTGCTTCTATATATACAGCATATGTGCCCATAAAAAGAAACCTTTAAGTTTGACCCTTAAGAGGAACAATTAGTTTAAAAATAAATTCTACTGATGGATTCAATGAAATCTAGGCGATTTAATCCAGAAGGCTGTGTGACAAACTAATATCACATACAAAGCAACAGGTCAGCTCTCTTTCATATTCCCTTTTTAGCATGAAGTACTTTTAATTCCAATTTCTGGTCTTGAATGATGACTTTGATGCAAAATAATCACCATGTCTTTTCTAAGAGCAACAGACTATGGTTTGTTTGTACACTGTATATTTTGAACTACATTCGAAGTATTTTTTCAGTTATTCAAATAAAATACCATTTTCTGAGCTTTATTCCTCCATTTTCCCTGAATAATTTTAGTACAATTTATAGGTTGATGTCATATCACCAATCAAAAGATTCGTACATACTATAAAGCAAATTATACCGCAACTATGTAGTGAGTTCTGAGATACTTCAGTTACTTCCCCTACACTTAGAAGCCTGTAAAGTATCTATGGCAAAAAAAATTATAGAAGAAAAACAGATGATGAAAAATTCCTGTCTGGTAAAAAAGTCTGTTGGATGCCTGGATCACACAAACATGATCAAGTTTATTAAAACTCGCTGTTGTGTTAGATAGCGCCAGAGGGAAGTACTTGAAGTATTACATTAAGCATCATAAATCTAGATTTTATGAAATGTAAAATTTTTTACAACAGAAAATCCAAATCCAGATCTAAAAACAAATACTGCTGCTTTACACTGGATAGTTGAGACAATGAGTCCTTTCACAGAGGGGGAATATGGGCTGTATTAAACACATTCTTATCAGAGCAAAGTATGAAATAATAATTTGAAGTTAAATAGAAAATTCAAGGCATGAAGGAAAACAACTAAGGTTCACATTTCATATTCATTCATAAATAAGTGCAAATGAAAACAGAGAACACTAATTGAAGTATGGAGAAAGACTTTTATAACTTCACAAAGAACGGCAGTCTAACATTTGGGGTTTGCTACTCTAAAATTTTTACTCTTGGAAAACAGACTTCTACTAAAGCATCAGTAAAGGCAAAAACTGGGGACATCTACCACATATAGCAATGAAGGTCAGAAAAGGAGTCCAATGTGGACATGCACTAAAGGTCTCCTCGCTCAGAGAAAAATATTCAAAGATAATGGCATTTAAACGCACTCTTTCCGTCCTGCTTGAAATGTGTCTGGTGGGAATGTACCCCCAGATTTCATTCTCAAAGGTCCTCAGTTAAAGATCTTTTTTTCATCTCAGCTCTGCAGTTAGAAGGAATTCACATACACCTTGAGACAGAAAAGCAAAGCATTCGAATTTCTTTTTCAGTTATAGCCTGGACTTAGCTCACAGCCATTAACATCCTGTCCCTTAGTCTGTGAAGGTGAAAAAGTATTCTCCTAATTTTTGGAAAAGAGAAGGAAAAGCTAAACAAGGACGATCTGGGCTGCCCTCATCATCTCTACAAGCATGTTGGCCAATACGGGAAGCCAGGAATATATCTGATTTCTGTCAGCAATCCCAACATCCAATTTCATGACCATTTTTGAATCACTACTGTCTCTCAACCAATTCTTTCTACCAATTTGATGCAAAATTCCTAGCACACCAGCTATTTTCCAGGTCCCTTCTTCTCTTCTGTCCTATCACCACTGACTCCTAGCATCCTCTCATCTAGGCTAGTCATATTACAACAATAGTATCGCTAAGCATGATTAAAATTCTCACTTTTTAATTTTAAAAAATAAAGAAACTACACTTTTAGTTAGAAGCTTCTAAATTATGAACAGAAAACACTCCCAATAGGTCATAATGTTGTTCATATTAAATATATATGGAGAGAAGTCATCTGAAGTTTTGCGGAGGAAAAAAATATCTTTGGCCATATTTCTTCCCCCCCCTTCAGAGTATATGAGCAATTTCAGTTACAAATACACTGATTGAGAAGCATCCAGTGCCACAGAAACCTTCTTATCACTGTGTGCCACTCAAAGTTAATCAAATCCAATCAAGTAAAACTACTGAAATGCATGAACAAAAACCGAAAGGCACAGGTTCTGTGTGGGGAATGGGCTTTCTGAAAGCACTTCAGTGATACGGAGAATAAAAACCTGCCCTTATTCAAGTAAATGAAGAGACAGAGAAAGAGAGAAACTAATACAGCCCAGGTCCAATTAAAATTTGCCGGGGTGGGTGGGGATATCAGCCAGCTTCATCAAACATCTGAGGTAAATTTACATTAAGATTCCCTCTTCTCTCATAAAGAACAACTTTTTTTTCCAACCTCTTTTGTGAAATGGGTCACACTGAATCCCCAAAATACTAACAAATAAGTTAATACCATACCATGGTACGGTATTATGAGGGTTATGATATATTGTATAGTTAATACCATACAAAAGAATAAAGTGAATGTACATTGGTCAATAACAATTGACTGGCCAATTTATACTTAGCTGTATTATCTCACAGGCCACCCAAACCATTTATACAAGTACCCATCTATGAAAGACTAACTCTATATCGATTCAGAGCAGTGGAACTGGAATGCAAATTACAAGCACGGAAGTATTTTTTTCCCAATTAAGTTTCAAGCTGACATTTAAAAGCGGGAATGTTGAAGGACACCAGAATACATTTTCCAAGTGCTTTTTTTAAAGGTGCAAAAACTGAAGATATTTTTCATTTGCTATTTAATGTGCAGGAAAGTGACTAATGGCATATAAAACACACAGTGACCATATACCTGCACATATAACTGGCTGCATGCTCAAAAACAGTGTGCAAAAGATGGGAAGGAGAGCGTGAATAACATTTTGGGCTGAATGCACATATGGATGGGATCAGTTTGAACATGTGGAAGTAAAGTTCCAGCCATCTATCACAGGGGACATAAATACCTTAAACTGACACTTTATTTTCAAGATGAAAATAGAATCCATATATATATTTTAATATTTCATGTTATGAGACCATGAAAATGGAATAAAAGCATTTCGAAGTAGTTTCTGAAACAAAGAAGTTGCTTTTTCATGGTTTTAGACATAGTTTTAATATTATTGATACTGCCACCCATGTTGTTTTGTATCATGATGTTGTATTTCACTCCCTACTTCATTATCAATACTGAGTTTCTAAAGTTATTAACAGAAAAAGGGATGATCTTCCCCGATTAATATAAACTGCCATCAATTCTTTGAGTTCCATGGTAACTTATGGCAATGTCAATCACATCTATTTCTGTTTTAAAAATCCAAAGGTTATTGTAGGCATGATTTCATAGAGCAAATTATAGCTGTGGGTACAAAAGAAAAAAGCCCCTTCCTGTGAGGGTCACCCATAGCTGCCCCTCGTACTTTGGGGGACTTGCAGAGAATTTAACAATTGATTTTGCACTCGCCTTCAACATGAAGTGACTTTCACTGCCCTCCCCAACAGGTGTTGGCAAGCATGAAGTAGAGAATTAATTTTAAAAGTAAGGAGGAGTTCTTTCCATTTACTCTTGATAAGATTTTCAGTGTCACTTTTGAAACTTTAGAGGTCTGATTTCCATTAGAAGATAATGAAACCCGGTAATTTTTAAATACCACTTCTTGACAATGATTACTCATAATTACTTTCCTATTTCCTATGAATAGTAAGTGCCATGTTATAGGCACTAACGTGGATATAGGTAATCTAATACTTAAATAATTTAACAACACACACACCTTGACATGTCAGGCGAGACTGTCCCATCAAATGTAAAACAATCCATTTTTGAGGTGGATGGCTGTCTACTAGGGACTGGAGAGAGTGCTAATCTCTATATTTTAATAAATATTATTGAAAAATACTATTAGTAAAACATAGGGAAGTTTAATGGTCCATGTAGTTAATTTTATATTGGTAGGTAAAGAAATACCTAGCTTACTGTATGGAACAGAACTACAATGAATATATATAAATTTAAAATTTGTAATACGCCAATATTCTGAAGAGTGATAGGTGCATGGTATAGCACCCAACATGACAGATGGCTTTTTAAGGAAAATGGGAGATGACAGTAAAACATGGACTAGATAGCAAAATAAAAGCATTACCTGGAACCTCTTTCAGCAGCAGGTAGGAAAGAGAAAAGGATTACTTATACAAGTTTGGCTGAAAGCTAGGTGTCACTGAATTATTCATAGAAATAATTATTATTGACTTTCTGGTTTGTTTACTTTTTATAACAAGGGGATTATTCACAACTTCATAGGTTACGTAAATCTATTATTTGTACAGACAACCTCCATTCACTTAAATAAGAGTTTTGAACATGTGTTGGCATCAGAACGTAATTCCTAGGAATGATTCCTACTGTAAACAGAAAGAAAGCAGAAGCAGACCCAAAAACCTTGGATGTATATCAAGTGTTTAAAGAGTTGGCAAACACAACACCTGAGTTACTTAAAAAAAGGTTGTGCAGGTTTAACTTCCCAAAATGAGCTGATGGATAGAACAGGCAACTCACTATTAAAGACAGATGTTCAAGTTCACTCATAAAAATAACATTCAGTTATCCTAAAATACAATTATCTCAGATAGTCAAAACACGTGGGGTACTAAGCACTGCTGATCTACTGTTTTTTAACAACTATTTAATTCAGTTTATATTAACTGAAGATATTTCAGCATCTATTTCACAAATTTGATGAACTGGATGGATTTTCTCAGTCACATAGGATGCCTACTCCTATACTCTGACTAGCAAAAAAATCATGATTAGCCATCAGAATATATGGGCACGTAGAGATTATTTCCTAATATTTGTACTGTGCATTGGCACTTTTCATTAGTCTGATTAGCAGGTACACTTCCTTTGTTTTGATTTGCCTTTCTTTTAAGAACTACCAAGCAATTCCACTGCAGCAAGGAGGAAACTAGTTACCAGTCTTTTTTACTTAATGGTGAAGCAAAAATAATTCTTCTCTCATCTGTTACAGAAAACTTTCCAGAAAATTAAGAAAACAGTGTTAACAACTCAGAAATGGATTTTTTTTCCCCTCAATGAAAATAATCTGTTTTACTGAATCTCCTCTAATTAGTTCCAATTTTATTCTGCAATGCAAGACTGGCACACTATTTCTTCATACAGGAAACAGCTAAATCTTTTCTCCCAATAAAATTCAAATGTATCTTGAACAGGTTTTACAGTCAATAACATGCAATTCTTCAAGGACTACAGAATTCAAATACCTTCAGATATTTTTCAGAGTAAGCGCTATGCAGGGGAAATGAGAGTTTCATCAAGAATGGAGCATAGTTTTCTCTTACAATTTTTTGAGTCCACTGAACAAAATGTTCATGTAGTCAGAGGAAAATTTTTAGCTTTCATTTGGCAGTTTCAATTCTTTAATTTCATGATTTAAGTAAGGAACAAGATTTTCCGTATGGACCACATGTGACATATCTAATTATTTGCTGGCAAATATTTACACATATGGAGATATGATTGGATGCCTAATTGATTCAAGGCAGATTTCATAAAAGGCTTTTGTGTTGTCTTCATCACTGAAATATGCATGACATTTGGAGCTGTATTCAACCTATCTAGAAATATGCCTGTGTTTCGGTTACCCTTTTCTTGAGGTCTTTGATAAATGCATATTGTTCGTGTAACTTCTTAGATTCTCTTGATAAAGTCAGTCTACACAGATCAGAACCCAAATAGAAATCTTCCAACCCTCATCACTGGGCCATGCAATTGTACTGCTAGACATTTCTTTCCTGGTCACATCTGATTATTTTAGTTGAAAAATGAATAGTTTTTTTCTCCTTGCATTCAAAACTGGAGATTATTTGTTAAATCTTGATACTTTGGTAATTGGCTTTCTGATTTCCTCAAAGACATGGACTTTAGCTCAGCTTTGGGAGGAAAAAATAATTACCTCACACTGGTAAAGTGTGAGGAAAGACTGTTCCTTTCCATAATGTTGTTCTAGTGCATTGCTAGTGCTATAAACCACAGCAATACAAATAACTGAAGATAATGAAATTCCTGCTTGTGAAGAATGAAATCTTCAGATATTTCAGGGTTTATATCTCAAGGTTAATGCCCTGTACTAACATACATTCCAATGTGCGGCAACTGATTCACAGCTTCGAAAAGCCCTACTTTCTTTCTAAAACTGTTTAAAAAAAAGTTAATGTGAAATTTAAACTTTCCTGTAATCTAACTTATTCTGCAAACAGGGTGAACAGAGAGAGGGAAGAAGTTGCTAATAGAAAGTCCCTTGCTATAATTTTTCATTTTGATTCCTGGCTTCTGCCCTTTCCCAAATCACACAAGTTGACAGAGCGAAAGGAGAGGATAAAGTTAAATTTTTACCAAAAGAACTTTGGAATCTCTGCTATTTACATTCATATCACAAGTCACTAGACTAGCAAGCAAAAAAATCTAATTGCATTCTGTTCATTTATCCAAAACGTATGGAAGATGTTTGTATAAAATCTCTGAATTTCTCTTTCAGTGGCAATTCACAAGGTGATAATTGTGAGGTTCAGATAAACGAAGCCTCATTTCAGTAGCTTCCTCCCTCTTCCAGCCCCTTGGAAGTACAATTTAGGTTTAATTACTGTCTGCTTCAGGTAAAAAAAAATTCTTCACTTCTGGATCAGTAAAGGACTAGTTTTTAAATAGTTCCCTATGATTCCCTTCCCGCTATGAATACATAAGGATCTAAAATAGGTTATGTATTTTTGCATATTTCTATTCAACATATACACCTTTACAGCGCTAGCACCTCCTATTTTGAAAAAATACCCGCCTCTCTCATTTTCTTTCGAATACTGAATTGCTTAGATAAGACTGTTACCAAAAAAGTCCCAGAAAAAGTGGGGAAAATCATGTTTGTCCTGAAGGAAAAAATAAAAACATCACTGCCTAGAAGTATGAGCAACTCACATCTCAAGTTAATGTGTTAGCCATAAAAATGATTAAGACATAGAAACGTCCACTGCTCCTAGTAAAACTGTGCTATTGTGAAGAGAAAAACAATATTTTTTTTTAACTTCTGCTATTGCAAGGAAAAAAAGTAATTTATGAGCAAAACCAGAAAACTGAGAACACTACCTCTGTTGGACAGCAAATAACCTTTTGTTCAGATTCATGTTCTGGGAATCACATTTACATTTTGAATTAAGGGTCACTGGAAGAAAATTATTATGCTACACCAAAAGCAGAATCCCATGTTCCACACTTCACAGAGAAGTTACCTACCCACCAGACTCCAGTGTTTTGCAGCCTCTTTTGCTCAGGGTCTTTCTGACCCTAGGGATTCTTTCACTGCTTTCTGCAGAGCTTTAGCAAAAAGAGTGACACTGTTCTGACCCACCTGGTGATATGTATTTGCATTTTTGATAGACTAAATGGCCTACAACTCTGATATCCTATATCACCCTACTACTTACAACATAAAAGGTAAGATCAACTCAACCTTTCTAATAATATTAGAATCAAAATAAGTTTAGTGAATCAATTTTTGGTAGCCAGTTGAGTAATTTCCGACTCTAAATCCAAGCCGTGGTCTTAGACTACAACTCTTGGCCTCACAGATGTGCTTTTGTGAGAGTAGTAGGAAAGAGGTAAGATTTCAGGTATGCTTCTTCCTTTAGTGTTATCCTATTGTTTATCTCATTTAATACTCTGGATACTAAAAATCATACATCTTCTATACAGATGTAACTTCACTACACAGCTAGGGTTTATGAATTCCACTTCAGCTGTCAGGTACAACAATCTTTAGTAGTAAATACATTTTTGGTATGGTCTTTAAAGTCTTTATACACAGCCTTAGAGTTCAATTATCTGGCAGTATTTACCTCCATCTTCTCCCATAAAGAACTAAACTCTTCCTACATTCAATAGTAAAAGAGGTTCAGATACTTCCTAATAAGGAATCTCCTTTATACGCAAAGTCAAAATTACTTGAAAGACATTCTCAGAAGCACATTCTACACTGGTGTGTACCTGTGATCCTGAGAATACAAGGATTCCAATAAAGTGTTACTACAAGAAACATATCTCTTCTAATGTTTGGCAGTCAATGTAACAAGCCTACACACAACATGGAATGCCACAGATGTACTGCCCACACTCTGAGCAGTATACTCAAATACCCTGTAAATGAACAAACACAGAAGAAAAGTCTGTATAAGTTATACACGCTTTGTATAACTTCAACAGAAACACTGACTTTACAGACATACATTTTTTAAAAGCCTAACACAGAATTAATTTGATAAAGATTGCTAGTGGTTTGATCTAAAATTTAGATGAAGACAGTGGCTTTCTTGATTCTGTCAAGTTGTCTGCAGAAGGATACGTAGAGGTTAACACAATTGTATCATCTGTCACCACAGGGATGTGATTTCACTGTGGAAACACGGTCCAGGTAGGTACGAGAGGGGTTCTCCTTTCTTAACCAGTGTGGGTCCAAGTGTCCTGGCAGCTCAGTCTGCAAAGTCTGAAGGGTAGCCTACAGCCTGAGCATTTGTTGTGCGACAAATGTAAGAGCATGGTTTTGAGTATGTGTATATTCTAAACAGAGTATGTGCAAAACCTCATTACCTAATGCAGGCACCTAAGCTAGTGACTCTGCATGTCATACGAATGCTACGTGGACCTACCAGCTCACATCCTGAAGTAGTGTAGATGCATTGGTAAAATGCTGCAGCCCAGTCAATAACGCTGCTCTTGTCCCTGAAGCTTTATTAGCTCCAACACAGCGGTGCAGATGTGGTGATACTGCTCATATGGCCACCTCAGACATCTCTGCAACGTGCTCCCTGCACTTTTTATTCCATGTTGGACCTCTGCCCCAACACTGTGATACAGTCTTACAGAAGTCCACAAGAAGTTAGGCAAGCTCTCTGACTATAGCTACTTAAATCAAGCCATTCCTTAGCCACTCCAAAGTATTAAGAAAAGAGGATGAGATTTGATAACCTCCCATATACTCTATTTAGCACCCACTCACGTTTACTCAGACTGAGAACTGGGCTTATTCATTGTCCCTTATCCCTTTTCTACCCATTAACTCTTTGCTATTAAATAGTAGCTTGTTAAAGTCTTCACTTCTATTTCAAAGCATAACTACTTTCCCAAGCAGCTTAAGTTATTAAAATGCGTTTGATCCTGGACTTTGTATAAATGAACTTACCTCACTACCCCCTGCCTTCATAGGAAGCCAAAGGGAAATAAAAATAAAATAAAAATTAGTATCTCTGAAAGCAGACTTACTAAAACATTTACCAATTTTACACAATATTAACTAGGACAGAAGTTAAAATGCATTATAGTAACTTTATTCTTGTTTTATTCTTCACAGAAACTTTTCTTTGAAGTTTTAGGGCCCCAACTTTTAAACAATGCAGGCAATGGAATTCTTTCATTAACTTTTATGCATTCTGAATTAGAATCTAGTTTCCAGAAACAATTATTGAGTGAAATACAAGAAGTCTGTAATTTCATTTAAAAAACAAAACAAAAAAAATCTTTAATCACAGCTTTCATTAACAAGAGTAAATATAAATCAAAAATGTTGATACCGTGGACATTTCTTTTTGATTTCCACATCAAATATGTTTAATTAATAAACAGAAAGACCATTTCTCATTTTAAATGCAAGACAGGGAGCCACAGCTTTATACGCAGGCATCCATTCTCTGCTTCAGCAGCACAACTTAAAAACAAAAGATGACAAAAAAACTCCCACAAATGTCAGGCTGCGTTTCTCAACAAGGGCATCACAGATCTGTCGGCTTCACTGTGGAAAGAGGCGTGTGCTCCTCACATTCCTGCAGGAAGCTTCCAATCTGCTACTCCTCTATAACCTTACACCTAATCATACCATGTTGTGTTCTCCTCACTTCCCTCTGTAACACTAGCGTCACTCAGCTGCCACCGTATGGCGTTAGGAATACCTCTCTCCTTTTCCCTCACATACACTGTCCACATCTATTTTGCTGACAACAAACAACTTTCATGGTCCTGTGCTCAGCTGCAGATTTGACAACAGATTATGTTCTAGTGGTCATAAACTCTTTTTCTTATTTCACAACTACTTTACCTGCTGGTCTTATTCTACTCTGCTCCCCAGCCCCTCCTCTTCTAAAGCACACGATAGCGAACCAAGCTATACAGCTAACACTGCAAAGCAATCAACTTCATTTTCCAAGACTCACTAATAGAAACTGCAGAACCACTGTGGACAGAATTTTTCAAAGAAAGGCAGAAGTTATCTGCAGACAGAAACAATGCGAGAAGCAATTACAGCTCAATTAGTCAGATTAGTTTGTTGGCAAAAAAAAAAAAAAAATTGAGAGCTGTCTTTCAATAAAACAATTGTACAGGTTCATGCCTATAATGCCATCACTAGATACCACTTGGTATTTAAGTTTCAAAACGAACATATCAAACACCAGCAAATAACACAATTATTTCAAAAAACTCCCCAAACATAATAGTATACCTACATCATTTGTAGTCCTCTGTGCTCTCTAAAAAAGTACAACCTAGTCCTTAGGCAAGACTTTTCTTAAGTTGGCGTTTGGTTGTTTTTTCTCCAAAGAAATAATTCCACTCATTTTATACATATCCTTTTTAGTTGTATATATATTCCAATATAGTTACATTTTACTATTAATCATATTTTCAGATTCCTTTCTTGACTAGAATTTTAATTTAGCAATTACCTTTCATCTAAGGTTGGCTCCTTTTGTTGCAGATGAGGCTTAATTCCAAACATTGGTCTAATGTTTGTTGATAAGGCTTTGATGGTATAATTAATTTCATTTTCCCTTGTCACATCACTGTCATAACCTAACAAAATGAGAGTGCACAGTATCAAAACAAAATAAGATACCAGAAAAAACAAATTAAATCATAATTTGTGCAGGTTTCAACAACGTACTGGACTACAAGAACAATTATACCTTGTATTATTAGTAACATAAACACGCAACAGAAAGAAAGTAGCTGGGAATCATGAACATTGTTAATAAAAGACATTCTAAGATAAAGGTTCTCTACAGTATCTTTGTGGAAAAAATGATTAAAAAAAGATTCAAGAGACATTCAGAGCTACCCCATTTCTGCTTTGTTGGGCCTTAACTCAGGGTCACTAACAAAGGACTTTACTACATGACACCTGCTGCTAAATTCACAGAATCCAGGTTGGAAGGGACCTCAAGGATCATCTGGTCCAACCTTTCTTGGCCAAAGCACAGTCTAGACAAGATGGCCCAGCCGCCTGTCCAACTGAATCTTAAAAGTGTCCAATGATGAGGGGATCCACCACTTCCCTGGGGACATTATTCCAATGGCTGATTGTTCTTATTGTGAAAAATTTTCCTCTTGTGTCCAAATGGAATCTCCCCTGGAGTAACTTGTACCCATTACCCCTCATCTTTTCTTCGATATTTAAGATTAAAACAATCATATGTAAAACTTGATTATTTCTAGATCAGCAGTTTTCCAATAATCGAGTCTCCTTGAGATAGCATAACCCAGCTAGTTTTATAAATTATCACTGACCTCCATCTTCTTCAGAATCTAGATCAGACTCTTCACTGTCACACTGCCTGCTATCCCGATGTCCTTCCATCTCATAAGTCCACAGCATTAAAGAGGTGTCTGCTCCTCCAACAGTGACCAACAAACTGTCATCATAGGTCCAACGGACATTTGTTACATGGGTACTGTGAGCAACATACCTCTTAAATTTTCCAAACTTTCCCTAAAAAGGGAGAAGAAAAGACACATATCAAATTTAACCAGTCTGCTAGATAAAACTGAAATGAGCTGCCAGTGCACAACAAAATGTTCTTAACTTCTTTACAGTTTATGCTTCAGCTGTTTTGCATTTGTATGTATCACATGATTTGCCAAGTTCTTCTCCTATAGCAACTTCATGAAACGTTAACCATATTTCCATACCAAGCATACAAGAATTTGTTTATAAACAGATTCCAGCAATAAACACTGGATCATTTTTCCTAAGAGAGAAAATAGTCTAGCAGATTAAGAATAAAATGCACATAGAGTATTTGGAGTCAAGACTCGTGCATTGTTACCAACCCTAGCATGGCAAAATATGGAAGACATATTTACGGATAAATAACGGGCAACTAGAAAGGTTCTAGAAGAGCAGTAAAAATATAATGTGTTTCCAGAATGGCTTTTCTAATGATGCATGTTTAAACAGTATTAAAACTCTTAATCTTAGAGAAAAATGACTGAGGTTGGACAGAATGAAGGTCTCTAAAATCATGAGTGGAGTGAAACGAAGGTGAGGAAGAAATGATCATTGTCTTCCAAAACAATAGTTTAAGGGGCTAAAAATGACACTGATAAAAACCACACTGAGGATATTAATGCCTAAGATATTATTAGACGGTGCCTGTTCCATTCCCATGCTTAGTTTTTTCCTATGCATTTGCCACTGTCAGTGATAGAACTGACATGAGGTGGCTCTTCAGTCTAACCCGGAATGGTCATTCTTACTGGCTGAAAGTTTAATGCATTGCAAATTGCAGTGCAATGTTGAATGTTTTCTTTGATCATAAGCTCAAAAGTATAAAAGCACCATTTTGCTCTGAGTGATGAGTTTTTACAGTTTTGAAAAGGCAGTTTTATTCATCATCTCCACGAACCGCTGAAAATTACTTACTTTAGCAGGGTATCGAAACAGTTTCACAAATCCAAAATCATCTCCTGTGGCTAATACTTTACTGTCACTAGTGAGGCATGAAGCAGTTACATCTGTGACTTCACCAATTATTGGCCAGATTCCTTCACAGCAAGAGCCCAAAACACTTGTCCATGATGCCCAGCCAATCTTTTCTACCTATAAAAACAACTTGTTTGAGACAGAGCACGCTTCTTCCCAGGCAATTTTCTTCCATACCTGATTTCAAGAAAAAGTCCTTGCACTGAAAAATACGACACATCTAAAAGATTAACCACTTACTTTCTGACTCTTCAGGATTTTATTTGAGATCCTTAATTTTAACTCTGTTAACTTCCAGTTTCAAAGCCTCTAGAAGTATTTAAAAATTTTTGACCTTACCTGCCCTTCCAGGTTAGGGAAAAGAAATTACATTTTTCAAGACTGCCTTTCAGTCTTATAGAAAATATTATTTGAAAATTATCCATTATCACTCTCTGCCCTATGACTATGCTCTATGTCTGAGAAAACAAATCAATATCTACAATATACTACACTTGCCTATGTATATTATGTATACTATATTGCATTGTTATGTAAAGACATTCATGACGTCTTCCACAGCAGGTTTAGGGCTAAGTAATCTACAATCGGTTTCCAAAGGTGTTCAGGTATCAAAAGAGGCATACAGAAGTCCGGTGAGATCTTCATGAGTACCTAAGTCAGCCAAATGTCCATTTCTTAACAGAAGAGACAAATTGATATCCCCTATGTATTTTATCATTCTGATTACATCACCTAATGAAATACGCTGCAAAAAAAGGATAAAGGATAGCAAATACCTGAAAAGAAGCTTTTTCAACAGACCAATTAAAATCACGGTTTTATACATCATTCCCTCTTATGCAGTATAGACAGTTGCATCAATAAATCTGATTTGCCATCAAGTTAAGAAGGCAGTCTATTTCCTTACCTCTAAGCTAGGAATTGTCTGTTTTTTCCCACGAGGAGCTTCAAAAAACAACTGCTCTTTAGCACCAGTGTTGACTTGCAAGAGCTTCCCTATAAAACATATTACATATTGTATATTAACATTAAATAGAAGATTCCATTTAAAAAAAAAAGTTATTTTGAAACTTTTGTTGCTAACAGCATTACACAGACTATTTGTTTCCAATGGAAAAAGCTGCATACATAAACAGTGGAGCTGGAAGTATGGGCCTCTGAATCCTTCAACCCCTTAAATTCACAGTCCTTCCTCCTCTCTTTGAAAACTGCAATAATGCATTACTTTTCTCTCCTGTTTAAGGTCTTCCCATCAGATGGTAGACAAAACGTGCTGCATCTACTTCAGAGCTTGTTTGTGACAACCAGCGGACCAGTATGCGTGTGCACTTGGGACTGAGAAGCAAATATGCTGCCCAGCCAATGACTGCTTCCAAGCAGCTGGCTTCTGCTTGCCTTTACACTGCTTCTTTTCTGAGGAAAATTCTCATTAATGTTTCCGTCCTCTTCCTGTTTTCAAAATTCTCAGATGAAGCTAACGTATAACACTCTTAAATTGGACAGTTTCAAAAGTGATCATGTAGAAGAATAAGAGCAGGAAACTAAGAGACTGCACAACTGCACTGCCTTGGTTTTGTATGAAACAGGACTAAAGTTAGTGTTGAAGTTAGTCACGTATTAAGACCCAGGAAGACAGGAAATCCAGTCTTTCTGCTATTTTTGACAACACAGATATATATATTCCTGAGCTACAGATGCAACTGCATCATGCAGTACATTTTTCAAGAAGTACAAGTCAAACAATAAACACAGAAGATGTTAAAAAAACCCAAACCACTCTATTTTACTTCAAATTGCACAAATTCTAAAAATATAAACACTAGTAAAAATCATGTTTTTATATTTATTCAGATGCTGTGAGCATACTCAAAAACCAAAGAAGCAAATCTGTCAGTGATGCCATAAATTCATACTGTGGATGTACTGTATTTAGTTCGTAATGTAATCAATCTTCCAGCAGATTTTTAGAACGATTGCTACTTACCTCTTATGTCCCAGTCCATGTGCGTGATATAGCTGGAGGCTCCCTTGCAGATTCCTACTCGTTTACTGCTCATTACATTGTAAATATCTACAAAGTTGTCACAGGATGCCACAGCTAAGTACTTTCCAGCTCCTAAAGCACATCAGTAGAAACACAAGACATTTTCAAAAATTGTAGTGCTCTGTATATTAAATAAAAGTACGTTCTGGAACTCAGCCATATGCAACTCAGATTTCTTTGAAACGAGCTTGCTAATTTATATAGTCCTCAACAGGCTAATATTCGTATCACAGTCAAAATCAGTATGAAATATACAACCATGACATCATTACATCTTCAAACAATAAAAACCTATCTCATGAAATTTTAAACATTTATCCCACTTGGAGAGCACTAAGGCTTAGGTAACCAGAAAGTAATGTTGCTTGAGAACGGGTATCAGTAATTTGCATCGAAATCTCAAAGTATTTTCACTGAAATACACTTGAGCTCCTAAGAGCTGTACTGTCTAAAAAAAACTAGCCTCACTGGGAGTGCTTAGCACTGTAGGGGGAAAAAGAAGAAAAAAAGAAGACACCAGAACTTTCTGACACACCAGTTTCAAGCATTCTCGTTCTCATTAGCTAACAGTAACCTCAGAGGAGCCAAGCTTATGCAGCTCATAAAGTGGAACCCTCAGGAGCCTGCTGGATGTTCATGATTTGACTGTTGCATTCAGGAGGTTACTATGAGCAAACCTATTCCAATAATCTCAGCCTTAAATGAGCAACATAAGACTTCACACCCAATATTTTTCAAAATGTTAATATTAGTCTTGACGGCTTATTTGTTACATGTAAAAGAGTACTAGAAATCTCTACTTCTTTTATCTTTTAAAGGTTATGAAGCTTGCTTGAACAACCTTGATATAAAAATCTTGATTTTAAATCACTTACCAGGAGAAAATCGGATCTCTGAAATAACATCTTTCCTGTGCTGGAAAGAGACTAGATCCTCCAGGGTATCTGCATTAACTATCAAAAAGCTTCCATCATTGAGACCAACAGCTAATGCTTTTCCATCAGGTGAAAAGCAGCAACATCTACCTCCTATGAGGAATACAGAAATGGCATTCAGGTACATTTATAGTGCATAATCCCTCTTTTAGATGTACTTTTCCAGTAGTAAAGGAAAGCTATTCTTAGAGTATATAGTCCAATGAAATTTTTTAGATGCTACCAAGATAATTTCCAAGCTCTGCATCTCTAGTAGCACACCGAAGCTATTAAATCGATGAGTACACAATCCCAGAATTTTAAGATTACATTTATTTGCATATTAATTGACATATGTTCTACATTAGTAACACAAATAAATCACTATTGTCTATATATTTTTAATTTGCTCTCCATCTTAGTATCTGGTGCCAGTTGTTGGTTACCATTTGCTCTGGTAGGGAGAACACAGCAGGAAAAGACCTTCTGGAACAGCCTGCCCAGGGAGGTGGTTGAGTCACCATCCCTAGAGGTGTTTAAGAAACGACTAGATGTGGCACTTCAGGGCATGCTCTAGTGGCAGAGATTGTAGGTTGTTTGGTTGGACTCGATGATCTTAAGGGTTGTTTCCAACCATGAAGATTCTGTGATTCTGGATTCACAGAATCCAGTCATTTGCTATCACTGTCACTATGTCATATAATCCTTCTAATAAACATGTCAAGTTTCATTTGAAAAAACAGTTTAATTTCCAATCAAAATTTATCTATGGTCAGCTTATATAGATTTGTTTCCATGCCAGAATGTTCCATTAGCATAAATATTTTTCCCTACTATTAGGGATGATTAACTTGTAGACAGTAGTCCTTTATTTAGCTGACTCCACCACAAAGCTTCTCATTCATTACCCTGTAGCTTCTCCCTCTCCATACTCAACTTTCGGTTTAATTTCATTCAGCTGAACACAGATGAGAAGTTTATACCAAAAAATACTCTGATTAGCCTCTTGTAAATTATATGCATACCTCATTATGTTCTGGGAAAAATACCTCACTATCACAGGTAATTGTCATCCTGCCATCCACTAGAACATCCTGAGCCTTCTGCTCCTCAGTTACTCCTCAGCTACAAAGGCATTTTTCTTACAGTCACTGAGTCTTGCCTTTTTTAATTACCAACTATTATCTCATTTACATTAGTGCAATCTGCAGAAGTATCCAGCTCTTTCTGTACAGTACACAGGTACTTTTTAAGACCGCCAAAGCATCTCAAAGCGTGTCTCATCAGCAAATTAAGCAATCCTTACTCTTCTGCCAAAACTACTCTTAAAGCTATTAAGAAATATCAGCTTCAAGACTTGAGCAGACCACAAACTTGAAACTTTCTTGTTTAATCTCTGCTTGTGCCAGCTCATGACTCTTCTTACATTTACTTTATTAATCCAAATCATCTTCAACTAAGCTTCCTATAAGGTTTGGATCAAAATGCTTTACTGAATGTCAAACAGATAAAGCCTATTGTATTCCCTTGTCTAGCAAAGCATATATACCATTAAAAGCTTGTTAAGGCCAGCCTGGTCTAATCCTAAAAAAAGTCTCCTTACGTGACGTCACTTACAACAGATTTTCCAACTGTCAAAATAGAATTCAGTTACAGTATACAATGAGTAAGAATTTTATGACTGTTCTCTTTCCTCGACATTCCAGATTCTTCCAAAAATTTCTAGATTCAAAGTCCTCCACTGTTCAAAAAAAGCTTGCAATACTATAAGCAATATGGCAGAATTATGTAATTGGCTCAACCTTTATTGTAATTTCACTGACTTTAAATTATTTGCAATTGTAACATTCAAGAACAGTATTACGAAGAAATCTTTCTTACAGATTCATTAGCTTAAGGGCTACATAACTCATGAACATAGCATCGATGAAATAATTTGAGGAACGAAAGGAATTTATTCAGTCTTGCTTTTGAAAGATTCATAATGCTAGTAAATGTCAACTGAATTCAGTTAAATATTTTTTCATACTAAGCATCTTACCCTTCTTCAATTTGCGAACAGCTAACATACAATGGCTAGGAGATAAATCCCATATTCTTAAGGTTTTGTCATCACTTACAGTGGCACAAATAGGCAAATGAGGATGAGTAGCTAGACCCCAAACTTCCCCCTCCATGTGACCCTGAAAAAACACAATGAATCAGATGACTTTGTATTTTAAACTGACATATGAAATAATACATTTAAGGAAGTTTAGAAATAGAGAGAGAACATGCATATCGTTAGAGGATGAAAAAGAAGTATCTCAATAGAAACACCTGAAAAAAACCTCACTCTGCTACACACAAGTAAAAGTGCAAATTATAGTAATTATCAGTAGAGAAAATTTTTCCCTGAGAAATAATCCTCACACACATCTATGTCAATGACATGGACAGTGGGATCGAGTGCACCCTCAGCCAAGTTTGCTGATGACACCAAGCTGTGTGAAGCAGTTGACACACCTGAGGGTTGGGATGCCATCCAGAGGGACCTGGACAACTTTGAGAAGTGGGCCCACGTGAACCTCAGGCCACAAAAATGATCAAAGGGCTGGAGCACCTTTCCTATGAAGACAGGCTGAGAAAGTTGGGGTTGGTCAGCCTGGAGAAGAGAAGGCTCTGGGGAGACCTTATTGCAGCTTTTCAGTAGTTAAAGGGAAGAAGAAGATGGGGACAAACTTTTTAGCAGGGCTGTTCAGATAGGACATGGAGTAAAGGTTTTAAACTAAAAGAGGGACGATTTAGACTAGATATAAGGAAGAAATATTTTACAATAAGGGTGGTGAAACGCTGGCAGAGGTTGCTCAAAGAGGTGGTAGATGCCCCATTCCTGGAAACATTCAAGGTCAGGTTGGACGGGGCTCTGAGCAACCTGATCTAGTTGAAGATGTCCCTGCTGATTGCAGGGGGGTTGGAGCAGATGACCTTTAAGGGTCCCTTCCAACCCAAACTATTCTCTGATTCTATGATCTAGATTATTATTTTTTTTATTTACCTTAGGTTCTAACAGATTTTTTAAAAAAAATCTATTTCTTTACATATTGCACTGGCCACTCAGAGGTGCGAATTGAAGTTCCACAGATTTTTATTTAAGTATGAACGAAAATCACATGATGATACGATGTAAAAAAATTTGTTTTGTAGTCAGGCTTAAGAAATGCAGTCTGTTTGGTAACCAAAATGTTTTTTACATAATCACGAAGCAGACCTAAAAGTAAACCTCAAGGAGATAACTTTTAAAAATAGGAAGAGTAATTAGTACTTAGAAAAAAGGTAATAAGGAATTTGGTGGACGATCCACTATTACACACTTTTTTACCTTTTTTTTTTTTTAAAACAGAAATATGATCTTGGTCTGCTTTAAAGGATGAACTTGTTGAACAAATTAGTCCATAAAATTCTGCGATCTGTTTGGCTCATTAAAGAGTCATAATGGTCTAGTCTAGCCTTAAAAATCTATGAACTGATAGTAACTCACTAACTTTACTCAAAATTAAAATACTTGTTATTTCACAACAGTCTTTACTTGGAAAATAAAACAGTGTTTGTGGTACGGAATATTTGACTGATATTTAGGATGTACCTGAACCAGCAGAGTTATTGGTCCACTTTTATCCACCTCCAATATTTCACCGTTCTTTGTGCCCACTAAAATATGACCATGTCCTAAAGATATGGCACGTATAGAAGGATTATCTTCTAAGAGGAGACCTAGAACATTAGAAAACAGAATATTCTCAAGTATGCCTTAAAGACGATCTTTCACACATACACACATTCCATTCTTACTGTAGAAAAAGATACTCAGTAGTAAACAAGTGAAAACATATTCCTGCATGGAAGAACTCACATGTTTGAACTCATTTGGGAGTATTTAGCAATTACCCAACTGACACTAACCTTTCTTCTCAACAGAGTAAATGTAAGAATGATAATGTAAATGTAAGACCCACTGGCAATCTTAGTGAAAAAAAAGTGCATGTAAAGCACCAACTATACTACTATACTGCTAGAATTTACGGTACCTTCAAATCTAGCTTTTATTAAACAGGTATGACAATGAGATACTCTGTATTAGAATGTTTTAGTTACTGGGTGTTTTCATACATGATTTTTGAAAATCAAACTACATACATTAGAATACAGCAGATGTAATTTTAAGGCAGGGGTGGGAGGCTATCCAGAACATCAAACAGGGAAAACAGTAAATCAGCACTAAGATCAAGAATAAATGGAAGAAATAGGAATAATAGGAACTAAAATTTTCTTACATAATTTCAAGAGACATATGGATTTACAGAAAATTAAGTCATAAAACGTACTAACAGCATACAAAACTAACCACAATTCTGAATTCCACTCCTCCTCGAAAACAAAAAAGATCAGACAAGATACTTCATGATTAGAAATATAATAGGCTTTTTGGTTACCACTTAAAAAAAAAAATAAAAATCACCTGGGTGGTAAGAGACTCAAGGTTAAATCAATCAATTCAGGCAGATAATAAGATATGCACCCACCAAATGTGCAAACAGACACTACAACATACCATTCCCCTCCCAACATAAAAATTACTTATTTAGAACCAATAAAACTTTAAAAAAAATTTTTAGTATTCATTGGGTCAAATGTGTATTTCCTCCTATTGGGGAAAGCAATTCCACAGAAAGAGTGTTCTAAAGAAAATACTTTAAATAGAATAAAAAACAGGTTAAAGTCTGCGTTACCTTTAGACCCAGGGGCCAAAGCAGCCCTTTTGATGGCATACGTTTTGAGACAACGTTCAAAGGTATCATCCCAGAGAGCTACTACCCCATCCTTTCCTCCAGTGACAAATCCCTGAGGGAGGGAAAAAAACAAAATAAAAAAAAAAATAAATCGCAAGTTATAATCAGTTATTACCTTTCCTTAATTTTTCAGTGATTTCTGTCAATATTGAAAATGGATTCTATACAACACCGTAATGCACAGAACTACAGATGTTAGAGATGAAAAGATCAGGAGCAACAAAATGAATTCTCCTGACGAAGGCAGCACACTTCTGTAGAGTCCATGTACATAGGCTGGATTTTAAAGGTCTAACCAATAAGCTTCTACCATACCAGAAAAATAACTTAATTGACGTACTGAAATGTTTTTCTTGATATTTAGGCTCAATATCCCTTTGGCTATATACAGTATATATGTACTATATAGACTATACTGAAACTCAAGTATTAGGAGGTGGAGTAACTTGGTCTAACCTAGCAAAACACAAACACATACAGAAGTTCAAACATACAACTAATCTAACTGGAACACCCACTCACATTTAAGCACATGCTTAAAGGCTTTCTGGAGTCAAAAGAAGTTGAGAATCAGGAGAGAGTACTTAGTGAGCTACAGATTGAATGCTTCTACTAGTAGACAGTAATCACTGCACAGAATAGTAAGAGTATGATCCTCCTCTCTCACAAGCTCACATATTCCATCATACTCATGGATGCTTAAATCAAAAAGTACTTCTACTTATCATAAAGTTACTATTATTTCTTTAGTAAGAGGTCATGAAAATTACTGAATAAGATGTTACTGGACCACAAAGATTTGAAAAACATTGCGTTACGTAACAAGAATTAGAGACTTGCATAAAACACTATTTTGGATGTAGACCTCACAAGGCTTTTCTGTAATGGAAATAAAGCCAATGGATTCTTGAGTTTAGGAAAGGCCTAACTTCATACACTTTTTTTGTCCAGACATCAAAAAAACAATGAGCAGTTTATTTACTTTTTCCAATGCGTGCATGCTGAACACAGGACCATCATGTGCTTTGACAGTTTTTATGAGAAACACATCTCTCCAAATACACACATCCCCTGTGGAAGTTCCAGAAAACGCCATCTCTTCCGTCCAGCCATATACTGCACACATCATTGTATCAGTTCTTCCCAACGCACCAATGCAGCCCTTTCTCCCAATTAGTCCTCCGCCTGGTTCAAACCAAAAACAAGTCATCAGATCTTTGCTTAAAATTATTTTCCATATACTATACAACCTTACAAGCAACAAGTCTTTTCTTCTCGTTCTCCCCAAGAAACTGAGCCTGAGAAGAGTTGTCAGAAAATAAAATTTTTATACTATTTGGCATCTTTCAAGACATAAAAAAACCCTTACCTTTAACTTAAATCTGGATTTGAATAGGTACATATACCCACATAGACATACAAAGAGAAAGTGCATTTATAAACCCACATCTAAACAAAAAACTTAGCATCTACCACACAGTACATAGAAATTTCTAATGAAATTAAACTGAAAGAAAAAAAAAAGTTTAAAACTTGACATCCTATCCCTTTCACAATAACACTAACAAAATCATTGTGCTAGGAAGTCTGTAGTCACACTTATCAGTCACATGATTAAGATGGGTAGGAGGAAGTATTTCAGTGATACGCTTTTCTTAGTGAGATAAGCAGAAGATGCTGCACTACATTTATTTAGTAGAATGGCCAGATTGGATGGGGCTTTGAGTAACCTGGTCTAGTGGGAGGTGTCCCTGCCCATCGCAGGGGGGTTGGCTAGATTATCTTTAAGGCCCCTTCCAACTCAACCACCCTATGATTCTATGTTTTCAGTGAGAGGATTTCTGATTTTATTTTAGAGGTATGCTATACTGGCCTCTGGATAATATAAATGTTACAGCTACATAAATTTTAAAATTCTTTAAAATACTGTCTCTAAAATCATTTGACAGGTGTAGCACAAAGCAACTTCTGGCTAGAAAGTGAGATTTATATGCTCACAATCCTCAGAGAGACTTCATGGGGTATAACACGGAAGTCCCTCAGGATCTGACGCTTAATACCATTCTCCTACTTACAGAGGCAGGATCTCTGAACCTCTCTGCCATCACTTGCCACCAATGAAAATTTATTCCGAAGCATATACTTTGGTGTCTCTTCTCACATCAAGTGCACCTGCACTAGTGCATATTTCAGAGACTTGGCATTTGTTAAGGTGCATGATACTCTACATACACTACCACTGTTAAGTCTGTTTCCCGGTGACTGCCTTGCCTGTGTGCGTTGCAGTTTTGCACAGGTGGGCTGCAGCGTTAGAGAAATTTGATTGACTGAGCAGTACCAGAGGAGAAAAAGAGGCATTTGAAACAATTTCATTTCTTTATTCAAAATCGCCATCTCCAGGCTTTTATCAGAGTTAGGATTTCTTTCTAAAGAATTTATAGTAATTCTCTCAGTAAGTATCCTGACACACTTTGTTCTTTCTATAGATAGCAAGCACCATTGTTAAAATTAATAATTTATAGAGACTTCAACAGCTCGCTCTCAGGCAACCTTGATTAATTTCTGCTGGAGCCAGAACTGAGAAAACTAGTGTAATTTTTTTTCATCACAGACTTATCTCTCCACAATTAATCTTTATCAGGGACTCATGTGACTTGATGTACATAACTTCTGCATGAATAGTTAGAACATTCTTAGCAGATTAGCTAGTCCTCTGTAGCACATGTGTCTTTCAAAAACCTCATTTTGAGGTTTGAAACAATGAAGTTCACACTAATATCAGGGAATGGATTTTTCACTCTTCAAAATTTTTCAAGCAGATAAAGCAAGCTTCTTTATCTTGGTTTTTAATTGTCAAGTTCTATCTAAACAAACAGGTCTCAACTGGCACATGTGTCCTCTTCAAGTACTTTGTGGATTTTTATAACGTTAAATTTATTTATATTTGTGCCACTTTATAACATGTATGTTCTAAAGGTCCTTCTTCCAAAAACTGTTCTATGATTTTAGAGCAGCTCTGTAACATTTTCAGATGTGCTACGTTATTAGTAGATATAAAAAACAGACAGTAGGAAATCCAGGGTCCTTTCTACTTGTGTAGCTCTAGCTCCATGGCAAACTGATCTTAAAAAGACTTCCCACTACTGCCGTAATGCCAATTAATATTATTTCTACTAGGGCAAACCTAACTTAGAGACATATAAAGAGAAAAAAATTGCCTTTAATGCATGAGACATACTATAAGAGATGCAATATTTCTATTTCAAGTAACCGAAAATGCTGTAATTCTGAAAAGTTTCCTTACCTGCCCTACGCCAGAATTTCATGTGTTTAATTCCAACCGTAATCAATTTATCAGGCATGTAAGGATTAATCTTAACAACAAAAATCTTATCTTTGCTTCCCCTGAAATGCAAAGGAGAATATTTTAAATAAAAATATAACTATTCATATTTTTAAATAGGTTTTGGTTTGAGGGTTTTTTTGCTAATGTATACCTTTTCTATCTTGCTAACATTTATTTCCAAATCATTAACAGGAATTTATTATGAAGAGGAAGAAAGCCAAAGAACAAACATACTGAGTCCCATTCTATTTTGATTACCCTTCAGTTTTCAAAGCAGGTGAGTAATTATGTTACTTCGGAAATCCACTAGGTGGCATTTTCTTTGAAAAAGAATATATATTTGCATTAAGTTTAGACACACAGCATTTAGATCTCTGACAGCTCATAATGAAACTTAGAGGTGTAAAGTAGTACATCTTATTTAAAAGTCTCTCATTTTGAAAATAAATTTCCATTCTCATCCATCTTTTAATTTATTTTTCTTGTTAGAATAAAACATATGCTGTTATATCAATTTTAAATGGAAATTTCAGTTCTTTCTAAAAACACTAAAACCTGTTATGTGTGTTAGATTTCTCACTGTGCTTCTATAAAACCAATGCTTTGCTTCAGTCCTAGAACATGAAAAACAGCTTCCAACTATGTTTGCTATCTGTGCAAGGAAAGAAATGCTTACTAGTAGATTTTTTTTTCTTTAAAACACAGAAGAGCTTCTATTCCCTAATTTTTGTTCTCTGTTCAAGAGTGACAACAATCTTTTACCTTCTGTCATTTTCAGATCACTAAATGGGCTAGTAGCAAAAAGCATGAACCAGTTTCTTTCCAAACTTACACTGTAATCTTCATTCAAGAAGATTTGTAATCAAGAATTAAGTAAAACTGGTAGGTTCACAGAGTAGGGGGATTTTTAAAAAAAAAAAAAAAGCTGAAAAAAATTTCTATCTAAAGCAACAGATGCTTAGAAACAGCAAAGTCAAAGGTTTCACAAACATTACTCAACATTGGAAATAAGAGCTTAATTAAGAGAATATTAATTCTCTTAATATTTATTAAATTAATATTAATGTAATTAATATTAATAAGATAATATTAAGAGAATTAAGAGCTTAAATAAGAGAATAATTCTGTAGATTAAAACTCTATTTAACAAAACACCTGCAAACTACTATCCCAAGAAAGATGTGATGTCTGATGAAAAAAGATTTGAAAAGCAGAGTGTACATCACCATCTCTGGTAGGGCCAACAGAAGCGCATGGAGTTAAGTTTTAAAGAACTTATTTCAGAACACATCAAATAAATGTAAATAAACTTTGCCTTCTATGTCTTCTTTCTTCACCAGTTGAGCTGTCACTATAATAATTCTTGTTGGTTCTATCAGAGCTTTGTTTTTTTCTTCCAAAAAAAGTTTTAAGGCTGTGCTAAATGTCATCGCCTGTATCACTTAAGTGATAGAAGTGATAATTTATTAGAGAACTATATTATTCTTTAATGAATGTATTTTGCTTACTGTCATTTGAGTAAATCCAGATACAAATTTTAAAGCAAAGTTAAATTCCTACCTTACTGCTGAAAGCTTTTCTCCTTTCTTCCAGTCCCAGAGTACAACAGTGTGATTGTCGTCTATTCCAACAGAAGCCAATCGTTTCCCATCCGCTAGAAAAATAAATTTATGATTAAGAGAGTAGATAGATAACATTATGTTGCAATAATAAGAAACCATATTAAATAATATTATAACTTCAAAACTATTATAAGAAGAATGTACAAACAGGTAAATAATTGTATGACACGTAGAGGCATGCCTGTCATCTGTTTGCTTTTAAACTTGAGTGGTCAGTTGGATGGAGTTTAGGGCTTGGTTACCCAGTCTAAAAATTGCACTTAGATTCTCTGTGTTTGTATGAAATCCTTTGTTCAGCTAGTTGCTGATATAGTTGCACAAAAACCTTTATCACAGATTGCACTGTGAGAATTTTCTGTCCACTCTGAAAATCCCTGTTCACTTCTGAACAGGAAAGCATTGAAGCAATACCATGAAGTTTATGAAATATCCTTAAACTTAGTAATAGCGCAAAGTCTTTGAGAAGCTCTGACACATATCCCACATTAACCTCCAAAAAAGAAGTTATTTGTGGTCACTCGTGATCAACAATTTTCTGACATTATCCAAATTGCTGTGCATCTATGTCAAAATTTATGAAATGAGATTCGCATCTTGAAAAAGGAGAACAAAACAAACGTAAGAATCAAAGACTCCAAACTACTCATCTTTGTGATTAAGACATCTTCAGTGTGAGTTTAGAGATCCTATCTAGTAAATCCAAACCATTAAAGAATAGAAGCCAGTGGAGAAGAGGTAATTTAACATTGTAAAGGAATTCGATGTATGGGGTGCAAAAATATCAAAAGATTTAACTGACAGTCTCTTATGTTAGTATAAGGTGGAGAGAGGGGCTCGGTTTCTGCTCAGAACTCCATAAGTTGACTTTTTGAATTTATCAGTGTGCTAACCAATCAGCTTGCAGGATTTAATAATAATCAAAAACAAATAAAAAAAAAGGCACTCCTGAACAATTTGCTCAAAAATTCGCTTACACAGCTGTATTGCAGACACAACGCTCCAGATCTGTGCACCTGCCTCATACAACCAAAACCAATTCCAAAGTGATCAGCCCAGCTATTAAACGGCACAGAACCTGTTCTTGCATTTCCTGATGTGCAAGAATCCACAGGAGCTCTTTTTAACGAACGATCACTTTAAGACAGTCTCTCTCATTTGACATTGATCACTGGAGAATATTTTTAGGATAAAATCTTCAGTGTAAAGGAATTCCCAATTGTTCATTAGAACCGATTAGCTTGTATTTTTATACGGAAAAGGAAAATTATATATAAATAAAAAAATAAATACTTATTACCTGAAAAATCAACAGCACAAACACCGTACTGGTGATAGCCCTTTAATACTGAGAGTGGTTTTATTGTTTCTGTATCCCAAATGTGTATTGAGGAATCTCGACCAACCTGAAAGTATAAATATTTGTAACTATATTTTTTGTCATTTCTCAGTTACTTCACACAGTTGTTTAGAAGTATAATATTGACAAATACTTTTTAAAGTATTAGAAAAAATTCACAGTGATAACATTTTCCTAGTACTCCTTCTGTCTGGCTAGCAGTATTATTCCTTCTCCTGCTTTACAAGTATCACTCCCCAGCTGTCTCTTTCTCCCCTCCGAAGAACTTGAGCGCATTAATCACAATAACTAGAGTCCTCTTGGCGCTAGGGGGGTGGGAAGCCCTTCATTGATTGCACTGTGGCATATTTACTCCATCAATTCTCTATCAATCATTCCTTGTCTAAAAATAAAAGGTTATTTTTATTGCTGGTACATAAGCTACCCTATGTTTGAGAAATCAAGGTGACTTCTGTTGTCACTACAAATGCCTACAAGTCAGATTCTACTGCACTGATACCTGTGAAGTAATGTCCACAAGAACAGTACTAATGCAGGTAATTGGAACTTGGTAAGAAATGGAACATAGATTATTCTTTTCAACTACGTACAAACATTATTAGTCAATATTTACAAGATTATTTGCTATTCCAAAGGTTTTGCACCTCAGTACACAAAAAAGGGCTGCAAAACCAGAACACTCTCCTGTGTTTAAGCCCAAGGGTAGGACACAAGAAAGATAGGATTTATTTCTGGTATTGCCACAAACTTGATATATGACGTTTGCAAAGCTTTCCGTAATGTCCACCACCGGGAAAATCTGAACCAGTGTTGCATGGGGAATTTGATTACTGCTTTACCTAATTTCTGCAGGTAATGTAGCATACAACAGTATATAATGTGTATAATATAATGGAGTGCATCTTTCTGTTGATAGCATAAGGTATTTTAAAATATCGTAAATACAGGCACTAACTTCACAACTAAGATACTAAAAAAAAAAAAAATATATATTTTAATCGCACATTTCCTCCACTTGATATCATGAAGCAGCAACATAATGCTGAATAGAAAATATGAATCTATTCTTAAATAAAAAATGAAGTTCAAAAAAACTACCAACTAACAACTCTTATCAGAGTTAATTTGAAGAACTGAAAAAAACATTTATGTTGCAGTTTTTTAACATGATTCCATCTGCAACACAAATGCAGTCCTTCCCCTGAATAAATGTAGACCAGACTTCCTTCCTCCAAACCACGCTTTCCTAAATTCAGTATTAACAACTTCAGATTCCTATTGCAGATAAACGCGCATCCTACCTGACCCGTTGCCACGTAGTCCTTTAAGGGATGAATAGCAAGGCAAAGAATGTCATCATCATGACCTAGATAAAAGCGCTGGGTGTTCTGCTGTCGATTGTACACCACTCCCACTGCTGCAACATGGTATACAATTTCACCCGTCTGAGTGTAAAATAAATTGCTTCGACAGTCGTAACCTCTGTAACTGATTAAAGAAAAAAGTTTGTTCATCAAGGTCATAACCATATATACAGAAACTTTGACACAGAATTATGCAAGATGCATTTTGCACATGTAAAAACTCAGGTTACTTACCAACTACTGCTTTGGTGTTGTAAGATTATTAACATATTTCCCCAAAGAAACACCAATTTATTAATTTCATATACTATTCCGACATTAGTACTACTAGTATTAGTTTGAAAGTGACTGCTCTTTAATAGTTAACTCTCCACAACTAGTTTAGAAGAGGAAGTAATAGCTAGTAGTTGTTCCAAACCACATAGGAAAATTGAGGCATGCAACACAGAATTAAATGAAATGGACAAAACTAATACTTTAGACATTTTCTATCTCTTACTGCTCAAAAATCAGGCAGCTAAAGTTTCCACAAGAATGTGGACAACACAGATATCATAAAACTGAAAGTTTCTGGAAACTTGCTAACAGAAAACAAATGCATATATTTTCTTCCAGATCTTCCTTCTTTTTTGAAGGAAAACCTGTCTCCTTTCTGTACTGGTACAGCAACTGGCAAGAGCAGGCCAACTCCCAACTGAGGGCTGTACGCGCTATCACAGTACACACATTTCCTCCTAGGTGGGAGGATTAACATTCAGTACCCTATTAAAAAAAAAAATGGAGGCATTTTCAAAAAGGCTAGGGTCCTACTTCCACAAGTAATTTAAGAGGGTCAGAAACCTAAAACAACACATTAAACAAACCACCAAGTTTTAAATTAGTGTTTTTAATAACGCTATCCCTGGCAGTCAATGGAGATAATATTTAAAAATGCGTTACTGAAATTCATTCCTTCTTTTCTTCCGATATAAACAATACTCCATATACTCCTGACACATCCTGTGTCTATGCTGTTAATTCTCCAGCAAACCTCTTTCTGTTCCTTCTGTTCTTACAGATATTCACTAAATCAGCTTTTTAATTATTTTTACAAAGATGCAGGCAAAATCTGATTACATCTCTAAACAGATAGTTAAATTTACAGAACGGGAATAACACTTGAATGTGTTTGAATTGGCCACGAATGTTCTTTATTTAGGGATCATAAGGCTCTACTTAAGCATTTTTGCACCCAACTTCTAATTGAACTAGTTGAAAAAAAGCCCTGAAGATGATCAGCAAGTCATTCTTGGCAAACAAAATAACTAAACTTTCACCATCAGCAACTGCAAACTAACAGAAATCTCTAATGTTTATGGTATACATCTCAAGATACTAATTTCTTTACTTAATTAAAAGCATGTATCATGAGAAAAAAATTACATTATTTTTAAGAAGAAAACAAATGCAGGATCTTTTTGCAGCAATGCAGCTCTTTAAATTATCGCATAAGAAAGACAAAGATGCATCTGTATGCATACCAATAAGTGTCTTACACAAAATGAATGGGTAGCATTAAGACAATTACTGTGTATGAGACACTTCAAAGGTTTAAATGACACAGGAATTATGCTATCCAGATAGAAAAGTCTTTCATAAAATTATATACAGCTTTTCTTGCACACATGGTGCAACCGTGTACTGGTCAAGTAACAAATCTTTAAAGCAGTTGACCAACTTTAGCTTAATGGATACTATTCTGAATGAATAGTGAATGAATGAGTACTCAACCATGGATCCACGTTCACAAATACTAGACGTTTGAATTACTAGTAAAACCACAGCATGTACCTGGAGCAGGTTTGGACACGCTGTATTTTTGTTGGCTTACCCACGCTACATGCAATGGTACTTATGGCAGATCACAAGTGATTAGAGAAAAATTGCTAAATTCATCTCACGAAGTTTTCAAATGGATCAGCAGATGGTTCAGGTCCACTCCTCCCCAGATGCAGAATGCTGCATTTCCCCTTTCTGAAGTTCATGAGATCTCTCCCTGCCCAGTTCTCCAACCTGTCCAGGTCCCTCTGGATGGCAGCACAGCCATCTGGTGTACCAGCCACTCATCCCAGTTTTGCGTTATCTGTGATACTGTGAAGTCCAAAGCTGTGTCTCATTAGACTGTGAACAAGCAAAGCGAACTTCCTAAACCAGCAAAAACTATGATAGCACAGGAACAAAAGCTTTTAAATAAGTCTCCCTCCAACCCACTGTTTAGATTGGTACTCAAGAGGCAGGTTCTTAACTTCAGGTTTGGTCCCAGCCCAGCAACTTTTCAGTGGCTGCTGAGTTACTGTCGTTTCAAAGTCTTTCTTTCCATTAAGTGTGGGGCTCAGCTATATGTCTGCTCCCTGCCCTTCTCAAAGTGACCAACAGTGGAGACTCACAATTCAGGTGCAGACTCTTCAGTCATGCCTTGCTCTCCCTCCATCCATACCCTTCACTAACAACCTCCCCCAGCGGCAACACATGCAGATGTTTTGAAGCTGATTTCTGCCCCACCCAAAGTGCTGCCTGCCCATCCTGCCTGCCTGCACCCTTCCTTGATGTTCGGCCACTAGTTTTTACAGGGACATAACATGTAATCATCTACAAAATACTATGAAAAAAGAAAACAAAAATAACCTATCACAGTATGCAAAACCAACAGTTCAAGGATGTGACAACAGTCATTGAGAAGCAGGGTTTATAAAGGCAGGCACAGTGCCAAAGATGACATCTAGACCCATCGTTGCTCAGACATCATTTTCCTGTGCTTCGCTCTGCACTGTGCTCTTTTAAAAATACTAGATTTCCTTTACAAGTGCAGAATAATAAATAAATAAATAAATGCTGAATATGCACCTTAAATGAGAATATTTCAAAAAACAGCTACAGAAATATGTATGCTGAAAGAAATAATGCTTTAGAAATACTGGACATTGAGCAATTTCTTACAAGCTTGGCAGTTCACTTACAAAAGTAAAAAGCATTAAGACAGATCCTTCTACCTGCAATCCAGAAACTCAGAATTTTCCCAGCTCTTGTCATAACAATTGCCTATATACCCTAAACTAAGTACAGTGAGTACATTAATGCCATATAGCACAGGACTACCCAAAACCCCCAAAATTTATCTAGGATGCAGGAAAATAATTCATATTACTCATATTTATAACTTTTTATGATCAGAAGCTTGGATTTTAGTTCACTACCTCCAGTTATAAAAAGAAATTAAATAGGTGTACAATCAATTGCTTACAATTAAAATAAAACATATTTTGCCGAAATACCAAGCAAAGACAGCTTGTAACCCGGTTAAACACATCTGGTCTTTCTCACATGCTGGGCTACTAACTCCCTGACTATTGGTACTTTTCACCAGATGGGTTTAGACAGTCCAAGCAGAGATGAAAAGTAGTATGTTTCACTGTAGAAAATTATTCCCTCAGAATGTGCTACACAGTTCCAAAATACTTACATCTCCATATTACTAAACCAATTTAGAACTGAGATTATTAGCTAATGTCAGAAAAAGCACAAAGAGAAACAATTTCTTTGCATGCAGAAAACAAACCACAGAAATAATTTACGAGGTATCTTGATTAGCAACTAGAAACTAAGTAATACTGAAAGCAAGCTCTGCAACACAGTTACTGGATAATATATAATAAGACACAATAATCACAGAATCATGGTTGGAAGGGATCTTTCAGATCATCTAGTCCAACCATCAACCTAATACTGACAAAAATCACCACTAAACCGTATCTCTAAGCACTATGTCTACCGTCTTTACATACCTCCAGGTATAGTGACTCAACCACTTCCCTGGGCAGTCTGTTCCAATGCTTAATAAACCCCTTTCAGTGAAGAAATTCTTTCCTAATACCCAGTCTAAACCTCCCCTGGCACAACCTGAGGCTGTTTCCTCTTGTCCTATCGCCTGTTACTTGGGAGAAGAGACCAACCCCCACCTGGCTACAGCCTCCTTTCAGGTAGTTGTACAGAGCGATAAGGTCTCCCCTCAGCCTCCTTTTCTCCAGGCTAAACAAACCCAGTTCCCTCAGCTACTTCTCATAAGACTTGTGCTCCACACCCCTCAACAGCTTCATTGCCCTTCTCTGGGCCCACTCCAGCACCTCAACGTCTTTCTTGTAGCGAGGGGCCCAAAACTGGACACAGTACTCGAGGTGGGGCCTCACCAGTGCCAAGTACAGGGGGATGATCACTTTCCTAGTCCTGCTGGCCACACTGTTCCTGATACAAGCCAGGATGCTGTTGGCTGCCTTGGCCACCTGGGCACACTGCTGGCTCATATTCAGCCACCTGTCAACCAACACCCCCAGGTCCTTTCTGCCAGGCAGTTCTCTAGCCACTCTTCCCCAAGCTTTCTGCAGTAGTTGATGTTTTCAAGTGTTCTTCAGCAACAGCTAATCAAACCATCAATCCAGGACTGATTCAAGTTAATACAACAGTAAGTTTCAGAAGAAAAGACTGCTACCTCAATGCTATGTAGGAAAACAACTTTGCCGTTACCAAGATCATGAAGAGCAGGGACTGGATTCACTTTGAGATTAAGGCAAACATAGCTAAGATAGGTGTTCACATCTGTGTTAGATATATTAACACCTACGTTTTAACCAAAAGCGTTCCAGTCAATACAGCCAATGGAACCTGCAGGGCTACTCAGCTGACCGACTAGTCAGCACTTAGTTTTACTTGAGCCAAATCACTCTTTATGCTCCACTGACTGGATCGCCACTGACTGTGACAGAAGTTCAGATACACACATAAACCCACCTACTTTTAGGCACACAATTGAAAATTCTTTAACCTGAAGCTGGATCCTACCCACAGTTGCAAGTTACACATCTACAGCAAACTAAGGGGAACTTCACAAGTAGTGCCCTCTCTGGGAAAAGAGTCAACGTCCATAGTTTGTCTGATGCTTTAAGTGTTTCAAAATTTGAATGTTACTTTTCAAAGTATATATGGGACATTTCTGAAGGTAGTGCAACCCTCCCCAAAAATCTCCAGAAGAACTAAATGTCAAAATAAACATGGTGAAGGTCAGAGCCTATACAGCACAAACGAAGAGATAATTAAAAACAAAAAAACCCAAATAATTTCACATGGCAACAGTGTTTTCTCAACAGGATCCACTCACAGCCTACTCCCTTCAGGTGTTATTTGTAGGTATTCGTAGCCCTCTGATAGAAATCCATGCAAGGTGTCATAAGACTCATTTAAGAACATGAGAAATCCCATCTCATCTTGAAACCATTACCAAATTTCATCTTATGATAAGGTCAGTTCAATAAATATCCTGAAACTCAAACCAGATTTTGCTTAAATCCCCTGAATATTAAAATATATATATATCATTCTTGTGAGATTGGCAGCATAGCTTTGAGAGAATGCAAGACATAAGTATTAGATTTGCATCCCTATTCCCTGCCAGCAAAAAGAGAGTATTATAAGCACTGAGTCTGAGAAAGTGGTTCCTCTGAATGTCCCAAAAGATGTATTCTTTTTATGCTTCTGAACCACCACCACTGTCAAAGACATGGCAGAAAGAAAATACAGGAATAGTCAAAAACAGGCCAAACTAGTACACCAATTTTATAACATGCTTCTGATGACAATTGCATCAGATTTCTCAGAGAAAGATGCACTTAAAGATTAACCTGTTAATAGAAGTTGCTTTCTCCTCCGTATTAGTCAGTGGCTGGCTCACATACTCAGCATTATTGCTTTTATCCCCTTCCAAAAGAGGAAGTAAACAGAGGTTTAAAAGATTTCTTACAGGATATAAAGAGATTTTTAAAAGCTCATCTTTCAAGGCAGTTGACAAATTCAAAACACAAAACCAATGTGCTGAAAAACAAAGAAAGGAAAAAGAGCTTCTTATCCCCTAGCTGAAAAAGCACCACTTTTTATACTTTCAAGGAACATCCAAGACATTTCCATTGCAGCTAAAGAAAGATGAAGCAAAGCAGACTTCCTGAATCAGAGAATATGCCTATTACTCACTTGGATGTGGGTCACTTTAAAGTTAACAGCCTGGACACTGAGAAAAATCTGTTGTTCAGCATGGATTCTTCATTAGTTTCCTTGATGCCCATTGGGTAACCAGACAGAACTCAACTGGATATTCTACTTCTGGTCATTCCTGGATATTCTGGTCAAGCTTCACTTCTGTTGTGAAGGAAATAACAATAATCCCAAAGATCCAGGGCCCTTGCTTGTGCTACATCTTCTTCAGGATCATTTGGTTTGATTCTCAGACCAAATTTTAAAGACTACATACAGCTACCCACCTTAATGCATTTTCTAAACAAATATAAAAATCTTCAACTGAGAATTCTGGAGCATCAAAAACAGAAATAAAAAACACAGCTTTGTACCAAGCTTCCCAGTTGCCATTACTTCCAAAGCTATTCCTTAGACTCCATGTCTTCTACAGACAAAATTGCTGAGTTGAGTGATTAACTAGTCTTAGACAATTAATTTATTACACATTCCATGTGGAGCCCTTCTAAAATTGTTTAAGTGTCATTATAAAGCTAGACAGTATCACTAACTTCACTGTGCATTTAGTTACCTCCAAAAAGAAGTTGTATCCCTGCAAAGAGGTATCTTTTGAAAGGGAAACACAATACTGCCTGATTTCCAGTGCCTCAATTTAATAAACACTTTGGTTTTGCTTTGTATCAAGGGAATTTATATTTCTGATCATTATTCTAATGTAGTAACATCTACTGCCAGTTGGCTTTAAACCACCACATCTTTGTCCTGATGAAAAAGTCTTCACTTATGAAAAGTTATACAAGACTACCAATCCCAAAGAAGAAATCATAAGATTTCAAGGATGCATCTGAAAGTCATTTTGTTACTCAAATTATCACCAAAACCAGAATTAAACTGAATTTGACACACTTATAGGACCTACTAAGAATTCTATTTCATCCCTAAACTAACACGAGGAATGTACAAGTTGTTTCAGATTAGGTACAAACAGTTTATACTTTTTTTTTAATTTAATAAAACACTGATAGAAACACCACTTAGTACAGAACCCAGTCATCTTCAACTACACCAAGTTTCTGTCGTAGCTTCCAAAATAATACACCAAGGAGAGCTATTACTTTCCAGATACAGAAAAATATAGGTGACAGCCAAATACTATATTTAGTCACCTGTATTCAAATAATAAATATTAGCTAAAGTTTCAGTGCAAATTCACTTCAGAATTCATGTTCAGAATTAGTCTAGCTCGGCATCAAACTTTCTAGTGTAAATTTATTTTTACAGAAATAAATAAAAACAATAAATCACAGAGCAACTGACCTAGAAGTCCTTCATCAGGTTATGAAATTATAAACACCAGTCTACAAAACACAAACAGTCTGCTTATATATTTTAAAGAATACTGCTTTTCATACCCATGAACAAAATGTAATCTTATACTGTTTCCTGGAGCTCGCTCTCGTCTCTTAGAAGCTGCACTTTTTCTTTTTTCTTTGCATTGCTCTTTAAGCTGAGGTAGATCTTCTTTGTAAACCTTTAAGAAAGAGCACACTTAAGAGATTCATAAGGAAAGTATGTTTCTGAGAATTCAGCCACAGTCATCACCCACAAAAATGTTACACTGATATAACTGAAAAAAAATCTCTAATAACTGTAGATGGCTATTGTATAGTGCAACTGATTTTAACTTACAACCAAAACTCTAGTAGAACACACTACGAATATACGCAATCACTTTTTTTTTCCTCTGTTGTAGCTTAATATTTTGAAAGCATCAGATAATAAAAATTCTAAAGGTTTTGGCCAGTTCCTGCTCAGCTCTCAGTCTCCCCAGTTCTCAAATTTCAACAGGTCTTCATAAAAGACCAAATTAAAACCTACGGAACATTCCAACTGCCATTAAAACTAAAATCTTTACCTGTCGACGATAGGTGATCTGTGTCTCTTGTTCAATTTCAGAGTCCAGCTCTGGAACGTCAGACTGATCTGAATCTGATTCATCACTATTGGAATCAACCAGACTCTCTGCCACCAAAAAAAAAGAAACAGAAAATGAAGCAACCTCAGTTATAAATCAGAAAATGTTTAAAGGAACTGCTTAATGTTTCCCATTTGACAACCAATGCTCATATTAACTACAACATAAACTGCTCATAACTGACAGGATCACTTCTGCTGATAAAGTAGAAATAAGCCAACTTTTAAGTATGATCATTGCTTTTATGTGGTTTGGGGAGCGAGTTAGTTTTCATTTTTAAAATTATTTCTTCAACATTAATGTTAGGAGGAAAGGGAGAAAGAAGAGAATGAAGTAATGAGTATAAAGCAGAAACTAAGACTTGCAGAAAACTAACAACAGAAGTAAAGAGCTCCAAAGAGAAACTTAAGGTTAGATGAGCCATTCATGTAAGTTGCAATTCTCTATCTAGATCAGGAAGGAAAAAAAAAATCATATATGGGAAGGAAGTGGTAAAATTTTTAGTTACTGTGGAGAAAAACAGTAGTCATTTAATGTTTCTGTTTTACATCACCTGGGGAAAGCCAAATAATGTTGCAGTACAGAGTTTCATTCCAACAGAAACTGAAAAGAACGTCCTGGATGATAAATGATAATATATTTGGAACTTTCTGCACCCTTTGATTGAACATTGCACATTTTTTGATTAAGAAACCAGACAAAAAAACTAGTCTAGAAAACAAATGGATTTTAAAAGATCTCAAAATGTAATTGCAAAGAGAGAATCACCACTCAGTAAGAAATGTTTCTAGAAATATGCAATAAAGAGCAATCTTTGGAGCTATAATACTTAACATTTTTATCAGTGATCTACGGAAAAAATAATATTGCTGCCAATTACAGAGTTAGAAAAGTCATTAACAGGACAATTATCAATAGTGTAACAAAACAGATGTATGTTGCACATACTGTCAGATAGCCAGAAGTAAGGTTATATATCCAGGAACAAGGAATCTAAACAACACCTAAAATTTTATCTTGGGAACGAGTAGCTAATGAGAAATTTGGGACATGGGAAATAATTAGTTGAAAATTAATTCATACCATGAAAGGATCAAACCAGTTAAAGGATTTTTGGAGGCTCCATCAAGGAGATGAAGGTACCTATTGCTTCTTTCTGCATTTGGCACTGACAAGACCAGCACTGAATCAGCATTCATTTATCTATTAGCTGGGTCCACACTGACAGATCTTCATCTAATCTTAGCAATTAAAGGATAAAACAGCCTTTTTAATTGTAACTCTATACTTATTTCCCTAAAGGACTCTCTAAATTCCTTTAGGAATTTCCAAGTGAGGCACTCAGTTAATTGTTTGATTTGGGGAATAATTGCTGTATCAGTCACTGGTGGAAACATGATCTACATTTTTTTCCAAATATTAAACACCTATAGTTTGCTTAAAAAAAAAAAAATCAATTACAATACTTAAATTATCATCTAAGTACTTCAAACATTTTAATCAAATGAGTATATGCATCTTTTTTTTCTACTGACATCTGGGCACCCATTTGTTGTCAATTCAGTAAAGGATATATGTACAGAATTCATAAATTCATATCTATAATACAAACTTTTAAATTTTCCCTTTACACAGGGAACAGAGCAGTGAATTTTTTTCACAATCTTGCTAGACTGAGCATACAGGATACAGGCAAGTAATAGGCAACACCACCAGCTACTTCAGGCAGCTGCAAAGGTATAAAAAACAACAATTTTGTGCAGACTATTTATTTCTATATTTGCACCAAAGAATTTTACTTCTCTTTTAGCCTCCCCTCCTCCCACCTTGGAGGGAGTTATAAGTTACTTACCTTGAGGTGCTATGTGAAGAGAATCCTTCAACTTGCGGTCAGGGACAAATTTCCACTGAAAGACTGAATGATCAGCTCCTCCAATGGAAACAACCCACTGGTGATCGTGCGACCATCTGACATTTGTCACGTGAGCAGAATGACCAAGATATTTTTTAAACTTTGCTCCTAGAACAAGAATAAAAATCTCTTTCAATATATGTGGAAAAAAAAGTTTCTGAAGCACCTCAGGAAAACATATCAAGGAACACATACAAAAAGTAATAGTTTAATTAAGATATTCCAATTACTAGTGATATTTTAATTAACAGCGGCAATCTCATGCAGTATTCCCGAATTTTAATCTGTCTTTAAGACAAATTGTTAAATTTGGATTCCAGGGTATATCATCTTTAACAAGTCAACACAAAGAGAGAAGACGTATGATAGTGCTGTATGAGGTGTACTAAAGGAATATTTTTTTTAAATTTTATTGCGTTTGCTTTGTTTTATCTTTGCAAACCAAAATTTCGCCAAAAACCAAACCAAAACTAAACTATTTTTAAAAATAAAATATATGTAAAACTTCTGGCTGTCCTATTCAAAATGCAAATAAAATACTGTTACTATTACAGTTGTCAATACACCAGCCTATTATTGTTTATGAGCTTTGAGCTCAAACTAAACTTCTAAGAATAAATATTGGCCATTGATATAATTTTCAAAAACCCAGTTTTCTAAAACCTTTTTCTTGAATAACCAAAATTCAAAAATGTATGTTTATAATTAACTTAGAATTAACTGAAGAACTTAAAGGTACTACCTTTTCTTAGACATGGGTATCGAAAGAGCTTTACTATTCCATAATCATCAGCTGTAACCATAACTTGCCCAATAAAATTTGCATCCACAGAATTTATATCATTTATATCTGAATATTTGGGCCAGATCCCATTAACTTCAAGGCCAGAAACACAGGTCCATGAGGCCCACTGAATGCCTTTTAATTCTTCCTTGTTTGTTACTTCTTTTCCACCTAAAAAAAAAAATATTAAAGAGCTATTTTTCCAATATTCACTTAAGCAATTTTAAAGAATGTAAACTTTTTTAAAATTTTCCAGAATCAAATCCAAGTGAGACAGAATTAAAAACTATCTTCCAAAACTGTCCTGATCTAATATTCTCTATTATGACCAACAGTATCAGTAGTAAGGCTTCTCAAGACTACTTAAAAGAGCATAGCTTTGGTACTTTACAGTTTCTATTATTTCTTGATACCTGTTTGAGGCTGTGTTATTTTTATATGTTTATCAAAAATACATGTAGCCACTCTAAGATAAAGTTGTTGCTGAACTATTCTAGAAACCTGGATTATTTAGAGCAAAAACTGAAGAACGCGTTTAGATCTAGCCACTGTAAATTACTGAAAATACCAATTTTACGCTTAGATCCTTGTTACATTATTTCACATCAGCTCTATCTGTAATAAGACTGTTCCAATCCCACAAAGTTGCATGTAGGAGCTTAAGAACTGAGTCAGACCAAAGGCCCATTTAATAAATACTGTGTCTTGAGGAATGACCAGAAGCAAAGTGCAGGAGCAACAAAAGAACAATGCAAGCGAATGTAAAAGTTGTGAGTCAGATTCATCGCACAACGGCAGAACCTGAGCAGGACACTGCCAATAATTCACCCCTCAGTCTTCAGTGGTAACAAAACTGAGGGCATCTGGGCTGGTTTTTTTCCTGTTTTCTTATTTTTAATAGGATTCTGACTAGTGGGAGAGGATGGGATGGAATGTAGGGGAGCAGCCTCAGGTATTGTAAGGAGGTAAGTTTTCAACAGAGGGTTAGGGCAAGGGAGAACGCAAGTGGACTGGAATAAACAGAGGAAAGAACAGCCATAGAGAAAAGACAAAACAAAATGGCAATTAAATTAAAAAGGAAAATGTAAAACAAAACAACAAACCAACACAAACCACAAAAAACCTAACAATTCACGCTCGAGGGTTTAACTATTATATACTCCTCCAAAAACTGGAAAGGAACTCGGGTGCCCTGTCTGAAGATCCTTCAGCTCTGATGAAATAACTACACCCTTTGACAAGGTTTACCTTGTAATCTCTTTCAATCACTAATCCGTGTAAACGATGACTACTAGTACTGGTTATATCCATGACTAAGTCTTACAGATCTTGTATTAGGCAACTGTAAGTTCCTTACTCATTTATAGTGGAATTTCAAGTGTTGTATGACGCCCATCATTATTTTAAAATATTTAGGAGATTCCTCTAACTTCACTGACTGCTAAACTTTTTTCATAAACAAGCTTCCACTATCTCACATTCTAATATATCAAAGAACTCCAGGCTGAAAGCCGCCTATGTAATTCAGAATTGCTCATCCTCTGTGTATGTATTTGTTACAGCCTAATTAAATTCTCACTTACTATCTTTTCTCACATATCTTCTGTCTCATTCAGTGCACAAAACCAGAAACATCAAATGAATTAGATGCTTCAGCAAAGAGAGTCACAAAAAGCTCCATGGAACTATGAATAATCTACAGTGCAAAGCATAAATATTATATAAGAAATTAAAGGACAATATACTAAGTGGTGATGATAATAAATAAATACTTATTACAAATACAATGAGCAGGAAAAATATAGAATGATATTATGTAAAGAGTGCATACACACAGAAGAAACAAGTGAAACCTTGTGACAAACACTGCCCTTGACATACTGTAATCAGGACTACTTAAATGCGAAGCTTTAAGATACATGTAATATGTACATATGTCCTCTGCAGAGGGAATTGTCATGGCGAAAAATGTTTCAAGATTATGGGACAGTTGAGCCAAGTTTTCAAGACAGTGTTGTCTTGAAAAATATTTACAATTACAGGGTTGTCACAAACTTTGAATCAGAAAACTATATTTGAATATTACGTAATATACTAATTTTCTTTAATAGTCCCCTATCATAAAAGAGGAAAGACACATACGAACTTGTGTTATCAGCAGACTACCCTGCTAAATTTCATGGTGGCATTTTTATTCATTTTGAAGGTTGCATGATAGAATCATGTATGTAATGCAGCTTAAATATTTCTTTTGTTTCCAGTGAGTAATTCCTAACATTCTGGCATCCTTATATCAGGTACTCTTATTTTCTCTACAGTTACCTAATGCTATTAGACTTCCAAATTCATTTGCATCCTGATTTTTTCTATCTGCAGATATTTCTCCCTGTAAAAGCTCTTTTAAGTTAAATTCCTCAGTTCTGCTGCAAACACAGTTCTAGAAAGCCAGATGACTCTTCCGAGATGCAACATATTGATTTTTCCACACATTTTAAAAACCATACGGTGCAAGCAAATGATAATCTATTTAATACCTAAGCTCAATAAATACAAAGCTATTAAGCTGTTGCAAAACTGAATTTGAATGCAGTATTATTCTTTGTCTAAAAAAGTGGGAGCAAAGATTTATTTTTGAGAAATAAATTATAAGCCAGCATCTCTACCATGAAAAGATGCACTATAAAGAAAAGTAAACATATAAGGATAAAAATATTTAAGTAGCTTTGCCAGAAAATGCTATACTTACTCAAATATAGCAAATATTTATAGAAACTTAGAAAAAAAATATCTCTATAACCCAGTGCTTTGAACCAGGATCTATATTTGGCTGTTTTTATGGAACTACTATACATTCTTTCTGTATTAAGTAACAAATCTCATACAGGCAACTCAGAATCTTACTTGGCATCCTGTAAAAAAGTCTCTTCCCGTTGCCATCATTGGTCTGTAAGTATTTACTGTCCGAAGACCAATCCATATGGGTGATGAAACTCAAAGATCCAATACATTCCCCAACTTTCTTGTATCGCTGAACAACACCATATATATCCACAGAGCTGTCATTGGAACCAACAGCTAGGAAATTCCCATCTGGTGAATATTTCAGTTCATGAATAGCTTCTTTCCTGTCTTTGATATGAACAACCTCAGTCATATCTCTGTAGTATGAAAGAAAGCATGTCATAAGTATAGAAGAGCCTTATCATACTGTCAAGTTCCCAGCTTTAAAAAATGGACAAAACTGTGAAATGATGAAGTGGACTTTATATCCTATGTGCAAACACAACACTGCTATGTTTAAGACTTGCGTAGGGCTCCATGGCAAAAAAAAAGAGAAGGGAATAGTGACAGAAAAAGGTGCTGCACTGGGCTGAGGGAAAGCAAACAAAAGGAATGTTCAAGTTGGGTCCACAAAAAAAATTAATCGGGTAGATTACCATATCTTTATTCACTCAGGGAAGAAAACTTCACTGACATGAGACACAGATCTCATTTTCCTTTTAAAACTGTGGGATCACGGCCACAAGGAGCACTGGTTTTGCATGCGTGACGTGCTCACAGCAGCATTCCAACACATGGAAACAATTTAGGAAGCAATGAAAACTTGTTTCTTAATAATTCAAGAACAATTAATAAAGCTAAAACCTAAAGTAAAACAATTCCTAGAACGCTCTGCAAATAGACCAATATACTTTTTCAAATATGTTATTATGGAACAACATGAACACATGTAGCACACATATTTTAAAAAGATCAGTAATTTAAAACAGAAATCCATGTGTCTCCTCATGTATGATCACTACAGTGTCAATATACAACAATTTATAAAAGCAATTGTATAATATGCTTGAAAGAGTTAATGAAGTATTTCTTTTTAATTTTTGTAACATACCTAACTCGAAGCACAGTGAAAGAGCCATCCTTCATTCCAAGAGCAAGATGAATTCCATCGGTACTAACCGCAGCACAGCGAATGGGTTCCTCCATATTGCACCGGGCAATCAGAGCATGGTCTATTAAACTCCAAATTCTAAAATAAAGTAACAATTACAAATGTAAGGAGCGGTTTGTAGCTGTGTCATAGATAGCACAAAGCCCGTAGTTTCTGCATAATGCTGGATGTGGTAGTGTCCTATTTTAAAATAATTTTCCACATGGAAAATCTAGGACAAAAGTCTGAATTTTGCATACAGCAAAGAATATTCTTATATCTAAAACAGCAAGAAAATTCCTAATGAGAAAATGCAGACGCAGATTAATTTTATTTGACTTTCTGAATATAAAATGAATGACAACATATGACCATACTTTTAAACCACTCTGTGAAAATTCCACTATTTTCTTACTCATTTTAGCCAAGAACATTAAAGAACAGTTAAAGACTTTGCCCAGTAAATATATCCTTTCTTATTAACGAGTCATTAGTCATAACTCCTTACATGCAACTAGATATTATAACATGTAAGGTTTTACTACAGGACACATTACAAGATCTATCATTTACAAGATGCATCTGGAATTCTAGAACACCATTTCAATAATCATAATTCAACTACTGTTTTGCTTAACCACGTTACACTTAAGGTATTTAACAAAAATGCCAATGCATTTAATTACTTAGAAAGAAGAGAAAATGTGTTTTTCACAAAAAAAAAGATAAACTTGTAAAAGGAAGTAATTTACTGCGTTTTCTCAGAATATAGATTCTGTTTAATATGCGTGCATTAAGTTTCATGAAACTTCCAAACTAAATGTTAATTCTCAGCATGTGAAAAAGTGAATATGGTACGAGGAAAAATCGTAAGTTTTTATTACAAATTTTTTCATTGTATCCTGTGAATGCCTTATGTAACTCCTGAAAAAGAAACATTACAGGATACTTGTGTATGAGTGTTTTATGTTAGGTTAAATGAAATTTGTTCAAATTATGTACATTTCATTTTTGTGAAATATACATTTCCACTATATTTTATTACTATAGAGCAATAATTTCATGCATAACTTAACTGGTTCAGAAGCACTTCAATGCCATGTTTTAATACCTTTAAAATGCATACATTTCAATTAGGTTATCTACCAAATGAGCTGTTTGTATAAAACTGTATGCAGTTAAACAACCAAGATTTAACCTGACTGATCGATCATCACTTCCAGTCATTGCTAGCGGTTTTGTAGGATGGACAGCCAAAGCCCACAGCTCTCCTTCACAGTGCCCCTGCATTATCAGGAAAGGCTTATTACGCTCATGCACCACAATTTCAAAAATTTCACTATCTTGTGTCCCGACGAGTATATGGTCTCCTCTCCAGCAAACGCTTCTTACAGACAGACCTGTAGAAGAGATTGTTACTTAGAGATACAACCACAGAATTTGTGAAACAAAGGTAACATAGCATGTGACAAAACGTAAGAGCAAGAAAACATCAAGAAGTATCCATATACCTTCTCTTATTCCTGTATTTACTCCTTTTATCTATTCCATATAACACATACTGCCCTTGGAACATTAAGTTTTCCATCTTAGTATTACAAAAATTCTGAAATAAAACATGAGCCTTATTTTAATAAAGGACATGTAGTCAATTCTTGTATTACAAGATCTCTAGCAGAGAAAGATAATACTGATGTTTGTATCTAAAATAACACATTTAGAATATTTCCATTTCAACTAAGGTAGAAGACAATCTAAATTACAGTTTTTAATCAAACCATGGACCTTAGTACTAGCTAGATGAACCTAAATTATATGTGACAGAAGCATCAGCAGAACATGCATTATATGTAAGACAATCAAAGAGCCCAGTTCTCCCCGGCTTATTTCTGAGATGCTCCCCCTAAAGCAAATCTCTGTAACATCTTCATAGTATCTGGAATTATTTTTCCCCCTTAACAGTAAGCTTCCAGGCTTGCAGCAGAGGCGAGCACTCACAGGCTGCACTTGTTTGTAAATAAGGTTGGGAATAACAAAATGCAAGTTAGGACAGCTGTACACCGAGAACCCAGTCATAGGTGCCCAATTTTAGGAATATGCACCTTTGAAAAAAAGGGTGATAGTCCAACTCAATTTTGCCAATTTCAGGTATAGATAACCAGAAGGTAGCAATGCCTAACTTAATTCAATTTGCCTAAACACTGATTGTGGAGAGTAGGTGAAGAACGATCTTTGAAAAACTACTCTGGATTAACATGTGAGACAAAAATGAGAGAAAGGAATATTGTAATGGTATGAGTTGATGTGCTTCTGAAAATATTTTTAACAACGTAGAGGGGAAAAAAGAGCCTTATGTTAATTAATTTACATTGGAAAGAAAACTGCAAGACTCAGAAACAGTGAATGGGTGGGTTAGCAGGCCAGTCTGGTGCATCCGCACTGATGTTTTAATTCTGACAAAACTGGCTTTCAAAGCGAAGCTCCTGATCATGTCTACTTACCATGCTCTGCAGTACAAGATAGCTTTCAAATGTGCAAACAAGACTCCCTCCATATGAAACAGAACTGAAAGATCCACTCAGTGCACTCCAACTGCAATACAATGTTCACTGAGGCAGAGTAGAGCTAATGCCTCTCAAACACCCCTCAAAGTGCATATATATTGTGCTACTCTAACACTCCACACAAACTGTTTTGCTTTACAGATTTGTTCCTATTGTGCTGCACTGGTGAATGTAACCACCTTACCATTCACTACAATCTGGACATTACATGGCTGTATTGTCCACAGTCATTAAAAAAATAAAGAAACAAACAATGAGAATCTTTGACGAAGGACGATTAAGACACCTGTCTTAATAATTCGGAACTTATTACGGTAGAGGGAGATATTTTGAAAAACAATTTGACTACTTGGAGATATATCTAGAGTCAATTAATTGCTCTGCGAGCCGTTCACAGGGATACAGAACTTGACTTCGTGTTCACAGATAAAATTACCAAAAGGTGAGGTATAGCAGCAGCACAAAATGCAATTAAAAAAACAAGCAGAAGGACAGGTCATAAAGGCAATTCTCAAAAGGATACAATAAGAAAAAAAGACTGAAGGGAAAAAACTGAATTTATTAAGGACAGGATATTTAAAAAGCTATTAGCTCTGTCACGGGCATTTGACAAGTCAAAAAGATGAGGATGGAGTTCACGTAAGTGATCAAGAACTGAAAGAGTTCATGGCAAGAGTCTGTTCCACTGAAAGAAAAGGAGACAATCCGGAGTGGAGAACAAGTTTGAAAGAATGAGCCACAGCTTTCAACTACATGCAACAGAGCTGACAAACAGCAGCTGAGTATATTTAGATTTTAAACAGAGTCAGTATACGGCAGGGTATTTAAAATGAAACATATTCCATCTTGTTGCAGTATTTCACAATCTTGGTGGGAATGCCAAGTCAATTACAGCATACAAAGATTTAACTTGTAATCAGTTATTTATTGGTCTGAATATCTGAGTGCCATCAGACATTCTACCACATTGTCAAATTCTTGGCAATATATTAGATAATAACAGAGTGGGGGCAAAGAAAACCAAATGCCAACCAAAAAGCAAAATTATAACTGACATTAGTGCTTCAGTATACGTTGTATGCTTTTCCTGAATCACTACAGCAATTAGAACATTGAAAAACATGCTATAGACTGCTAGATGTAAAATTTTGGCATGACAAATTGTAACTGAAGTCATAGGTATACGTAAGCAACATTCTAAATACTATGAAACTGTAGATTGCTTCCAAGTGTTTTTTATGAAAATTTGAATATCTAGCAAATGCAGTTTCTGTACGTGGCTGTTCTACGTTATAGATCTCACTAAGTTCTCTTAAAGCATTACTGTTCCCTGTTAAAAACTGCTGTGCTATAGAAAAGATGGGCATTTTATTAAATCTCTGCATCTACAACTTCCTAGTATGCTTTACAGTAACTTTGATGGACTACGTGACCTTCATACTAGTGGGCATGATCAAATTTCTCCTCTAGCAAATAGTACACAGTAACATATATGAAACAACCTTTTTGGTCTTTTGATATCTTTTCTTGTTCAAAACACTGGTATATTTCCTACCTTATTGGTCTATCAAAAGTGACAAACTTTTTACCTTTATATCCCTGGTCTGTTTCCCTGAGATCAATCACAGTAATTGGTTTAAAATTTAAGTCCCACAAGCGAACGCAGCCATCCCTGCCACCAGTGGCAAACCCCTCTTCGCATGCATTCATGCTGAAAATTCCTGCCTAAAGAGAGAAGAAAGTTAATTTTAACAATACACACAGTTTAGAGGCACCAATATGGAAAACGGACCTCTTGTCCATGCTGGTATCAACTGTCTTCCTACCTGTTACGCTGTTGAAAATAGCATAAAAATACGCAACTAATAAAAGCTTTAAATACGAAAGAGCCAGAAATGGAAACAAAACGAGCAGAATTCACAGTCAGTGACAAACAGTAAGATGAGAGAATTTCTGCAATACTGCTTTCATCCTGGTGATGATGATGATCGCAGTGATGCTGCTTCTTATCCCTAGAAAGAGTTGAGTGTCATATCCTCTTGCCTTGGGGCCTGGTCCAGCTCTCACAAATGTCAGCAGGAAGATGTCCACTGATCTCCACGAAGCATAGTTCAGGGCCTTTGTTGCTATTACTCAGCTTCCAGGCAAAAAACATCTGGGATTTTTATTTTTATTTTTACATTTTAAGCCAAGAAAGATTGATCTAAAATTTGTTTAGATGCAAAACATAAGAAAAACAGTGATCACTTTACACCATTTTTAAATGCATAACATAAGCTCTTATTTTAAAGGTGGACATCAGAAAACACATCAGGACATCAGTGGACATCAGGAAGAAATTCTTTACTGTGAGGGTGGTGAGGCGGTGGAACAGGTTGCCCAGGGAGATTGTGGATGCCCCACCCCTGGAAGTGTTCAAGGCCAGGCTGGATGGGGCTTTGAGCAGCCTGGTCTAGTGGGAGGTGTCCCTGCCCAGGGCAGGGGGTTGGAACTGGGTGACCTTTAAGGTCCCTTCCAACCCAAACCATTCTGTGATTCTGTGAAAACAAAACCCAACACATTTTCTTTAACTCACTTGATGCATGTTTTCTTCAGGATAACAATCTATTATTAAAATAAATACAATGTATCCACATAGCCACTATACTCGATGCAAACATGATACATTATCTAAATAGCATACGGACTTTTTTTTTTTTTTTTTAAGTACTCACACAACTCACTGATAACTCTTCTTATTTTCAGAAGTACTTCACACATTGCAGTAAGCAAAGCTACTGAATCTTTGGCTAGTAAGTCTATGAGAAGTTAAAAAAAATTGTTCTATATATATTGAAAATATTTAATATTCAACTATAAAAAAAATATAAAAAAAGAAAGCAGGAGAGCATTAAAAATGAGGGAAGGGAAAAATCTGTCCAAAAGAAGGCAGAAAGCCAATAACCGCCATAGATCTTCTATACTATTATTCTGAAATTTCAGTTTTGTAAATAAGTAAATGTAAAGTTCCAATAGTTTCTTTGGTTGGGGGTCTGGATTTTACACTAAGGAAGCACATTAACCCCAAAAGCGAAAGCAATTTGCAAAGGAGAGATGGGCTTTTGGGGGAAAATAAAACTTACAGAACAAGTTAGCATCCGGTGTGGTGGCTTCTGAAAATTCAAAAAGGTACTCATGACTATTCTCTCCTACCAAGCTGTTTTTAATTCTTAAATTATAACTAAGGAAAATATCATAATGGTCTGATCATAATGAAATATGGACTGTGTTTGCTTCTCTAGCGTCAGGTAATAAGGATATAATTTTTCAAGTTGAAAAAAAAAAAATCTCAGTTTTCACCAAAAAAGCATATTATTACTAGAATGTCAAATGGAAATCAAAATTGAAAGATTAGGATGACAGAACTCAAATCTTTTGATGCGTCATGTCCATCCTCAGGATAGATACTTTTAAGACAAGCCATATTTTCAGTAGTACATGCCCAAATAGAAATGGAGTGGAATTTTTAAGTCATAAGCAGATTAGAAGGCTAACTCCCATTATCTCTAACGTCCTGAAAATCCTCTTTCTGTTTCTTTAGGAGCCTAGAGATTTTTGAAAATAAAACCCAAACTGTATTTGTTTCTCTGTGTCTGTGCATCTGTCTGTCTGTTTTAATGCATTAACCTTTTAGTGCCATTGAGCAAATAAAAGGCTAGAGGAATTTTGGCTCATTTTGTACCACATAGTGAATTCTGCCCAAGTTCTGGCATATTTACATCTTTTAAAGCTCTATTTGGAATGCAACCTTCATAACACAATTATTCTCTTTTCTCTAATAAAGTCCTTCCAAAAATCCATGATTTAATTAGTCAGTAGTAAAAAAAGAATCAGACATTTGGAGATGTGGGAAGCTGGCTGAATGTTATGAAGATAAGATCAAGTGGATCCAGGATTAATCTGTTTTCCATTTCACAGAATATCCTTATCTTGAAAAGGACATACTGGTTGCCAAGGAGATTTGGCAGATGTGCTTGCTCAATCTCTTGAAATGCAACAGGACATTCTTGTTTCAGTCTATGTGCCACTGGAATAGAAGAATTAGACGAAAACTAGAAAAAAGGTCCCTTATTAATGGGAACTGTAAGTACCTAATGGAAGCAGCCGAGTTTAGCTACTCTTCATTTGATTGTTAGGCGCACACTTAATGGGGAAAAGACAGATTCTTTACTCTGGTAGCTTGGCCAATCATAATTCTTCTGCTAAGTATTTCCTTTTAGAAACTGTCAAGATTGTTAATGCAAAACAACTTTGGATCTGCTTTTTTTATTATTATTATTTATTTATTTCTCTTAATCCTTCAGCCTGAAATTGGCATTAACATAATTTGATTCTTGGTGGTCAATAACCTTCTAGCAGTAATGAGAGGCAAACAATTGCATTGACTTTGTTTGATCCCATTGAATAATGTGAACGACAAAGATTGATTGTGCTCCTGAATCAAAATAAAAGGTGTAGATCAAAGTCTTCCATCTTAAAAGTTACAACGTTTGACAAACAGACTGCGTGCTTCTGTAACAAATTTTTCATTACACTTCCTAATGAACGGGAAAATTGTGGAAATAACATCTCAAGCTGATCAGCAGGTTTCTCAGAATGCAGAGTACTTCCTGCTTTTTCCAATACAACCAGCTGATATCACATCTGTGTTCCCCCAAATTCGAAAGAAGAGTTGAATGAGAATAAACAAAGAAATAAAAGCTCAGATCTACCAGAAATGATAGTTGAAAGCTGAAGTACAAAAAGAACTTGACAAAGATGGTCTCTATTGCATGAATACTTTGCTACTGCTTGTATATAAGAAGCTTCCAGTAGTGAACTAGTCTGAGGTTTTCTGTTGCTGCTGGACCTATCTTGCCCCTAATGGACAAAAATCAAGTGCTAATTTATCTAAATGCAGTTGTTTATACAAAATCCACCACACTAACTCTGACTATGCAATTCCTAAAACACATGACTGCAGTTAGCTATAATTAGGACCAAGCTTGAAAGATCATACGGAAACTTCAGAAGCAACTGGCTACTACTGAGCAATATGGAGAACAGAGACATTATACCAGTTCAACAAGAATTCCAGTGCCTCCTTTTTACTCCTAGATACAATTCAGGACATAGAGGCTAACATGTAAAGCAACACATATGTTGGGCACTTACGCTAAGATATTGCCTCTCCTGATTTATACTGCACAGAAAGGAAATGGACTGCAACCATTTAAGGTTGATGTCAGTAAATTTACAGTGGAGAGCCACTACTGTGAAATTTAAACTTCCTATCTAGCAAATCACCCATAAAACAGTCAAAAAACGGACATATCACTATTAAAAAAAATAATAAAATTGTTACCTATACACCTCTCATCGTCTGAAATAAGCGGACGGTTACCTTCCAAATCCATGACTGGTCTAAGCAGTAGGAGAAAAATACTGCACAACTTAATGTGTTGGTATATGACACCAGCTTAAAACCATTCATTTAAGTTCATGATATTGTTTCCATCTATATTTAATTAGTATTCAGCCAACTGACATAGGCGTGCAATAGTTTTAACAGCGTGCCTGTTATTTAACCTCAAGCCTGTTATTTAACCTCAGTTTCTGACATCAATCCACACAACTTCAGTGTGTACCTCTGAAAGACTATCTCAAAATAAATTATTCAGCTGCTGAGGAAGCATCTTATGTGCATTTACTAGGCAAGGCAACAGCATAGCACCCAAGAATCTTTAAAACATATGGTGCTTTTAAATAAGCATACTATTTTGTTTTAGTACCTGAGTAACATCTTGTATATACATCTTCATAGTCATGGACCACCTTGAATTTAAAACATGGAAGATGATGAAATAAATACAAGAATCTATAGTCTGTTCTTTGCACTGGTACAAAAATGAGACATCTTATAGAAGTTGTTGTTTTTTAATCAAGGTATATATTAACTTTCCAGAATCAGATGCACTTTCTACAAATAACCTCCTGAAGTACTACCAGCGCCAATGAACTTAACATACGCTTTCGTGTTGCTCTGTTTCCTTTCTCCCTATTAAAACTTCCATTATTAGTAGTATTATTTAGCAAACCTAGAATCTGGGTTTCCCATTGCCATCTGCTGTTCCCTGCGCATGAACTCTGTGCCTTTACTCTTGACCCCTGCTTGTTTCCATCTTTTCATTCCAACTTCTATATTAAGTGAACTCTCCACTCCTCTTCCAACTAATTCTCCAGTCATCCCAACCTAATTGTTCCAACTTTTTGTTTCTACTCAAACTCGGATAGGAAATCTGCCGGAAACTCTTCTTTCTTCTGTCTACAGTACTTAGTACTGATGTGACAGAAGACAGAGAATCTGTCTTAGCTGTGAATTCTTATTTTGCTTGCTAGTGTTAAAGTTGCTATCTGTTTCCTCAGTTGTTTATACTGGGACAGCATGGTTTATTTTTCATATTGAATTACTTTTAAAATAAAAAAAATCTCTTTTCAACTAGCGTAACTGTAACAAAGATACCCAACCTTTGAAAAGAACCCGTTTTCTCTATTAATGCAGACCACTGCCAGATGGATGGACTATATCCCCACATCACTCACGTGCTTTAGAAAATGTTTTCCTGGGTCTCAGACACCTACTGTTTATGTTGCAAGAAAGAAACACATGGTACCTTATGCAAATAATGAGACATGTTTTCCTTGAATAAATTTTCAGTTTAATTCAAGCCTGTTGAGGAGTAATGATGCAGGATATTAGAGGCACGCAGGGAGGACAATTCCAATACTAGCATACTGAATGGAAATTTGTAGCAATTCCCTACTATGCACACACTGTGCTTGTAACAAGATATGCACATCACAAATGTTATCATTTACACTTGCATTTGTTTTTAAAAGAATGGACGAGAAGGACATAATTTATAAAATTAAGTGCAAAATAACTGTAAAATATAATGGTAATAGTTTAGTATGTATGAAGAGGCACTCTTATTCCAAGCTATACTTTGTTTTTAGAATAGCCTAACAATATTATCCTTTAAGGTAATATTTTATTGAAAAAAAAGTTTCATTTTGTTGGACAGTAAGCTTCCAAAAGAGATTTTATTGTCCCCCCCCCAGAAATCGGTGAGATTTGTAGTGACTCTAATCTCTTGTAGAAATGAATTCCAAAGACTAGTGCCTCTACTTAATTTTCAGTACTGCAAAGTACAATTCCACTGAGCCTAAAGGACAGAGCCAAAAATAGAAGGCTAGACGAGACCTACTCCAAGGTCACCTGAGCTCCAGCCACTGACACTACTGAAGATAAGGAGCAGAGCACTTCAAATTTGATCTTGTAGTCACCAAAGAACTGACACGGCACATAAAGTAATGGAGCAACAGGCTCTCATCATCCTATGTTTATCAGTTGGGTCATTTCACACTGAAACAGCTGAGAAGCACTGCATTATTTTGAGCAATCAACTGCTGCAATTTTAAATACTCCACATAACAAATATGTGAATATACAGGACAGGTGTCTCCTATAGCACCAAACAGGATGGGAGGGTATTTTCCTGATCAGTTTTGGATAGGAGACAAAGTGCACTCTTTCCTATGTGAATTCAGGTCTGCATATGTAATATAATAATTTTAAGAATTTCATTTCACTAACTTCAACATCAAAAAGCGAACGTCCATGTCACCTTAGGAAAACATAGAATACAATAGAACACTACTGAACACTAAATATAAACACTAAAACTAGGTATGAAAGTATAGAGTAAGAATGAGGGAATATTTGAAGGCTAAAATACCTCCTCGTACTTCCTGGCTTGTAATTTGGGCCTTCTTGAATATATTTAATATTTCTATAGATGCATACAGGAGGGTATGCGTCTGTGTGTGTGTATATATATATTTTTTTAATATACATACACTTATATGTATATAAAGAAATCTCAAATGCAAAATATAGCCTAAGGTATGTTTCCCACACTTACGTTCTTCATAACTTTTTTTTTTGTTCATGATCAGATACACTATCATTATACAGCTGGCTGCATAAGCAGTCCAATCACTTTTAAATTATTAGCTAATACAACAAGTTGCAACTGTCCTGAATGTACATTTCTAAACTATCAATAAACCAAGAGTCTCCTTACTGCAGCCTGACGGCAGCCTCTCCCATATATATATCATTCATCACGTTTTGGCCCCTCCGTTCTACCTGATCAAATCATAGAGTGGTTTTAATACTTCAGTTACATACATCATCCCATCCAGTCCAATACTGCCAGGTAAAACAAATGCATTCTTACAAGAAAGTATAATTAACTGTTACTGATTTTTACCTCAAATTTTGAGGCCGCAATATAGGAACTCACATGCTTGTATTTTCACACTATTTTAAATTGTTATTAAGGAAACTTCAAATATTATCTAGAAAGTACAATGCTTTCCAAAATGAAAGTTAACCTTCGATCAGCAAATAACATAGCTTTGAAAAATTACCTTAGCTGTTTCATGCCTCATAGGTTAAAACAACCAGAAATTGATTGGCTTTGTTTTTAAACTGATACTTGGACAAGTTAGAAGTTGAATCTGGCATTATTTCACCACATATGACTTAGTACCAGGAGAGGAAATGAGGACTCTGATAGTTTGGCAAGCACAAATTAGACTGCAAACCATTATGCTTTTTTTTGCTGCCTGCTTTAATCACAAAACCATATGCTTTGAACGAATATGGAAAATATGATGAAAATTTACATAGCAAAAATATAATTACTTCACAGTTGCATTAAACATTTCGATTAAAAGGAAAAGAAAATCTACCAAGCACTTTTGAAAAATTTTATTAATCTTTCACTGATAGGCCTTCAATTTTCAAAGCCGTATACTGTTCTAAAAAGCTGAATGAATACAGTAAAAGGCAGCAACACAGGACAAGGATGAGTGATTGAGTCAAGCTAAAATGACTAAACACATGTGTCTACAAACAAGCCAGGTGTTTGGGAACACATTACAGTTCATCGAATCAATGGACTCGAGAGAGCTCTCAGACACCACCAGCTAGGAGGACTCACTTCACAGCATGACAGAAGAGCTGATGTTGGGGGAAAACACTGGAGAGCTTCTAGTCCGCATTTTGAGTATCTCCAAATGCACAGAGATGTGGATGGAGACTCCACAACCTCTCTGGGGACCTGATTCTTCGTTTCAACATCAATTGCCTATCGGAGTCCAGGCCTTCTGAGATGCTTTTGGACTAATCAGACATCCACAAAAGAAAGTCAGGTAAAGCAGATCCATATTCTTTGGGGAAGGCAGCTATACACTCAACTCTGGTATAGAAAACATCACTATACATACCCATGCATGGGTAACTGAACAGAGTAATACATGTCTACTTAAGGGTAAGCTTAAAACGCATTCCAGGCTCTATTAATTAGTGACTAAGTGCACCAGCAATGATAATGGGAGACAGCACATAAACAGACACCTAAATGTATTTCTCAGTCTAGCATGCACTTCCTACCATAACAGCAATCTTAAACAATAGAAAGGAGAGGAAAAAAATATGAATATTAGACATACTGAGTCTCTATCATTGAAATTGTTTAGGAACACCAGCTGATCTTGCACTGCCCTTTCCAGCTCTCCAGAAATCTATTTAACATTTTATATTAATTTAAAGAGATATACTTACAGCATGTGCTCCCTGTATTGTCCGTACAAGGTTGATTCCTTTCCATACATATATATCTCCATTCAGGGCACCAGAATACGTCACTTCATCCCTTGCACAGGCTAGGCACAATATAGTTTGGAGATCACCAGTTTTGCCAAAAACACCACGTTTTGGTGTCAACGAATTGCCACACAAGCTCCAGAACTGCAACATAAAGCGATTTATAAAGATGGATATTTCACTAATATCCTATAATTTAGTATGTACATCTGAAAGAGAAGTACCTTACCGCCAAAAGACATCACCATTCATACCCTTTTCCCTGATTTAGTTCTCCAGTTGGTTAACAACTTTTTATGTTATTAACCAACTTTCTCTTTCCGTAAAATCAGCACAGAATACTAGCTGGGAAGGAGTTTTGCATTATCAGTATTAAATCAAACTGAAATTCTTTCAAATTATAATTTGTGAGTCAGTTGTGTTTTCCATCATTTTTGGAAAGCATTTCATAATAGAGTTATGTGATCTTTCTTGAATGTAAAACTTCCACTTTGTAAATGCTGCATTTATATTTTATGTCACTTTAGGCATTTAAAGATGCAGTCTACACATGTAAATTTCCGATAAGGTTGCCAGTTGCTCTGTTTGAAAGCAGCTGGTTTTATGATAGATTTACCGCTTCTCATCAGACCCACTGATGATGCAAAGCAGCCACCTAAGACCGACATTTTTGAGAACTTTCTAATAAAACGCTAGCATGTGATTACAGCAATCACATGACAGTGAATTTCCTCCTAGATGAACCAACATGTACTAATGACTCTTAAACTGAAGACATGCAAAATCTCTGGTCAGAGCACAATACTTGCCAACGAAATCTCCAGCTGCACTCTAGTTTCTGAGAACTCTGCAGACAAGTAGCACTTAGGTATTCACTTCAAACCCTCCTTCCCAAACATGTAAATATGCACTGGAAGGTCAAAAAGCTGCTGCAGTAATCCAGTGCAAAATGTGAAAGCACCGATTTCATCACTGCTGACAGGTTACTCTTATATTGTCTCAGCATATTCCCTGTATACATGTTTATGAAACTGTATTTCACAGTCAAGTCTCTCTGTTACCAATAATCTATTCAAAATTCTGAGCAGAGACTTCAATTAATACAGGATAACATAAGTAGTTACAATGAACAGATTTTTGTACCAACAATACCGTAATTAAGAAATAACCAATAACCATATACTGATTAGATAAATCCCTGTATCTTAACTAGTATTTCTTTAAGCAAACTACAGAGGTCATCGATTATGTTGTTGCTTGAGAAGTAACCACACAATCACTGCATAAATCAAACATCTTGCTCCAATATGGAAGTAGGTAACTTATCTAAGAAAAGTAATTCCTCAATATCAGTTCACTTGGAATTATCTACATAACTTTATTACATGGGATTACAATTTGTATAAAATATCACGTGAGGAAAAAATGCAATAGTATTACAAACGTGAATTACTGGTATCTGAAAGAAGAAGGGATGCTTTAAGAAAAAAAACAAACAACAACATCAACAAAAGTCTTTTGCCTGATCCAAATGCCTATAAATCTCTAGGATTCAGATTTCTGGTTAATGTTTTCTCAAAGGAAACATCATTTATTTTTTAAAAGCTATTGTTATTTAAAAATGCTTTATAGAGCCTTAAAAGTTATTCATATAAACTTTTGCTTATCTAAATAGATATGTTTTGACATCATAAAGCCACCATAAATATACTAGATCACGGCTGGAAAATATTAGCTCACTATTGGCATAATATTCCTTTTAAATCTTGAAGTAGAAAAAAAGATCGTTATTAATCAAACTCATGGCAACCTGTTACTGACATGCTAAACACTACCAAATCAAAGACGCATGCAACCTAGCCAGCATATTGAACATTTTTTTTCCAATAAACCATTAATTCATACTAATCTAAAAGTTCATTGTCTAAAAAGCAACACATTTTTCCCACCATAGGATCCTCCACATAAGAGCAATAAAGAACTTTCAAGCTGCCATCTACTGCTGTTACGTGGTAACACAGACGACAGTGCATGGGAGAAGGCAGTGACTTTAGGAAACATTCGATGGCAGTCAAGCATTGATAATTGTGCTGACAGTTAAACCTGACAAAGAAGCTGTTTCTGCATGGCAGCTGGTACGTAGATCAAACAAAGCAGAGCTTCATAGAAACGCTCTGCTTGAAAAAGATGTGAACTGTCCAAATTATGAAACCTGTAACAGGTAGAGAGTGTTCAAAATGACAAAGATAGGAGTAACAGCAGTGAAAAGAATATAATTAAAAGAAAGATCAAGCTTTCCACTGTATCCCCATACTCTCTCAAACTGTAAGAAATCGTTTTTCAACTCATTTCACCTCTGCAGTGTAACAATTCACTAATTATTCAAGAACCATAAACTTGAGTACCTGGACTCACCTTAAACATACGCATCCTGTCTTATGCTACCTGGGATTTCAAACAGCACGTTTTAGACAAACCTAAATGTTTAATTGTATTACGATCATTACATACGATGCTACTGACAACTGTTTCATTCCTTCTGCGTTTCTTCTGTCAGGGCATGAACTCTTTTGAGCAGAGATGGTCTCTTTTCCACTACACATATCTTGTAAAATGACTAGTGTAGTCAGGTGTGATCCATGACTGCAGTTCCTAAGAAGTAATATTATTCTTACAGACAATGTTTCTTATTAAAATTATATTCCTTTTAGATTCTATTTTTATCTATTTTATCGAGTATAAACTACTGCAGCTTAAATATTTTATGAATTAACATTTATTTCATTACCTTGATGTGTTTTACGCCACAGCTGACAAGCTTGTTTGGCTGGTACAAATCCCAAGAAATATCAAATATCTGCATTAAAAAAGCAAGGATGTCAGCAGAGATGGTCTTTCTAGCATGTTAAAACAGTAAACACTTGTAGTAAATTAACAGTCTGAAATGCTTTAAATGGAACTATTGGAATTACTTTTTTATCCCCTCACTCAATACTGAAATTGCAACATATAGCTCATTAGTTCTGTTTGGGTTTTTTTCCTAGAGTAATTACAACACATAATAAAACAACACAAAGGCTCATTTATGGACTAGAAAAATTTAAGAGATTATTTGCATTTTGATTTCCCGTATAGGGATTTGGGTCTACGAAGTGCATTAATTTTGCACTTCCCCTACCTGCTTACAGTCTCAAACTGTACACGAATAAACAGTAAGTTACACATTTTATTTTAGAAATAAATATACGTATCTTAAATATCTTCACATAACTTAATAATAACTAAAAGGCAAATTCACTTTCTAAAACATAAAATATTTTCTTCACATAACTTAATACATATCAAAGCTTTATGCAAATTCAATTTCTAAAACATAAAATATTTTTTGTTCAGACATAGCTCTAGTATGTATACACAGACATGATTTAACAAACTAAAATTACACTGACATTCACATTCTTTAGTTATACTTACTCTGTCTGTATGACCAGGAGCCATTGATAACAATTTTCCTTTTCTCCAGTCCCATACGCAAACTGTGTTTTTTGAATCCAAACCAACCGAGACCAAACGCTAAAAATGTCCAAATAAAATAAATAAATAAATATAACTCAATATATTAATGAAAAGTAGAGTCATCATTTTGAATGACAACAAATTCATAACATATTTAAGTTAGAAGCAATAGCTACATTTCAATGTAGAAGAAAACTAAAGATACAACATCTTATGCCAAAGCTTCCATATATGCGGCTCTTCAGTTATGACATCATGATCTTAAAGTATTAAGATCTTCTTGGGTAACAACATTTTTCTGATTTATAAAGTTTTATACGTATAATTATATATAGCCCACATGGCAAGCAGCAGTCAGGAGACATTTGCAAAAAAGAATAATCTCACTGAAATTAATGAAACTACATGTGTTTACCCTTAATTACACAAAACTTACAGAATTTAAGTATTGATTTTACAAATTCACGAGATACATAGAAAAAAAATACTTTCTTCCTTCTTCTTGGAAACAAAGATTCAAAACAGTTAAAAGCTTTTAGAATCTTTTTCTTGATTCTTAAAAACATGTATGAGTAACTACTCCTTTCTGAATCCTTTCTCAAACTGGAATCCAACAAAACCCTGAATGCACAAATTTCATTAAGTTCTTCCCCAACGCTGGACACTTTTAAGATTCAGCTGGACAGGGTGCTGGGCCACTTTGTCTAGACCGTGCTTTTGCCAAGAAAGGTCAGACCAGATGAGCTTTGAGGTCCCTTCCAAACTGGTATTCTATGATTCTATGATTTAATATTCAGAAAGAGTCTGAAGCCAGTTAAATTAAATAACCAGGAAGGACAAAACGATTGTTCCAAGAAAATAAAGAAAAATAAAAGGTTGAGATCTTCCTATGCTCTGCAGCCTGTCGTGTCTTCAACTGTGAAGATATTTTGCACAGATTTCTTGACACAAATCATCAACCATATTAGCCAATAGTCGACACTTACTGTATTTCTTAACCAGTCAAAATGTTATTTTTCCTATAGAAATTCTCAACAGAAAGACTAACAGCATTAAAGATCGGATAAAAAGTAACTGAGTGATTTCAGACTTTGTTTTTAAAGAAAATTAAGTCTTTTTGTTCAGTTTATGCATGAATTGTGACATCTTAATTTTGATAAATGAACACTTTGCAAATATTTCAGACAAAATTTTTTCACTGTTCAGCAGATAATACCTGCACACATTAAAGACAAATTTAGTTTCGATTTCTACGTAGATTTATTAAAGGGAGTTCATGAAAGCAAAAGTAAACCCAAAACTTAAGTGTATTTTTTCCCAAAGACAGAAACCCATTCCAAATAACATCATTTCTTTACTATCTGAAAAGCTCCAAGATTATGAGAAGAAACAAGTTAAATACAGTTGCTATCCATGCTCTCCATTTATTAATGCTAAATTCAATTTTTCAGATACTGCAAAGTCCAACCTTTCTATTCCATCTTTGAAAACATTCTCGGAAGGAACATCAGTTTCAATTCCAGCTACACTTTCAAGCAGTTCAATTCCAGCCGCACCACAGAATAAGAGGCGTAAATGCAGACTAGTTCTACAATTACTGCATACCCATCACAAAAACTTTGGGTGGATGCCTTTCCAGACATAAGCCAATACAGTGACTTCTCCAAAATGGAGATTAAATTATGCTCTTGGTCCTCCTAAGAACTAGAAAATCTTGTTACCAACCAGCACACCTCCCCAGTGGAGTAGAGCTCAGAGAAGATCAAAAAAAAAAAAAAAAAAAAAAGGCAAGCTTGGGGAAGAACATACCATAAAGCAAGATGAACTGCTCTCAACACCAGGGAGACTGGAGGCTAACCTTGGTTTTAGATAACACAGCTGCACCACTGAATCAATTCAAAAAGGATAATAAATAAAAAATAAATAATGCATTCCTGACCAGTTGGGGGTGGAGAGGAGAGCGTGTATGTGGCATGGCCCAACATGAAGTACAAAAACTGAACAACTAATGAAATACACTTTGAAAAGGGCAATGCGCTTGACCTCAATTCAATCCACGTATTCCTTCCCAGTGAGTAGAGAGGCCCAGCATGGTGACAGTGATCATATAGAGGCCAGTAATAGGAACCACATTTTTCTTGTGATTCATCTGTATGTCGCAATTGCTTGTGTTGTGATTTCAGCATATTGCTGTATCACTCTACTAAATCAAAAATCCCTTAAAACGCCAAATATATCAAATTAAGTATGTTTAATATAAAAAATTAAACCCTCTAAAAGAACCTGGCTGGGGACTCTGACAAATTTGGATTTAAAAGGACAGGCAAGGTGTAACCAAACATATTTTGCAGATCCTTCTGAAGTGGATTTGTGTTTTAATGTATTCCCATATGGAGATAATTCTGGAGACACAGATCTTGAAAAACCTGTATTCAGTTTTCCCTTAAGACCACAAAATTCTAATAAATGCCACAAAAAAGCTGATCCTATGGAAATGCTGAGAAAAGTGGACAGCCTAAATTCTGACCATTTATGGCTTTAAACATAAGAATCAGTACTGGGTGCTCCTAGCACAAATCACAGATCTACATTCAAATCTCTCCAATACACACAGGGGATGCATTCTAAAAAAGAATTAGGGGACTTTAATCCTAATTAGATACATTTTGACCTTAAATTACTAAGGCTGTTCAAGTGAGGAAGTGACACAAGTTTACATAGACAAGAACAATACAGAGAAAAGATATTTCTGTCAAGTAGAAATGATGTTCTAGAAAGAAGATGACTCTACGAGTTGACTCTAAACAATGAGAAACCTAAATGATAAAATCTGTAGATCATTCCAAAAAAACTCAAAGCCTCCCTACAACAATTACAGCGTGTTTTAATAGAAACAAGTTACAGCTAGGCTTTCCTCTACTTGTGTTCAACAGAGCTTCATTTGATATTGTTTTAATAAGGACAGCAACTGCTCTCTGCAATACATCCTCACTTGAAAAAGCAATAGTAAGTTACAGGTACTGACCTTTTTAGCAAGCAAAGGAAATGAGAATATAGCTAAATCTGAATATCACATTGCAAAGCTAAGTGGGAGGGGAAGAAGTGCTGCATAAGACCAGGAGAGCACAACTGCAGAAAGGACTTTCATGGCTAATACCTCTTCAGCTGCTACATAATGTGCATTTTCCATTCCTAACACATCAATGAAGAAAGACTCTTTATGCATAGGAGTAAGTGTCTCCCTTATAAGTAGCGGCTCCGAGAACCAATTCACTACTCAGAGAATGTTTTAAAGTAACAAAATTATAATCCAATAAAATCTTTTTCGTGACTCTTAGATCCAGGATACATGGGTCTGCACAATTGAAATGTGGAGAGCCACCAATGCACACAAGATGCATGGCAGAGAAGGGGATAATGCCCGAAGACATTCGGAGTCCAAGAGCAGTAACACAATGGGATTGCCATCACTTGGTGCATAAGACGGGTCCCTGCACAGACCACAAGAATCTCCCTACCACTTCATCTTCATTCAAAACTCTTTTGTAGTTATACTTTTCTTGGCAAATATTTGTCAGTCACTACTAATGCCAACTTTTTTCCTCAACTTGAGGATAAGCAGATAAAACCCTTCCTTAAAAAAAGAAAAAGCTACATAACAAGATTTCTGACAAATAAACAATTTATTTAAGTGTTTGAAAAAAGAATATTAATTACATACCTGACCATCTAAATCAAAAGCCAAGCAAGCTATACCATGTGTGTGAACATCTTTCAGAACAGATACAGTTTGCACAGTGTATGAGTCCCACACGCAGATGTATGGTTCTTTTCCAACTTGACCGGTTGCCACCAACACACGTTCAGGATGCAGAGCAAGGCTGCAGAAGAAAAAGATATAAAATATTTCTGCATGAAACTTTTACACTTACCTAATTCACTGCATTAATATTGTTCCTTAAAATATTTCACAATATTTTCCCATTGATAGTAGATATTAACAAATCATTTTGTATCACAAATTCCACAATAGCTGTAAAATTCCCTTAATACAGTACATGCCGCCACTCTTCTTGAATTTGAACCTTCAAGCCTCCTCCAGTTAAACTAATTACAGAACAGTCATTAATCCTGTCTTCTAAAATAAACTTTATTAAATTAGGTCAGATTTTCATGCACTAAAAAAAAAAAAAAAAAAATCTCTATTTTCCCTTTCTTTCTATTTCTTAACATTTAAAAACACAGAGGATGGACAACAAAAGTTAGTGTTTAGCTACCTATGCATCTATCATCAATGGAAAGAGATACGCATCTCCAAAGTATTTCATTCCACATACTATTAGACGTCCTTTTTATGAGAGGATTGAATAGCCTTCTGAAGCTATCTCTCAGCTGATCATACAGCAAGCGAAAGCATGACTAGCATAGACTAGATGTTATGACTAGACTTCAGATGACTAAACTGAAGTGAGATAAAAGTTATCTTAAATGTCTTAATTTTTATATAGAACAACTGAGAATAGTTGATTTTGAATAATTATCAACTTTTCACATATCTAACATTGCAGAGAATTTTCTTACAGTTTGTATTTTAGAGTCTTTCAAAGTCTACAGCTGTTTTGTCAAATCTGGGACCAAGCTAGAAAGCATGTAGTCAGCAAGATAGTTTGTTTTGTTTATGCAAGCAAGCTGCAAGGGAGGACATGAGGTTTGAAAATCCATATTTCATAACACAGAAAAGTAAAAATATATTCTGAGAGAAACCCAAACAAGCTACTTGATAACATTCTACACAGAGCAGGTACAGCAGTCCAAAATGATGTAAGAAATACCACATGTGAGTCAGGAAGATAAAATTTCAAAAGTTGGCTATTTAATCTGGCTAAAAAACTAATCATAGAGTAATGACCTTGAGAGATTGGTGGATAGGATCACTAACAACATATTCTAAATGTATTTATCTTCTTAACATCACTTGGAAAGGAGAAAGGTTGAGCACTTTGCAATGGTAAGATGATCTTACACCTAAACACAGATTTTGATAGATGAAGTTCAAAGGGCAGAGACAAGGGAATTCTATAAACATAGAAGAAACAGCCAGGATAAAGCTAATCAGCAAGTCACCAGTAAAAAAAACCTAACTCAAAAGTTGTATACATTTTCTATATACAAAAAGAGCAAGAGAAAACCAGGTTAGAAGTTGCTTAATATTTCATGAAGGCATGCTACAGCATGCAATACACTTTTATATTTTTTCTATTTTAATACAGCATTTTAGTTGGTTGATATTGCTTGACAAATTCCACCTGCATAACTCTGAGAGGAGCCTTTAACTTCAAAGTTTCTACAAAAGGTAAAAAGCCCCTGGACCTTTCAACTTTTCTACAGGAATTCCTCTTCTTTGCTACTCTGCATTATCCGCAGCACTGGGATCAAGCAACCAACATTTCCCCACTCTGTTTCTCTTCAATTCCAGAGTTATTTCTCTGGTACTCCCTTCCTTCTTTATTTGACAGAGCAACTTCATAATTAAAAAAAACAATGCAGAAAGGAGCTGGCAGGCAAAACTTATCACATTTCACTTCAGTTCTGCCACCTAATCCTGACCAACACCTGCCCATCTCCCGGAGCACACACAGGCAGATGGCATACGCATGGGGAAAGGAAAAGCATCTGGAGGGGCAGAAAATGCTGCATTCAAAATGATCTAATTTTTACAATGACACCACAGAGAGGGAGAGATAAGAACACATGGGCAATAAAGAAATTCAAGAAGAGAAAGGATGTGAAAAGAATAAGCAAGGAAAAAGAAAAAAAAAAAAAGACAGACTGCAACTAAGAGAAAAAGTAAAAACACAGCAGTCGTATGACTGATTCATGATTTCAATCCCATACTTAGCTCTGCTATTACTGCATTGTGCAGTTTCAGGCAAGTGAAAACCATCCCACAACTGCAACTTTCAAAAGTGATCAGGCACCACCCTGGACACAGACATGTGCAAAAGCATCCCCATGCCACACTTTGCAAAACACTTTCCAACAACCAAAAATTAGCTGAGTATGTTTTTAGCTGAAGACCAGAAACAACAAACACAACGCATCAGAGATGGAAGGGACAATGGTAAAGGCACTACCAAGGACAACACTGTCCTAAATCAAGTGTGCCAACTAATTCCACTCGAAGCGTATTAGGTGACAAAGCGCATTAGGAGAGAATGTTTCCTCTCTTTCTAGTTAATACATGGCAAATAGTAACTAATAGCAATATCATAGTATTAGTTGTTTCTATATCACGATACAAAATACCGACTTAAACTGAGCTCACATTCTTCCTTGATATGGGATAACACAGCACAAATTAAGAGCCAAAGCCTACATTTTAATCAGAACAGACAACATTGTAGAATTACTAATGTCCTTCCCCTACCACCTCAGTCTCTATAGTAAATTGTTAACAACCTTTCTAAATAGTCATTGAAAGTAGAAGAAAGTATACAATAAAAACAGCAAGCTCTTTTTAAAAATGCCAGTATGCAGGGATTTCAGGGAAACTGAACAGCAGAGCTGTTGGCAGTAGCTGAAGAAATACTCACCTGAAAACACCTTCCCTCACCATTCCTTCCAGACCAAGGAGTGAAGGACAGATTAAAGTACTACTTGCAAGTATTTCATCTCACTGGCTGTCAGGGCAGATGGAAAAGGGCAGCACGGAAAGAGTCAAGGGACTGCTATTTCTACTACCAACACTAAAACAAGGAACTGCCACACTTATTTTCGTATGAACCATGAATGATGTTTTTCCTTAATATTCAAGTCTTGGCTATTATTACACCCATGGGGCACCAGCAGAATTCTGGGTCTGAAATTTTGAGTCCTAATCAAGGCTCATGGATTAGACTCCAGTTTTAAGCAATATGGAGACCCTTTTCAGTACTTCACTGGACTATGGGTGGTTAAGTGATCCTTACAGGCATAGCAATTAATACAAAAAATACAGTATCTTGGTCTAACTTCTAGAGTAAAAGCATTGATACAACTCACATGATCACGAACTTTCATTATTAAAACAGTCCTGAGCAATACATTGCAAACAGCTTCTTAATGCAGAAAGAAAAAAATATAGCTAGAACAGGTGCCTGGAAATGGATAACCATAAATATTTGCCATACAGGCATTATGCTGACTCAGGGGTGTGATGCAGTTAACAGTATCAAACAATAAGTGCAAGTTGTCTCCAGATACCCTGGGTAAGATCTCCAAGACCAATCTACAAAGGTGTTAATAGTGTAAAACTATTGGGATAGTATTTGAAGAAGTTGCTTACTATCCATCCAGTCAGTCCCTAAGGACAGGCAGAAAAGCATGAGTGTGGCTCAGCTCTTAAGACAGCTTCCAAATCATAGAATCACAGAACGGTTAGGGTTAGAAGGGACCTTGAAGATCATCTAGTTCCAAGCCCCCTGCCATGGGCAGGGACACCTCCCACCAGACCAGGTTACTCAAAGCCTCATCTGGCCTGGTGCTGAACCTGTTGGTGTGGGCTCTGTGGACTTAAGTACACACATTTTCTTGAATTTTTTTCTCCTAGGTAGGAGGAGACTGCTTAGCAGAATGAGCTCCTCTGCACTCAGAAGAGTTCCTTTCACTACCCTGGTAATGAAAGCTGGGATGACCTACCCAGGTTAGACTGCTGAAACTGTGCTTGCATCCAGCCCACACAGCTAGACTGTAAACCTGTGCCTGATCTCTTTCCTCTTCCTTGAAGGATGACTCAGCTGATGAATGAGATACCGCTGCTTGCCCAAAAAAGGAAACAAATATTCCTACTGAGAGAAGTTCTTCAGGCCTTCTTGCTTGCCTCTGGCCTTTCTGACCCGGGCTTTTCGAGAACAGATGTTAGATCTAACATAGTGTCTCTGAAGAGGCAGATATGAAGGGAAATGTCCAAAAGGCAAATGTGACCATGAAACAAAGCAGGAACGAGGCTAAAAACCACTAAGTCAAATTAATTTTGACATTAACTATAAATTTTGATACTTCTCAGAAGAGTTCAGAAGTGGAAAATTTGAAAAATCTGCCTGTCACTATTGCAACAAACCCAAATGGACCTGTAGAGAACTGAGATTTCCATTGATATCTCTCACTGACAGGTCTTTTCCTAGACAGATATTCAAAGCCAGCTGAAATATATTATTACAATTTCAAATGGTATACCGAAAAGGAGTATGTTTCTCAATTTGGGGCATTCAAGCTCCTCCTTTATGCTTCATACACAAAAGGTTATTTCTCCGTTTTAGAGCAGTATGTAAACATTCCCACCATTTTGACCAGATCTATGCACTGTACAATGCCCGTGTTAGAGTAATGGCATTAAATATTAATGGCAGCCTATGGAAAAAAAAAACACCTGTCCATACTGTGCCTGTTTGGGATCAGACCAAAGACATGGACGCGACCGTCCAATTTGTGTGAGGTTTGTAGCGTCAGGGGATCCTGAATGAGAACAGTCCACAGTAAACTACTGTATTATAGAAGAAAATAAGATTTTTCCATCTTTACTTGGTTTGTGCTGAGCATTAACAAGCATTGATTAATACAGACAAGCTGCAGACAAGGATACAGTATTAAAGATGATGTTTCCTTAGCAACAATATTGGATGAAAATCCAAGAATATATTCATGTGACTACTCCTGAGCTTCATAAAACTAGGGCACCAGTAAAAATGCACAAAAGAATACTGCAGTAAAATAACAGCATCTCAGATATCTATTAATTAAGAGTTAATTTCAAATGTGAAATTGTTTTCATGAGTAAATACAGAAAAATTTCCATTTTATGTTTACAGACATTTTACATATAGTTGTGCATATTTTCTTATTTGCTGCCATTTACCCGTATTTCCCCAGAAAGAATGACAGGAGAAGATACAAACTGTTTCTGTCATACTATTTAAGTTGTTAAAGCAGAAAGAGCTGTAATCAGCAAACATCTCTCATTAAAGTTTAAATAGATCAAGTCAGAACACACTCACTTCCCATCGACAAAGCAGTACTCATCATGGAGCATCAGGACTGGGGAAAACCAGATGAACTTCAAAGAGAAGAAAAGGGTTGAATATAGTTACATGGATGCAGAGTTCCCAACTCATCAAATATCAAAACTGAGGAAAAAGATTCTGGGAACTATATGCCACTTTATGCAGATGCACATTTTTTTGCCTTGTATAGCCACATCCTCCACTGACAAGGAAAGGATTGACTTAAGGTTTCTGGTAAAGGAGTTACCATCTCTAGAAAAGGGAGTAAAAATTAAGAAATTCTCCTTCTTTTCAAACATGAATAGTTTTGCCAGTGCCAATAGGAAAACTCATGTTTTGACTGAGACAGGGAGTGCTGTTTTTTTTCCCAAATTCTACATGATCTTGACACTTTCATCATCAGGTTTTTCACTCTCTGAGGAAAGTTTCTTTTCTAACATATCCCTTGAAAAAGAAGGCAGCAAAATTACTTGCATTTTCCTAGGAAAAAAACTGTTCTCACAGAAAAGTCAGAAATATTACATACTCCAAAACAATTTGGAGATAAATTTGCTGAGACAATGTCCTATTATCTTTTACTAGCTATTCATATGAAAAAAGCAATTCTGATTATAATAACTAGTGTTACAATAATGTGACATATTAAAGCCTGGAAGTAATCGAGGAATGGAATCCCACTGAAAAAATATCCATCTTCTTTCTTTCCTCATGAAACAATGCAAGGACCTGAGACTCATTCTTTAAACCATTATTAGATATAAACTGTCAAACATAACCCCTCCAGTACCAGCAGCAAAAAAAGAAAAAGGGTGGCACGGAAATAATACAGAAGAGCAAGATCTGCAGGGAGAGGAGGTACTGCAATCAGCTGTCAATAACTTCCGATAGAGCAGTCCAGCTATTCGGCCCTTTTGGGAAAGGAGCAATCCCTTAACAAATCAGCAAGCGATATTAAATGATTCAGTTAGGATCTGTCAGTCACAAAGTTAGAAACCAGTTCTTCACACCTGAATATAAGCAGTGAAACGTACACAAATCTACAAAATGATCACAGATTAAAAAAACTCAGGCAGCCTAAAATTAAAGGGGAGATACTGATTTCCCATTCTAACCAGTTTACAAGCTAAGAAACTACTTAATTAGCTTAAGTAAAGATTATCATGCTGTAGCCACTTAAGTATGTGGACACTGAGACAAGTATGGTTATAAAATCAGAACAGATTTAATTTCAAATCAAATTTTGCAATGAAATACAGGCTAGAAAGGGAAACTGAATGACAAAAATTCTTACCACAGTTATAATCACTCTCATTTTTCAGTGCACAAAAATTCATTGCGCTGTTTGCTAAATTACAAATATATAGAATAAATGATTTAAGGTCAAAGAAACAACTACTCCAAAGCTTTTAGCCAGGAAAATTTTGAAAATTTCTTTCCAGAAAAAAGGTTATTTTGCATGGTTCTGACCTCACAAGTTAACTAAACAAACTTGCTTGAGGTACAAAATTTTCTTGTTTCTATATCTTTACCTATCATGGTAAAACCCTTCAAACAACCCTTCAGCCAGTCATTACTGTTTGCTTCTTCTCCATAAGAGATTTACAACAGTTTTTAACTACTAGATTAATCTTCCTTCTATTATTTTTGACATTTATACTCAAACTTCTAGTATTACATAGAAAAAAAAAAAACACAGATTGTACAATTTTCTTTCCTATTTCTAAACAAGTAGATTAAACAGCACTTCAGTCTTCTCTCCTATGGGATACATTATGAAAAACTTATGTATGTGAGAACTTATAATCTGAATATTCAAGAGGGAAGTCACAGAATAATTAGTGACAACTTTTGAAAGGTTTTTCTTTTATACAGAAAGGTCACCCTGATAAAATTAGCAGTTGGCTTAAAATAAGGAATGGTGGGAAGAAGGCAGTGGCAGAGCTGCTAGTGAAATAAACTGAGATAAGCACAATATTCTATGCTTCAATGGACTGTATTTCATTACCAACCAAAGAAGGTTTAGACAATCTTTATCTTGCCAACCCCAAAGACTGCAGATACACTAGATTTCTTCCAAAGCTCTTGAGAACACCAGGCCTACAGGTGTTCTGCAGGTGTTAGAGGTGTTTTCCTACAGAAAAGGAAAGCCAAGGACATCTATTTACCACCCCAGCATCTAACCTCTTGCCTAGCAAAGTAAAATGAGACAGGATACCACTTAAAGTTGGTACAACATCTCAACCATCATTTAGAAAATATTAAAATGTGACGGAGGCCACAGAACAGAAATAATTACATGAAAGACTGCTAAAACAAACAAAACCCTCATATGTACCAGAAGCATAAACAAAACAGGAAATAAGCGTGGGAAAGTGCAAGAATACTAAAGGGACTCTGAGGTCAATGTCTATTTGGTGGACAATGAAAGCTGTTTCACATGTGGGCTCATGAACTTAATTGATAAAAATCGCTAGAAAGGAGAAGATGGATAAAAAGCATTCACGAGCAACAATTTCAAAAAAATACAACTCTTCAGCTCTAAGATCATGGTTATCTCAAGAATCCTGATCCAGTTGACTATTTCCAATGAGGTAGTGTAATGTATACTCATTATCATAAGCACCTGCAATATAAAGTCACAATCATTTATGAATTAATTTATTAGTGAATAATGTCCCAAAGGCTATTCATTGTTATGGTATTAATTTATATGGTAGAAGAAACAGCAATTGATAAAGCAGTAAGTGAAAAGAGGAACCTCTAACTAAAATGGAAATATCATCTAAAATGCAACATTCATCTAAATAACACCAAACCAAACATTTACCAGTTCTTCAAATTTTTCTGTTATTTTCCTAAGTACTCTGGAAGACTAGCTTAAAATGTCACAGTCACCACAATAAATCTTCAGACAATTTCCAAATGCTGTCAAATGCCTTGTCTTGATCTAAGATAAAGCATCATTCACCTTGCTTGCTGTTGTAGAGGGATTATAAGCAGGGAATGAGTGTTAACACAGTTCTAGAAGTCAGGATAAGGTTTATACAGTTGTCAACTAACTAAAACATAGAATTAATCCACTCATTTTGCATGCATACTGTCTTGGAGACATCTCACCACCACACACCTTAAAGGGCTAAAATGCATAAGTGTTTTTAAGTGACTTCTACCCTTAAGTATGTTTTGGGCTTTTTCCCCCCAGTTGTATGTATGTATAATGTTTGCATATCACACTCCGACATTTTCAGGAACTTTATTATTAAAATAAGTTACCCTATAGTTCAGAAAATTGAAGGGTTAGTGTTATTTTTAACATTATATCCGACCAGATTTAGTCACAAGAAATGTACCACATAAATAGAGAGAGGCAAAGCAGTAAAACAATTCTTTTCCATCTAGTCTTTTAGAACATTGTTCTAAAACTGTCATATCTACAAATTTCATTCTCCAATTCTGGTAAAGAAAAAAATACAATACTTAATCAGGAGTGAAAAATGTAAACGAGAGGTGAAAACACAATGATTTTACTGTAACTACGAGCACTTTATAAACATGATGTTCAGCTTGGACACATTGGCATTATTATTAGGTCTGGTCCTTTGCCTCAGTTTTGTTTTTCTTCTGTTCAGTTGAATTCTTCACCCGAATCAAGTATTCTATTTACATGTAATTTTATGTCAAATTTCTAATCCATATACCTTGTATGAAGCCAAAGGAAGTTTAAATTGTAATATATCCTACAGTCAACACAGCGTAAAAGGCGAATGAAAAATCTCCCTGCATGTCATCTGTCACAGATCAGGCTAAACCATCAGTGGAAGCACCACTTGTGGTAGCTATAAAGTTGATCACTTTGTTCAAAATGACATTATTCTCCCCAAAGTTACAGCGCTAACTCTTTGGACACATTTCTCTCTACTCTTGAATTCAAAACCCCTGAGAAACATCCACTACAAACCACAGCAATCCTCCTCCTGAAGAGGAAAGTTCAAATCTGAACACAATGCTAGGTTCTGCTCAGGTGTCCTCCTGTGCCAGCTGCAAATCCTACCCACTATCCACTAATTAGGACCAGGTTGTTCTAAAAGAATACACAGGTGAGGATTTTCCAAAAAAAAGCGCTCCTGGTTCCAAGACTGGATACGCATCCCAGCAGTTTGTTAGCTGAATCAAACGCAGAGAAATTTCTTGGAACTAATCTCAAGCATATGTTTAAGATTCTTTGGTGTTCACATACCTATCTTAAAACCTAGTAATTCTGTTTATATTTGGACAGTCTAAAGTAAAAAAAAAAAATTCCTGTGAACAAACTGGCTTACCTCAGCTCAGAAAAAGAGGCACTTCAATTCACAACTCACAAGTAATTATTACTCCCATTGTATGAATCCACTGCTTTTCAGCATAGGAACATTATTCTGATGCAAAATAATGCTAAATCCACAGACAAACAATACCAAGAGACCTCAAAAAAGTGAGCCCCCAAAAATATTTGTCAAAAATGACCCCATAAATATTTAAGCACAAGCTGGACATCACTGTTTGGATGGGGGTTACAATAAGGGATTTTTATTATTTCTTTTTTGCTGAAATGAGAGGAAATAATGCATGTTTTTAAACCGAATGAATCAGACTGATCTGGGCCTTGATCCATCCTGTCTGCAGGCCAAAGCAAACGGCACTATCAAGAAAACTCCCCTAAAAAAGCTCAGAAGATCAAGCACTGACATGAAATAAGAAAACTGTGAAAAATGACTGCAAGGATTGTCCACTGCACCTTCTGAAGTAATATCTGAATACCCAGGGCTTTCATAGAAGGAAAAACATCAGGCACATTCTTACAGATCCTATAAAAAAAGAAAAGGAGTCTACCAGGAAGCCTCTCAGCAGTAATATGGATTCCCATTTAAAGGAAAGTCTTTTTCAACTAGGCCAAGGAAAATTATTCTGAATATAAGATATAATATTTCTCTAGAGATTTAATAACACACGTATCCTCTAGCAGCTAGCTAAAATGACAAGAAAAACTGCTTTTCTAACAGAAACGATCACACAAAGACATCCTGCTTTAAATGCAGTGTAGAAGTGGAACATCTCACCTATTGCCAAAATAATAGGTATGTCAAGATGAGGCCTTCAAAGGACAGATTTTCTTCATGCTCACAGGCTGATGGAGATGTCTCTAAGAGTCATTTTGCTCAACTCAGATATCAGCTACCAATGAATACCAAAATTTGTCCTCTTTCTTAGCAATGCTGACATCACTTCTGCCATTTTCATGACTGTAATTGAAGCCGAAAGACAAAAACTTGAAATGAAAGTAAAGGTGGTCAACATCAAACGAACAAATCCAGGGATTTTTTATCAGATGGTGTACACGCTGGTATTCTTTGTGTTTTCTATCTTTTGCAATATATAACTGATAGGTATCATAAGCCCAGCTTAAAAATTTCAATCATATCTTTTGCTACCAAGAGTTAAGGCAATCTTGGCTGATTCTGACCTTTTTTGTGCAAATCAAGCACTGCATTTTTAACGTCTATTACTGTCATAATAGCTACAACAGCAATACAAATAATGATATTGCTTATTTCTTGTAGAAATTAAAGTCTTCGTAGCCACTGGAGTAATCAGAGCAATCTGCGCCCTAATGCAAGTAATTTAGATGCATAACATTCTGTAGTGTGTTTCACTGATGCACCGGGGAAATTCATACTACACCAAATGGCACTCACACCAGAATCTGACTGTGTAGAAAATCTTGACTACACGTATTTTGAAGAGAACATTCAGTGGCATCTAGGTTAAACATTTAGCTGAATTATCAAGATGGCCAGGGGAACTTTCACACTCTGCCATGTAAGCTCAAGGAATATTACAACTTTATTTTTCTGTTCAAGTTATTTCAAATGCTCAGTAACTTTGTCTACAATCTGAAAGTACCAAAAGCAACAGATTATTCCAAGTCAAATAAATACATTGTGAATAAACCAATTTTCTTGATAACATTATAACAACTTGTAATTCTAAGTGTATCTTAAGAAAACTAAATTTTAAATTGAGCATATGACTGATCTTTATCAATCCAGATTAGACAGCTTTGCCGCTTTTATGGGTAATAAATTATTTTTCTTTTTAGGTCCTTGATGCCAGACAAAAGTGCTGTCCTAAATCACAAATGTAACTCTGTGATATAATATTTTGAAAATCTGGGTAAACTACATTTTGAAGTAAAAAAAAACAACCTTGAGATCTTAGAAAATGTAAAACTAAATTCTCTGTCTTTATTAGCTTTGTGTCAATGTCAGCTTAAACTTTAAAAACACAAAACTGTAGATGACAAAACTAGAAATTTTTTTTTATAATTTTTATTATTTGGAAGAGGTTTTATAATTATTTCAGGTTCTGTTTCAAGCAATGTATGTATTTTAAAAAGCCTACAGTGCCTGTGTTAATAATTACAGCAAAACCTATACCCATTTTTTGATATGTCAGACTGAACTAGTATAATGTTTTTCAATCTAAAACACTTTACAGGAGAAAAAAATAAATCAGCTCTTAAATAATTAACTTTTAAATCTGAAGTTTAGTTTACATCTTAAATTAAACTTTAAAATTTTGCATTAAAAAACCCAAACATTTGACTTCAGACAAACCCTTCAAAGGAATTCTTTTACTCAAACAGGCTAAGCTACTGCCTACCACTATCATAATAACATTGTAAACACAATAAGTTAACTTTATAATGCTGTTAAAAAAATCAGCCAGGAACATAACCTCCTTTCCTACCTATATCAAGACGATGACTAGCAAATTAAAACATTGAAAACATAGGTAAGCAGAAACATAATTACTTTGAATGCAACTTGGGAAAGCTAAAAGATAAGGGCAGACCGCAAAATTTCTGCAGAAAATCCTTTAAAATTTGTAATGATCAAACATTATTATACCTTTGGCTACATTTCCTGCTCTTCTCTGACGTTGTCCTAGTGCCTTCACGTTGTCGCATTAGTTCTGAGAAAAAGAGCCAACGACCAAATCAAGAAAAGCATTTTCTACAGCACCAAGATGTTTTCTCATTTAAGCACTGACCTGATCTGACCCTGCCTGTGAGCACTGACAGAATCAGATCAGAAGGTGATGTGACCACTGGCTATGAAAAGCACGATGCATGAAGGCAAGCTTGTAAGCCTGTAGCTCCTTGTTGCGTCCATCTACTTTAATCAACTTCTAGTACATTTCATATCTGCAGTTCTTCTGGCTGGATATTTTTGGTATTTCTATTCATCTAGTTTTAATTAGGAAAAATCAAGTTTTCAATGGTATGCAGGCATATTAAACAGCCACACTCTAGTCCCATTTCAAAACTGAATCCAGGAAATAATTTGATTCTGTTTTCCTAAAATATTTTCATTTTATCAAACCAAATCCAAGCAAAAGATATTTTTAAAAGATAACACACAAAGCTATTGATTTAAAAAAAAAAATATATAATGACGATCCAACAATAAAACCCTCAAAAAACGTCTTCCAGCCTGGTACATCATGTGTTCCAGAACAACTCTAGAACTACCTAGAAAACTTGGTTTTCCTCAAGGAAAAAGCAGATCATTCTCTCTCCTCTCTCTTTGATCTATTTAAGACACGAACACAAATCTTCCCTCCAGACTTTTACACATTTGACAATTTGAGATCACTTAACATGAAAAGCCGGACAGAGCTTAATGGGTACTTTCCCCTTGCCAACCATGGCATAAAATGAAGCGGTCAGCAGAGTAATTATCTCACTCCTTGTCCTAGCAATTACTTCTGCCGTATGAAATGCCATTTTGATTGATAGACAGTCAAAAGATACTTGAGCTAGAGGCTCACAGGAGGACTGATTAGTTTAATTATGACATAATTTAGGTCCCATTAAATCACAAGTTCTTTAATGGAAGGAAATAAACTGATTATGCCCTTAAAGAACATCTGGAGATGACAAAGTGAGAGTAGATGGACTTATCTTTAGTCAAAACAAACATGGCACCATATAAGCCTAAGTTAAGGAGAAGACTTGATTTTTAAGTTGCAAATCTAAACTTTCTGTGGGAAAAAAACAACCAGTCCCTCAAAATACTGTACTCAGGAAAGGAAAATGCCTTATTCACAAAGAAGTACCTTAGCTCGGTGAATTAATCTATTCAAGTGATTTGGATGGCTGTATTAAACCTCCCAGAATGGTACACATTACATGATTTCGGCATTACATCGCTTCCATCCTTTGAAGCAAGAACATGGTTTCCTCATCACTTGTGAACACAGAATAAACCCCAGTTGTCACGTTGAAGCAGGAACGCACCAGCACACACTCCAAAGCCTGCTCTTTGCAGAAAACAAACTATTAAAGCTATTAGGTTTCACAGTAAACATTCCATTGCATACCAAAAAAACACAATCTATTCTCAATGTCTGATTTTTTTCAAGAAAAAATAATTTCAAAACTAATTTTCTCAACTACAGACTTACATGAAATTCTTTTTACTTGAATTTGCATGTGGGAAGATCATAAATGGATGTTTATAGTCAAAATCTTTTGGAAGCTTTGGAACGAACTTCCAATTTTGGAAGCCCCTACGGTTCAGTTTGGGGCTCCAATTGTGATTTTTGCTTGGAAAGTTATTTGACCTGTCACTGCGCACCACTGAAAAGTGCCTGGCTCCACCTTCTTTACATCTTCTCTTCAGATATTTACATATATTGATTAGATCCCTTCTGACCCTTTCTCTCAGCCTTTCCTGAGGAGAGATGGCCTAGCTCCTTAATCATCTTTGTGGCCCTTCATGTGACTCTTTCTAGTAGCACCATCTCTCTCTTGTGCTGGGGAGCCCAGAACTGGACATGGTACTCCAGGTGTGCCCTCACCAGTGCTCAGCAGACGGGAAAGATTCCTACCAAAGACTTTCTTTGGGACTTAAGAACAAAGACTGATTTCCCAGAACTATCCCTAATAATCCAGAATGCATGCACCTTGTAGGTTCCCAAGTATTACAAAAGCAACGTTTTGAGGTGTTTCCACACATGACTCATTTCACATTTGAGGCATAACCGTACGATGGATTTTACTCCTGTTTTCCTCCGGTAAAGTTATTAGAGAATCCAAAGCGGGATGACTGGCCTTCTTCAAAGACTAAGATTATTGAAATAATTTGGGGATTACACTTCTGCATATAAATAAAAAACGGAGTTATCATCTAGAAAGAAAGATCTGGACTGCATAGAATTCAAGGGCATACAAAGAATTCCTCACCAGAACATGCTGAAGCCTTTTTTCCTGTCTCACATTAGTAATTCAAAGGATGGAAGGGGTTGCACATGGAATGGATAATTGAGAAATTTCTCCTCATGTGGCAACTGTTGTATACATTCAGTTACATTCCCTGGAATTCAAAATACACAACTATTCGTGAAATTCCTGGTGAATATTCATAGATCTGCTGCCAAACCAACTGATAGAATTTCATCTGATAAAATTTGTAGCTGCACATGTCTATTGCTTAACATTTGTGCTGTCATCTGGAGTTAGATCAGAGACGCACCACCATTTATTCCAGACAAGAACAAGACAATAAACCTGACAGCAGATACCCTAACTTTCAATTATTTGAATTATTTGTTGAGGTTTTGGAGAACTAGGATGGATCTCAGGTGTCCGTCTACTGGACAAACAGAAAAGATGGAAATAAAATAATTTCCGTCTACATTCTTGTGACACTTTCTGTTTGGCTCTTTTTCTGAGAAAAGATATTCTCTTCTTTCATAAGGTTTTCTCATGACATGGATCTAATGAAAAAGGAACAAAGAGAGGCAGAATGATACAATGAGGTGGAAGAAACATGCAGCATTTTTACAGAAAAAGTCCAACAGCTAGTCATCCGAAGTCATAACAACGCATAGTTAACAAAAAGAGAGGATGAGGAAATGACCGGAGTCGTCATTCAAAACTACAATGTGACTAATCGCTGCACTGCTAGAATTTCTGTTTGCTAACCACAGCTGACAGCCCCACAGAGGAAGCCTGGACCTGCGTCCTGAAGAGCGTTATCTAGTAGCAGTCTTAGAAAGCAGCTGGCAGAGTTCAATGATTTCTAAGATGCTGATAGTGAGACTAACATTGAGGGTGAAACAATAGATAGAAAAATCTCCTTCAAACAGAGCTGTGGGCAGCACTAACACCAGGGAGCAGACGTGATTTTAGTGGTTTTGATTTTCACTAGAACATCAGAAATGTTGACACTAGAAAAAAAAATTATTTATTTTGCCTTGGAATACAAGAGCAAGATCACAGAACCTCAGGCAGGACAATCTCTTGTGAACTGAACCAAATTCTGAAGTATAAAAATATGACAGTCTTAAATAAAGCACCCAGAAAGACCACAGTTCAGAGTGGCCAGGGTTTGGCTGCTTCTTTTTGCTCCTTGGGAAACAAAGTCCAAGATGATTCCTACAGAGTTCACAGCAACAAATAAGAAAAACTGTCTTAACAAAAGCTATGATTTAGACAGGTAAAGTATTTTACTGAAAACAGCCAAACCCTATATCTCTCAGAGTACAGAGAAATGCTTTGTCATTCTTTCTACCTGTCTTGCATACACCTCCGCTTTCTGTAAGCAAACAATTCCCCTCTCTACAATTCCCCTTCTTTCTCCTCTGTCTTTGTAGCAGGGGATCTGTTAGCTTCTGGTACCAGAACTCCTAATAGTAAAGAATTTTAATGTTTTCTGAATTATTTTTTTAAGTTATGTCTGCCCTAAAAACAGAACTCCGCATGAGTCCTAGGGCAGATGATGCATGATTTCTTTCCCCTTACTTAGTGCTAGACAAGGAAAAATACACAGATTTCTAGACAAGTCAGGAAATGAATTTATTAGACACAGCCTATGGTTGCTCTACAGCAGAGCTAGAGATGGCATTATCAGCAGAAATTCAAGCATTTTTTCTAGTATGAGATGCGCCATCTACTACCTTTAGCGACAAAACCCAAATGTATAACAGACATCATAATCAAGTAGTCACAGTTTACTGGGGATAAGGTTCTAAGGAGAATATACAACAGCACTATTATTTGCCAACTAACTCATATGATGGATATTAAAAAAAGTAAGAGAGGGATACCAGCACCAGCACAGAGATAACCGTGCACAAGGACAGACTTATGAACGAGTGCTAAAGTTTGAACTGAAGAACTGACATCATGGAAAGCAAAATGCGCATTTTTGCCAAGTCTACTGAAGATGTCAAAAAGATGCACTTGTTTGATCTTAGGCTTTTCTTTTGTTTTTCAATAGCATCATCAATGCCAGGTGAAAAGTTAAGTCCCAGTAAAATTGCAATACTCTGAAGCTCATAGAAAAAGATGGTCACAGGGCTAGCATTAAGAAAAAAAAAAAGGAAAAAGGAAAAAACGCATCAAAAGGAAAAATTATTCTAAAAGTCTCCTTGGAGCATGTCAGCACAGAGAATGGTCCCAGTAACATCAAAGGCTTTTGCCAGCAGACAGCCATTTAAAAAGGCAAATGACTTCACAGTTTCCAATTTTCTCACCTTCCATCAGAGAAAGCAAAGTACACAAACACACTTGAGGCTCCTTACTTGTCTGGGCTAGCTCAACACGAGCACCAGTTTCCAGTATGACAAGTTAATACTCTGAGGTGGTATCTTCTGAAATCTTTATACAGATCAGGATTAAATATGATCCCCCTAAAATCTCTCAGACAAGGGAAGGTCAGCCTAAATTAAATAACCAATGTTCCTCTAAACCATTAAAATTCTAAAGAGAGAACAAAGGAAAGATCTAACCTGAAGACACTGTTTCTTCCTCCTGTACAGTGAAGCAAACCAATCTACACCTCACAAGCTAGTCTGGTGATTTATGGAATCCTACAGAACTCACAGGAATAATTCAAATGCTCATTCAAAATCAGTATCTCCTACATATATACAGCCCAGGCTGGATCAGGGCTCTTATCTTCTGCAAACACAGCAGCGGACATCCAAGTTATGCTGCTGGCAATGGATAGTACTATCAAAGCAAGTCACCTGAGATTTCATGTACAAGATTTTCCTCCTTATTTACTCCTAAAAATGCAAGAAAAAAACCCTCAGTTATCAGGACTCCCAAAAGATGCATATTTCCAAAGCGCTTCTGCATCTAACTGACACATTCCACAAGTGCCCGCACACGCTCAAGACCTCAACAATAAAAATGTGCAGATGCATAAGAAACGGTAGATAAATAAGATCAAAAGCATGATACACTCTATCCTCCTGAATAGTGGGTTGTTTTCTGGAAAGTAATTCTCAGAAGAGACAAAAAAAAAAAAACAACAAAGCTAAAAAACGAAGCTCACCAGAAACCAAGAGAAGTCCTTTTAGAGACAGATTTGAGCTGAATGACTGAGATTGTTCAATTAAAAAACCAGATTAATAAAAGAGGCCCCAAGTCATCCTAATTACCCTCTTCTATTCCAAAAGACTGTTTGATAGATCCAAGGGACAAAACACTGAAAGAGAGCTCTCGTATTTAAAGTACACAGTTACCTGAGGCTGGGGGGGGGCGGGGGATGTGGACACTGTGATTAAAATTGAGATTAGACATTTATACTGGAAATAAAATACGTTAAAAGATCTAATCATATTAAAAATCTTACAGCAGGTTTATAGGGTTTTGTTTAATAAAAGGAGGTAATATTTCAAAGCAGAAGACTAACTGCTAATGCGAGAAAGAAATTTTCCAAAGGAAAATATCCTCTAGCTGTCCATTAATCTAATACTGTTTTCTATATTAAAGGTAAAGAACCGGTTTCTGACTTAAGAATTGCAATTCCTCTCTTCCTGACTGATGCTTAAAGTTAAAATGTCACCCAAAGCATGCTAATGATATAAAAGTTCTCATAATGAAGAGTACTAATAATACCACCATGTAGCATGCAATATATACTGCTTAGTCTTTGTAGCTATGGAGCTGTGCTCATGGAATTTTGATTCTTTAAATACGTAAGATTTTCAGACACCAGACCTGCTTTCACAAATGACATCCCATACTTGTAAAAAGACACTCAGTCTTCTCCTTGCTTTTACTGAAACATCACAAATGCCTCAGCATTCAGATGGTACTTGCTGAGCCTACTAAAACACAAAATATTTTTTTTTTTTTGCAATATGACAGTTGAGTTTGCTACCTTCCAACAGAAAAATTAGTAACACCCATCACTGTGTTATATAATCCCATTTTTGCTCCTGTGTTCTGTTATTTTAAAAATCCATTTTTAATACTTGACCTTCCTACAATGACGGCTTTAAATATTGAGAACTAACGTGTCTAGGTACCCAAGTTTAGTCAGGAAAAGTACGGGATGATGACATTTAAATGGTACCAAGTTGCTTTAGAACAGGCAGCAAGTGAAACACTAATCACTGCAAGTCTAATCTTACGATTAGAAATAGCCACGTTGCTTTTAAATTGAACATTCATCTTTAAGCATACTAACATTTCTGTATAGCTTTGGCATTTAAGAAGCATGCAAAATTATAATGGCATAAAACCATAATACTTTAACATATTTAGAATTACATTCTCTCAACATCAGCAGAAGTTAAAGCAGGATAAACTCCAGTGCGGCGGGTCATGGTACCATACAAATCAAAGTACATCTCCATGCAAATCAGATAAAGTCATTATATTCTTTCTCTCTGGTTTGCTGACTTTTGACAGATTTTTTTTTTGTTTAGTACTATTCTGAATAATGAGTTCTGTCACATTTTGGCCAAATGTAGCACATTGTACCAAAACGGAGAGAGAGTGAGCAAAAAACTGTTACCACAGGAAAACACAACTTCCCAGTTGTAGCTCAAATCACGTTACTCTTTTACTATAAGAAGTCCAACTGAAATGAATGGTGCCATTTGGAAGCGCTTACGAATACATGGTATTAAATGTGTAGTATTACACTACGGCAACCTTGGACTTTAGATTAGAGCAAGTAATGAGCCACCGCTTCCTCAGCACAATGGGAAGTTGTAGATCTGGATTTCCTGCAACGCTGATATCAGAGACAGCTAGCAGTTCTTAAGGAACACTTTTTCCTGGATTAAATGAGAATGTTATAGCATTAAATGATGCAAATAACAGTGATTCAAACTTGTGATTCACACCCCTAGTACAACGGTCTATAACGGTACATTGTCTGCCTACTTTTTTCTTTGCTTTTTTAGCACCAAGGAGAAATACGCTATAGACATGACACCCTTCTAAGGGACATTCACAGCCATACTTCAAAACTACTTTAATTTCTTCACGAAGATTTAAACAAAGAAAAAACTGCGGCCATTATCACCAAGTTTTCTACTATGTCTAAAAGCTTAAATGAAAGACACAGCATCTATTTTGCTCTCTACAGGCAATACCTGTTACTCATATGAGTAACACGTACAGAAGATACACCTTGGAGCACCAACCATCAGAAAAACAAATTTTGTGCTGTAAACTACCTACAAAATTATCTACGCTAGCTCTCACCTCTACAGGAAGAGCAAAGGAAATTAGAATTTAAAAACCATCCGCAATGACACCTACTGGAAGGGAAAGGATTGATGACTCAGGCTCACATCTGCCCTTCACACTCCTCAAATTCTCTCATTGATCTCACACCACCACTGGGCTTACAACGGCATCCTTACCGTGCAAATACATTTCAGAAATAACACCAGCACGTTTCTTCTGCAACATCAGTTTATAATTATTTTTTTTTTTAAATGAACTTCAGCACCTGATAACATTTCCTGCCAGGTGAACCACTGAGCTTCTATAGGAGAAGCCGCAATTTCGCAAGAAAGGCTGATCTTTCAAGATTACCCTAAAAGTTGCACGAGTTACAGGCAGGCCACTAATTCCCCACGTAATCGCCGCCTTCCAAAGGCGAGCAGAAGGTCTCTACCTGCTGCAGATTAACCTCCTCCGCAGCCCACGAACTCCAGGGCACACACGCGAGATTACTCCTTCTCCTCCTCCCGCCGGCCCTTTGACATTCAGGGCCGGCCGGGGACCGAGCAGCGACCCCGGGGCTGCCGTGCCGTGCGGGCCACCCCGCCGCACAACCGCCCGTACAAGTTTCGGCACCGCGCACCGGTGGCGGCGGGGGGGAACAGACACGACGCGGCCCGTTAAACCCATTTCCAGGCTGTTTCTACCCACGGCGAAGCCCGGTCGAGGGAGGCGGGGGGGATGTGAGGAAGCGCTGACTGTCCTTGATGTATTTCGATCCGCTCCCCGGATCCCCACCCCGCTTACTGCGCGCGGGAGGCGGACTGCCGGCGCAGCCCGGGACGGCACCTGGGGCAGGCGGCGGCGAGGGGATAATGCCCGCTCCCCAGGGAGTGGGAGGAGCGGGCAGGGGGGCTAGCCGGGCCATGGGGCCGGGGCGCTCGGAGGGGACAGCGGCCCGCGTCGGGATGCGGCCCGGCGGCCCGCGGCGGCGGCGGTACCTGATGATGTCGTCCTGGTGCCCCAGGTAGAATTTCTGCCGGTGCTCCCGGGGGCTGTAGACCACACCGACCCCCGCCACGAAGTAGACGATCTCCTTGGCCGCCGTGTAGTAGAGGTTGTTGCGGCATTGGTGACCCCGGTAACCGTAGACCCACTCCAGCCGCAGGTGGCAGCTCGGCGCGCTCCGGTCAGCCATGTCCCCCCCACCCCACCCCCCGCCCCCGCCAGCCGGGTACGGCTCTCTCCCGCCGGAGACCCCGCGGGAAGGGGGCGACGACGGGTGGGCCGCCCCACTCCGCTCGGCTCGCTGTCCGCCGCGCTAATCCCTGGCCGCCGACATGAATGCCCGCCGCCGCCACTCGTCCGCCGCCGCCTCACAGAGGGCGCCGCCGACCGAGCCCTCCTCGCCGCCTCGCGCCGCCAGACATGGCTGCACTGAGACACCGCCCGGGACGCCAAGCGAGGGCGCGGCGCGGCGCCGCTCCGGCCCCCCCCGCTTCCCCGCCTGCCCCCCGCTCTGCGCCTGCGCGGAGGGCAGCGCCCTCAGGCGGCCGCGCGAGCGGCGGCGACGGCGGGAAAGGCACGCGGGGCAGCGAGGAGATGGCGGCGCGGGGAGGGGGCAGGAGGTAACGGGCTTCGCCATCGCGCCTTCTTTGGGTTTTGAGGGGGGGAGGGGGGCTTTTTTCTATGTCTTCTCCCCCCTGCAAAATGTAGTTTTATATTTTTACTGCCCCTTTGGGGGATGTGCGCGTTCCTCGCCTTTCTGTCGACCCGCTGCCGCCGGGTGCTCGGCAGCCACCGGGGCTGGGTGAGGCCCTTCTTCAGCTGAGTGTGGAAACCACCCCCCGCCCCGCTCCCCCTGAGGGCCCAGCGGCACCCAGCTGCATTTCATCCAAGGAGAAAACGCCAACTGTAATTTTTAATAGCTAATATTTAACCCTTTGACCCCACCGCTTGCCTCACAGACGGCACAAGAGTCACTTCCCCATTCGTGCCTTAATTTCCCCACGACAATCTTTCGTCCTTAGATCTCAAAGTGTTTTACACGGGAAAGTGTAAAAGTGTACAAAGTCACCGTTTTCCAGTCCCACAGACAGGGGAGCCCACTTCCCCCCCACCACGTCTAAAATTTTGGTCGGGAGAACCTGCTCCTTCCCAGCTTTGTCACGCTGTAGAGGACCTAGCTGGCTAAATAAGTGTACATTACATGATCACGCAAACAGTTTTGCACTATATAAACTTCAATAGTTGTTCTAAAAGCTCCTCAATAACTAGTCTGGTTTGACAATTAAAAATAAACCAAATCATTTTCCTATGACTTTCAGTACAGAGTTGGCTTTCCAAGTGGATGTATTTTGTCAGGATTTCTTTTTAAATCTCCATTTCTTTAACTTCCGTTTCTCTTCTACTATTTTGTTAGTCATATTAACATTTCTTCCACAAAACATCTGCTTATGACTTGTTACATCACCTTGGAGACATTTTTCCCTGCTACTTTATTTACATTTTAATTAGTGGGAGTTCTTCCTCTTAAATCTGTCTTGAGTAAACGTAAGACTATATTATTCTTTTCACTGTTTTAGAAGAATTCTTTTGTGAAAACATGCATTTAAGCATTCTAGTCAATTAGTTTGATATTGACATATTTTCAGTCTGGAACACCAAGAGACTGTATTTTTCTCAAGCTCTAACAATAAGGGTTTTCATGACACCAGGATCAGATGCAGCACTCAGCCCTACACACTTACTGAAAACAACCCAAGGCACATAACACAGGTCTGCAAAGAGATTCATAGAGCCTGAAACTTGACACAAATATACAGCCAAGGAAACTTCCCCTTTCAACGAAAAGTTTAAATTTTTTGAAGGGCTTTTATCCCTAATCAGGATAAAAAGTTGTAAAAATTCACCAACAGGTAAAGCAAATGTTACTTCCACAAAAATCATAAGCACTCTTTTTCCCTTCTGTTTGCTGCCTAAACAACCAGACCACCTTGGAACTCAGGTAGCCGCAGTTTCTCAGGAGTCCCCAGGGTGGGAGACTAACCAGGGAAACAGACTGGAAAATTCCCAACTAGCTCGTCTTAGAAGTACAAAATGTATTACTCTTTCTAATATGATGTTAACTCTGCATGGCTGTTCCATGTTGCTATACCAGCTCTTTTCATGGGAAAGCTGGTTACAGAAAAAGTCTATAACAATGATGCTTAGTCTCATTCTGGAAATAATATGGGAAATGAACACTGACTTCCTGTTGAAAAACAAAAAAAAAAATTTGCATTTCTGCGTTTCTTCCCCTTGAATTCCACAGAATGTTTTGAATATCGATGTACTTTTCATCAAACTGCTGGTAAGATTTTGTGCGGTTCCATAACATTACAAACATATTGAGGCTAAAAATGAGATTACAACTGCAAGGCTGTTCCCTGCATAAGCTGAAGCTTATGAGAAAGGAGGTTTGACAAATACTAAATGTACATGATGACCGAAATAACTTGTTTCAAGCTTTTAAATGTTAATTGGATTGTCAGCAGACATAGGCATTTGATACATATTTGACTTCTGCTGTTGTAAAAGCTCATTTGAAACTGGGAGTACTTTTGTGGTATAAATTAAGAATATATTAATTTTCTCTTTACTGCATGTTTATTGCATATTTAAACACAAATGTACAAAAATACATAATTTATGGTGTCTCTACTTCCTTCTACTCTATATAAGTGTATACTTTTGTTGGATTATTCCTTAAAGTGAAATTCTGGACCTCTTGAGATCAATACTAATGTGCGCTATTAACTTCATTGGAGCTAAAATTTTAATCTTGTGGTTTTACTTGCAACTCAGAAATTAGAACAAGCGAGTATTTGGTTAGTGAAAGTGAATAGGCTGTTTTCAGCCCCACGTTCCAAAACCGCGGTTACTAAAACTGAAAAGAGAAAACAGCAAGCAGAAAGAGACTTTAATATGACATTGGCTCTAACTGGAAGTTGCAGATTGTATTTCCTGAAATGAACAGCAGAACCCAAAACTGTAGTCAGAAAAACTACGTATATGCAATCCAAGGAGGATGGGAATAACTGCATGTCACACACCACACAAACAGCCAATATTTCCTTTTGATTGTTCTGGAATTGACTACCATCTCTAAGGTGAGGAAATGTCAAGAGGGAAACTATTCATTGTTGTAGTTTGCTAACCTTATGCCTACGGATAAGGGGTGCAAGTGAAATTTTACACGCTCAGCATCTATTTTTTTGCTGGGAATTGGAAGCAGTGTAGTATCACAACCTCTTTGTCTACCCTTACTCTGTCTAGCGTTCCCACTCAGCTCTGACGCAAATAATTCCTTTGACTTCTGCTAGCCTCAACATCTCCACATGGTATCGTTGGTACAGGGCAGTCACTTCAGGAACCGCCAGGACCCATGACATCCCTCCATTGGTGTTATATTCTTGTATTCATATACACTAAGACCCTGACACCAGTCCCCTCTCCATTCTCTTTCTTGGTAGATACACAGACCCAGCGTGGCCTTGTCGAGCTCTTCTGGAGCCGTGACCCCACGCCGCACCCCCCTCCCTCCCCGCACCCCGGGCGGGACGGGCACCGCCGAGCCGGAGCTGTCCGTAGTGCTGACCTCGGGGTTTGGCCCGGGACGGGCTGTCGCTGTCCGCGGTGCTGATCTCTATAAGCAGGATCCGTGAGGCCATGCTGTATTCCCTGGGCGAGGAAAGGTATGTTTTATTAGACCTACTGTTATAGTGGGAAATAAACGAGCTTTTAGCCAAATAAGACATTTTTTGTGCTTCCAGTAAGGTATTTTACAAATGAAACATGGTGTTTACCTGTTTTGCCTCAGCTGGGTGTTGTATTTTTCCTATGATGTCAGATACCTCACTGCAAATTATGTTTCATTAGTATAGAGTGACACGAGTACATCACTTCTCTAAATAAAATCAAATAAGCAGCGTTTTAATGTCTCACAACACATACTTATAAGAAGATGTGCTTCCTAGCATATTGTAAATATATTTGCAATGTATCTCATGTTCTGCTAAGTGGAACAAGGCTTAAAGAAGTGATTTCTTAAACAAATGCTCTTGGAACAGCTAATTCCAGAGCACACAAGATGAGGGATTATTCTCTGTTAAGTCCTAAGTAATACAGAGTAGCTGGTTCAAGTAGTAATTATATAATATGAAACAGATGAGCAACAGTGACAACATTAGTTTCAACATCCTCGGGGATAAAAAGGTCTCAGTGTATTATGGGAACACAATGTCTGAAAATAATATTTTGCAAAACTAAGAACCTATTTAAGAAAGAAAGTAATGGGAATTACCTGCAACCATTTAATAGCACTGAGGTAAACACAAAGGATCACAAAGGTGTGTTTACTACTGGATAAAAATAAGAAGTCAAGGAAAACAGACAGCATCGCAAACTCAAACACTGTTTGAGTTAATTCTCCTTCAGAAAATGGAAAATTTAACAAGAAATTGTATACCATATCAGCCATCACATAAGTTGCAAGTTATTAAGAAATTTGAAAGGACTAAGATATATTATTAAATTAACACAAGAGAGATAAATATTTGGTAAAGAAACATTAGAAGTAGTAAGCCTGGAAAATAACCAGCAGGTCTGATGCATCATCAAGAAGTAAAGGAACCAATTAAGGTTAAGAAAATGGCACAGAAAAATGGTTACTGATTTCTTCACATCTCAACACAGAAGAGTCTGGGAAATATAAGATAAGAATATGTAAGGGTATGGTCACAGAAGGAGATATCTTTGTAGCAAGGTGCTGTAAAATGATGAGCTAAAGAGCAACAAGCCACAAGTACATTATACTGTACCTCCAAAAATTCTGACAATTTCAAAATGTTGTAGCTGACATGCTCTGAAGAGAAAAATGCAATTGCTCTTTAAAACCGTGTCCTGTGTTGAAGCATCATCCAATACTGTAACCATTTTAAAAGTAAGTTCTATTATGAACTTGGTAACTATGAATCCATATATTTTCTTTTTGTACTGACTGATAAACTAGATACAATGGTTGAAATGAAAATAAAACAATTATATGTGTATGAAATTAAATATTACGTATATTAATTTGTCCTACTTATGCAAGATAAATTACACTTTGATAATCATAGGAATAGTATTCATTTGGTAAACATTCATTCTGGGCACTGGGAGAAATAGGCATCCTATTGAAAAGAAAATGAACATGTAATTTTCACAATGCAGACAGTAACTAGGGCTGCAATACATTTATTCACAGAAATTTGATTTAGACGTCCTCACATAATGGTTTCCTAACATAGGGCTGGTAAAGGGATGGAAAAGATACAAACATTATTGAAATTAAATTCATTCATCATTAGTATAGAAAGCAACAACTTCTTCTGGACATTCTAAATCATAAATAAATCTGTTTAGGACAGGAAGTGATGCAAGTACATCAGTAAACAATACCAGCTGAAACTGCAGAGGGAACACAATTACTGAAAACCATATACTGGCTTCCTTAGCTGGGACATTTTTACCAAAAGATCTTATTTTAGGTGTCTCCTATAATCCAAAGTTCAAATCCTTTCTCTTCTGAAACTGAGAGAAGGGTTTCAACCATGATTTCAATAGTAAAAATCTCAGTCTAAGAATTTACATCACAGCACATATTTTTTTCCAAATAAATGCAAAAGAACTTCTACATTTAGTTCCAGATTTGAAGTTGCTGTAGTAAAATGATGTTTAATATTGGTCTCAGAAGATAAGCGGTAACATTTGTATTCTTTCTTAAAATGTCTATCACAAACTTCAAAAATTGTCCCTAAACCTTTTGTTAGCACATGAGAACGGTTCACTAAAAAAAATCTTTTTAGTCTATAAACAATAAAAAACTACTGTATTTCAGACTGCCAACAATCTGACACCAGAATGCATTTTGAAGCCACTCAATGGAGCATTCGGTTTCTTTCAGCAATGACATTGTGTTTACACAACATGGCTCTAGTCATCACACACACACACTTGGATCTAAACAGCTTTTTTCAGCCTGCATTTTATGCACAATTATGTGTACTGAAGTCATTCATCTAGGTGATTTGAAGAACTTGTATCAAGCACCAGCACTTGATACGACATATGACAAGCTAAACAGGCTTAAATCAGGCACATAAAGAGTCTGATTAAGTAGCAATGGATTTTCCGTCAATAGAGTTATGATGAAAATCTGATTCTGAACTCTCAAAATCAATTGATTTCAACTCTTGATGAAACTAAGTATAGAATGCAATTTATTTTAAATTCTACTGATGTGACAGCTATCTCTTGCTCCATCTCATGATATGATCAAAAACAATGTGGAGCAACACCTTGTTTGCATGCAGTGGTAATTTTTCTACCTGTTTTCAATTTTTTCTTTACAACTAGGATAGTTGTAGGATGTGGGTAGCTGTAGATAGTAGGATGATCAACCCCAAAGCATGGTGTTAATATTTTGGGGGGGGGCAAATTAATATTTCTGTGGGCTGGTGCTAATTATTAGATTAAAAATTGTCAGGTCAAGATGACATCTTTTTACACAGTAGTTGACAAGGTTTTCAAGATATGCACAGTACTGACTTTGCAAAAGCTCTCAAAAAGCTTAGCTGTCAAAAGGAATCATGAGAGAGCTTAGTTGTAAGTCACTACATAGAATCAACATGCAATAATGCAGGTTTATCAAATTTGACATCATTTACCAGTGATAATATTCAGAAAAAATGAAAGAAATAAAATATGTAAACATTAAAAAAAGTAACAGTATTAACTCTCATAATGCTGACAAACTTAAAAAATCGCATAGCACTATTAATCCAGCAGTGGAATGCAAACCTTAAATTAATTCATCTCATTATATGACACCATACTATCAGATTTGACTAAGCACTGCAACAGATTGGTTAGGGACTGGAACAGGTGGCCCAAAGAGGTTGTGGTTTCCCCATTCTCAGAGATTCTCTAATGTCAGCTGGGCAAGGCCCTAAGCAACCTCATCCAATTTTGAAGTTAACCCTGTTTTGATCAGGAGGTTGAATTAGACAGCCTTCAAAGATCCCTTCCAACTTAAATCATTCTCTGATTTAGATGCTCAGTTCTGTAGGCTGGTTCCCTACACACCTACTGCACTTAAGTCAGTCTATAGACTGAAGTAAAGTAAGCCTACTTTAAGGGCAGCAAATACTTCATTTTAAGGAATTCCAATTGTAAAAGAAAATATGGGCAAGAGACTGCTACATGATATAAATTTTTAGTGTAACTTAAGTGCACAAGCCTCTATAAAATAGTCACTCCTCACAGTAGGAAAATACATCCCTTTCCCACATTTTTGCTCTAAAAATGCTAAATTAATAACAAAACAGACTAACACTTCTAAAAGCAAGAAAGCAGATTTGTAAGACACCTACCTAATTTTTCGTGGGAACTAACAGTATATAAAAAATTATGATGCTGGAATGGCTTTGTAATTAATACAGTATACTGAGTGCCAGAGATCTGTATTCTCTCTCCACCGCTTTCATATACATATATGCATGTGTATATATACATATATATATGAGCAAACCCTTTTACATCAAGCTTTTCAGATATGACTGTTAACTTAGTATTATTACCAGGGTTTCTACTTCGATATTTAGGATCCACTGCAAATAAGTGTGCTAGTCTAGCTGATCTAAACTTTCAAAGAAAGAAGGAGTCAAGCCCAGTTTCTTTAACCTAAGCATCCAGTCATCAGTGGATCCTTTGCCATTTTTTTGCAACCTATCTTTAAATAGAAATAACATACTGGCCTTTTTCATAGGCCACTGTTTTTTTTATAGCTGCATTGATCCCTACTAGTGTGATGACCACCAATCTATATTCAGCTCTGCATACAGGGCATCTGCATTAAAATAGTGCCTCATATGAAACACTGAAGGTAAAAAGGAAGGTAACAATTTCACTTGGAAAACATCCTGTTCATCCTGTACACTGGAGGAGGTGTGGATCTGATCACAAAGATTGTATTCAGTCCATGCATAAATAGAACAGGGCAGACCTAAATTCATATGAAGATTAACGGCTTGGGACCTGAACAGAATTGCCACCTAAGTTCTGTTATCAACTGCTGGATGATCCCTTTTCAGCTAGACCATGGTAACCATGGTTAGGATATCATGTATGATCGGCAAGAAGCAGCAGTATTCTTATTGATGATAGCAATAGTTGCTATTGATGCATATTGTTGTCTTGGCTGGTCACAGAATGAAACCTGCAGCTGTTACTACAAATTACATTCCCCGATGCTGAATCTAAGCCTCAGTGCAGAACTCTGCTCTTAATGCAATTTCATTTGCATGACTTCTAATTTTCTATGGTCAGTAAGAAATGGGTTCTACAAGAACAGTTATATGAACTCAAGTTCAGATGGCAGGGTCCTTGCTGAAAATACCATGTGAAGAGGGAACTTCCTCTTTGTGCTCTTCTGCCACAACTATATGCCTTCCCAAAAAGCAGGCACATGGCATGGCCTGATCTGTAGTCCTGTTCAGGTTCATTCAAAGCACAGAAAACAAAACTCGCTCTACGCTCTGTTGCTCTCAATTCTCCCAACATCAAATGTATCTGAATCATTAGAATGAACCCTTTTTGCATGTCATCTTTCAGAATGCCAACTCTTGTTCAAAGGCAAGCCAGACATCTCTAGCTGAGGCAATCTGCAGGTAGATATGCGGTAATGTCAATGTTCATTTTCAAGCCCTTGTTAATTGTATTGAGCAGCAAATTACATCTTTCTTCTGTATTCTTAAATCTTAAGAGAGATGAGTAAGTGACAGAAGCAGTAGCCTGCATCTGAATGACTTAGCTACTGAGAGGTACAGGACGTTTCTCTAGAGAGTTGCATAAGAAATTTTAAGATACCAACAGAATTCTAGGAACCATTTTTAGGTTCTATTCCTGGTTTTATCATAAGAATGTGAGTTCATTATGGCAGATAAGGCCTGAGAATTAGCATTCCTAGTTCAAGAAACAAGTGTGATTGCTTGATGCACAGAAGACCCCCGTGGGAGACTTACAGAGAAAGGCAAAGTCAGCCTATAGCATCTATGTTTTTAAAATGAAAGAGGTCTTAGATATCGGTGAGTCCCGTCCTACTCTCCTCTTCCATACGTGCTTTGTAAGAAGCTAATTCATGTATCTCATACTCATAGTTTAAATGTTAAGAGACTGATGCAGAAGAGTCACAAGAACATTTGGAAAATACAAATCATTTTAGGCATACCAATAGTTTATTCTGGAGGAGTATGTAAAGGAGAAAAGCATTAAATACATCTGTCCTTTCAGAGCCAGTATTTGGTATCAATTTAAAGCGCCCTTGTCAGTAGAAAGAAAAAAAGCTGTATTAAAAGAAAAGGTGAAAACGCGAAGCCGATTTAAAACTCTAAGCAATATTTAATCTTGACAAGTAATTGAACAATTAATTGAAACACAACTCAAATCCAGTACACAGATATAGATGTCAACAAAACCCATGTTTTATAAAAAGCAATTATACAAATGCATGTGTTTTATGAATAAAGATAAATAAAAATGGATTCCTGATATTCAGTAGAGCTCCCTGATATTTTAATTTAGAAATAATTATAATAAGAGTTCTTATTGTAGCCTGTCTTGGGCATATCTAGTTTTCAAATAAAGAATAAACCATAGACAGAAGAGAAATTAAACTGTCCCTTTCTTCTGAGTCCTGAATTTTCCATTCTTGGTTCAAATAAATGAAGGTAAGGTTCAAATTACCCATGAGACAGTGATATCATCACAATACTCCAGCTGTAAATAAAGCAGCACCATTGAATTTCCTGTCCTTTCACAGAAGATGAGAATTGTCTCTCAAAACATACTACCTAAGGTCAGGTCACTTCTAATACAACAAACGTGCATAGTTATACAAGACAAACACATGACTTTTCTTTAATAAACCTTGGTGATTTCTATAGTTATATGACATACCTATAATGGTCCCAAGATAGCATTGATACAATGAACGTGGAGGGATTAATTATAGTTGGAGGACATCTGATTTTTATGAGCAAATTCATCACTTCTACCTAAAGTAACGGAAGGGACTAAACACGACAGTACAAAACTTCTGAAAAAAGAATGCAGACAAGCCTGTATTGCACTCAAGCCAAGCAACGTCCACCTTTCGTAATATCACACATAAACACTACTTGTAACATTTCACACAGTGAAATCCATCTTCCACCTACACAATCTCTCCCGTAACACTGCTGTTACTAAATTATGATTTTTTTTCTACCAGTGTTAAATGGGAAATTTATAATTTATTCTTCTCCCATAAATTAAGTACATCTGAGGTATAATTCCCAAAATTGTCCAACTTTCCATGGAATGAATTTTCCTCATTTTGGGAGAGAGTGGGTGAAAGATGCAGATAGCTCAAGCAAGGTGCTCAAACAGCATCTTAGCCCTCAGCTATAGGAAAGAAACTGAGCAGTTTCACACACATTCAAAATTATTCTTTCTCCATACACTATGGAGTATGCCAGATGTGACAAATCCTGATGTATAACATGGAGATTTAATCACTACTAATTTTACTGAAACCAACCACTAACTTTCCATAAGCCACTGGATAGCTTCCTTGTGATAGTACTTCCAGCTCTCAAATGCGGTGTCAATTATATATTTGAATCCATGACATCATGAAGGAAATGCTCCAGATCTGAAAACTGATCCATAATACCTTTAATGCCAGAGCCTGAAAGATACTATGTTCTCACTTTTGCAGAGGAGGGCCAGCATGTTCAGTCTCCCAAGCTGTGACTGTGCGCCCCCAACAACAACAAATGTCATCCATTTGAATGCTACTAAGAGTTTTTTCATGTACTGCAGCCTGTGTGAAAAAACTCCTGAGAAGCCAAACAGGCTCGCCAGGCTTTTGTCAGCATGATGACAAATACAATTCGATGGCAGAGTGATTTATTTAAACAAAATAAATGTTATTTACAGGCCAGTTGTGTAGCGGGGCTACATACAGTGGGCACAGAACACTCATTTGCTGCCCAGTTGGCTGAATTCTGTTTAGATCTAGCATATACAGCTTAAATGACTATGATTAACTCTCAAGTCACCAGTAGCTCATTTCATGCATAGAAAGGCGTAGGTACAAAGGACTAGCGTACAGAGTTGCATCACATGAGGCTCTGAGAGCAAAAAGCTTTGATGTAGAAACTTTTGCAAAGTCAAATTTGCACTGATCTTTGGCTCAGACTCACCCAGTCCAACTTCGAGATAGAGAACAACTTTAGAAAAAATGGGTTATGTGGTACACTGCACAACTATGCACTAGACAGGAATTTGTCTTTGTGGGAAATGAGAGGAACAAGTTCTTTTTTCCTGTTCACATGAATCAGTAGTGACAACTGCCCAGAGGTGGTGGCAGGAGCAGCAGATTGCACTGTAGGCCAGTATCTGATCAGCTTTGTTGTCGGCCTTCTGTACTTGCTCTTTTATATACACCTCAGCTCTGCAGAAAGGCAATTCCTGGGCTTTTTTCTTTTACTGTTGGCATCAGCCAAATACATATGGTACACTTTTTGGGGATAAGCATCAACATTTGCAATAGAGGTTGGTACCAGATACCTCAACAGACAGGTACCATTAGCATCTAAGAAGGCCACATCACCAGAGCAAACACAGCAGCTCTAAATTAGGCATATGTGTTTAAAGGGAATACTGTTCACCTGACTTCAAAGAAACTAAAAAGACCAGGAGTCTTTAAAGGCCAGGAGGCCAGCAGCAGACCCTCAAGGAAATACTGCAAAAAAATAACCTAAATTTTGTTTTCCTCTACTGCAAAGGCCTTACAGCAGGGCTCTAAAACACCCTAATTATGTAGCTGGAATGAAATATTCTAAATTAATCTACGCTTCTCAGAAGGTGACATGCAAAAGACTATTTACAAGCCTGTGGTCAAACTGTGCAAAATGACCTGAGGCTAACTAAAGTGCATGGCTGCCTATGCTGATAGTCTATTGTAAAAGTTAATGTTACTGTTAACTAGGAGAAACATAGAAAAAAGGATATGGAAATTCCTCTGTACTCTCTTCCCATTACTCATCTCAGTCTGGGAGGACTGCAACTCAAGAGTCCAGGAAAGGACAGCCAGAGCTATAGTGGCTCTATTCATCAGCTCCTGTTTTACTTCCTCCATCAATGCAATTCCCCCTCTTTTTCTCATATGCCATAGGATAATTAATCAGTGCTATCGATCAGCCCTACAGTTAGTCCTAAACCGTGATCACGATTTGTTTATATCCCAAGTCAGCCAGGGAGTTCACACGTGCCTTCAAGGATTTCTGCATTCCTGCCAGTAAAGCTTTTCTATGGGGTCTTATTTGACATATTCCTTAATGTACTAGTTGCTATGTACTGGCTTCCCAAATCCTGTTGTCCCAGAAAGTGGGTAGCAAGTATTAGAAATACTTGCTGGACTACCCATCTGGGTTCTATGCTGTGTTTGAGAATTACAAAAGTATGCAGGAGTGCCTCTACGCACACCAGAAATAAGTATTCAGATCCAGATTTATTTGGAAATAAATATCATAGGCAGATGGATAGGGTGAGTTTCTGAGTTGAACAGGTATGAAGTTTCTCCCGATTTTGTATGTGACCTAACTTCAGCTGCAATGGATTTTGCTTATTCTGTCCCCAAAGGTAGTCTTCTCCTGAATCTAATTCCTGGCTTTTGAGCTTTCGTGCTGGAGGGGGACTGCCATACAGGCCTCTACAAAGCACACAAAGACAGACACAGGGACTTTGTGTGCCTTATTCCAGGATTTTAATAAGTTAGAGAAGTGGAATGTGGCTACCCACAGATATTATTATTTGGAGGAAGTACTAGACTGGTTAAAAGGTTCAAATTTGGGTATTCCATTAATCAAGATAAATGAGAGTCCCCATATTAAAGAGCTCAGGACACTCCCCTACACAAGAAGTGAAAGCCAGCATTATCAGTGGAAAAGACTTCAAAAATGATACGCATAGGATGATTTCTGTGCCAATACCACAGACAGGCCAGGATATAAGCGTGCCAAGAAAGCACACCAGCAGCACGTTTGGGGATTTAGCCTCACCTGGTAGCAGCAACAGGCTGTGACAGACAGAATGCATTTTTATGCCTGCTCCTGAGGTAGGACTGGACTCCAGGGATGCAGATAACATCTGCACCAGGGGATTGGCCTTACTTGAAAGATAGGACTAGTTGAATTGTGCAATTTTATGTGTCAGTGCTCTACTCGTACAGAAATCTGTCAATATTGGATTGAGTCTTCTTTGAAACGTAGTTCCAGGATCGGGACATACTTTTTAGGCAGCCGTTTCTGAGAAGAAAACAGTGCCACAGTTCAGAGAATTGACGCTATCTAAGATTTTATGGAGAAGGATCATAGATATTATCAGGTCTATATTCACCCTCTGAATAGTGCGCGTAGAGAGGCAACGCATGAACAGGGACTTACACGTACTGTAACCGCCGACACTTGGGTGCGCACACCTTTCTCTGTCCATCTTCACTTTTCCCTACCCTTATACAAACTTATCAGTGAAATGTTCAATGCACCATGTGTAGCTTCTGGAACACAGATAAAATTGCGATGTGATCTGGAACCAAGAGAAGACTGACAGTGTGTTTCTATTCTACGCGCTGGCAGGTAAACCATGAAAGTAAATGGTTTGATAAAAGCTAAATTTCCAGAATTGCTTTACATTTGGAGCTATATGAAGGAAATAGTCAAAGGCTCTTCCTCATATAAGTATTGCTGACGAATTATTAGATTCATCTTTCTTTGAACTTTGATCTAAGGTATAGGAAGGATTTTGCTTTATTTTAGTTCTGAGTCTTCACATTGCCATGGGTGGATGAATTAGGCATGCCACCACAACTCTTTCTGGCTTCATACATTTGAATTAGATGCATACCATCACGTAGAAACTGAAAAATACTCTTTCTCATATCTGCAGCCAAACAGAGAGCAAAAACCTCCTGCACAGTACAGCTTGAAAAGAAGGAAAAAGAACTTCCTGTCATTCGTAACACTGTAAAATCTCATTGTAAAAAAGCTGAAGATCCATCTTGATCTAATTGCTACTATACGACAACATTACTTAAGCCTGATCACTAAGTGCAATAATCACCCTTCACAACAGCGTAACAAACAAAAATTGCTCCAGGACCATCTTCCCCTTTCTTTTGCTGAGAAGCTATATGGCAGTATCTAACAGGCTAACTTTGGAAGACTGTGACCTTTCTTGTTATAGATAGAATCTTGGCGATATAAAACTTTGGCTGAAGTCCAGTAATATGTGTATTACTGATTAAATATACAGCAGTTCTCTCATACGAAAAGCATTCATTTTCCACCTCTCCTCCCAGGAGAGCTATTTGAAATGCTTACTGTTTTTCTTGCTTTTGGGGGCATCCTCCCATGACCAGGGACCAAATACTGGCACTCCACATGACTCACAATTTATTCCCATTGGTTTCTAGTCACACAGCCTCATCTCATTTTTTTCTTCTGAAAAGTCATCAGTGGAACTCCAAGTTCATCCCCCATATAAAGCATGCAGCTTCATACTTCTTTCTGGGTCTCCACTGCTTTCTGCTGGAAAGCCAAGTCACCTTGAACGTCCATAATTTTCTCTAGAAAACAGAAAACACTGTTTCCTTGTCAAGCCAAACGCCCTCAGGTGAGCCAGAGCATAGAGTAGTCGATGATATCTATGACTAATCCACCACTTGCTTACCCGAATGCAGAGCTCCCAGGTTGACAGAGTACTTGGAAACCTGAGTCCATTGTGTCTGCCTGCAATCACTGCTTCATTGTGTTGCGGTTTGATTTATTATCTCAAAATGGAAATCATTAAAAAAACCTGTTGTAATCAAACATTCTCAGCATCCCTAGACATTTAGTTTACTTTGTAGTCTGGAAGTAGTCATTAAGATATTAAGGCTCAAAATAAGTGTTCACAAAGAAAAAATTACATGTAGCACTATAATTATGAGGTTTTTAAGACGGTAGTGTCAGAATCAATAAAATTTAGGAGCTATTGGTCTCCTCTGTTTTCCTCTGTTTAACTGACGTGGTGGGCTGTTCACAAAAGAAAACTGCCTTTTAAAAACAGCAAGTATAAAACATTTGGGCATTATTTGTCTCCAGTAAACCAACTAACACCAGTTTGGCATTTTAATCTAACAACTTTGTAACTAATGTACTGACTTCACAGTGTGTCTCTCCGAACTGGAAGTGCCATTCATGTTATGTTCCTTAAAAAAAGTAGCAGCCCAGACGTGCTGAATTACCTAAGATAGTAACAGCAGGCATTTAAATAATTTAAAAACAGTTCATCTTATAAACGTACACAAAAGTGGAGGATCTTCAAGTTAGTATTTTTAATAAATCTGTAGGTTTTGACCAGTTTTCACAATCTCTCTGAATAGCACATCCTGCTCATCGTGCTAAACCTGACCATAAAACACATGCTGGAGGATTTGCCATTTAAAAGAATTTGTAAACAAAATGGGATAATATCGTACAGCTCAATGGTTACTCAGCCACCACTGCCTAGCAGTATCACAGCAGATGGTCTGACAGAGCAACAAGAAATACAGTTCACTCTTCTGACTAACCTGAGGTATACAGTGACTCTCCTTGTGCAAGTCTCCTACATGTTTTGTGGGAATGCAACACACATGGACCCCCACAATGACTTAAAAACAGAGAAGGAACAGAAAATATTGTACTATTTCCTTTCCACTCTTCTTAACTGGAGGTGGCATGGGTCCCCGAAAAGACTTCACTCAGATCACTGTTTCCCTGTTGTGGTGGGTTGACCCTGGCTGGGCACCAGATGCCTACCAAAGCTGCTCTATCCCTTCCCTCCTGAGCTGGACAGGGGAGAGAAAATATAACGAAAACCTTGTGGGTCGAGATAAGGGCAGGGAGAGACCAATTACAGTCATTGGCAAAACAGACTCGACTTGGGGAAAGTAGTTTAATTTATTACCAATCAAATCAGAGTAGGATAATGAGAAATAAAAACTAAGTCTTAAAACACCTTCGCCCCATCCCTCTCTTCTTCCTGGGCCCAACTTCACTCCTGATTTTCTCAACCTCCTCCCCCCAGCGGTGCAGGGGGACAGGGAATGGAGGTTGCGGTCAGTTCATCACATGTTGTCTCTGACGCTCCTTCCTCCTCAGATGAAGACTCCTCTCACTCTTCCCCTGCTCCAGCGTGGGGTCCCTCCCATGGGAGACAGTTCTTCACAAACTTCTCCAACGTGAGTCCTTCCCATGGGCTGAAGTTCTTCACAAACTGCTCCAGCGTGGGTCCCCTGCAGGGTCACAAGCCCTGCCAGTAAACCTGCTCCAGCGTGGGCCCCTCTCTCCACAGTTCCACAGGTCCTGCCAGGAGCCTGCTCCAGCACGGCATCACAGCCTCCTTTGGGCATTCACCTGCTCTGGCGTGGGGTCCTCCACAGGCTGCTGGCGGATATCTGCTCCTCTGTTAACCTCCATGGGCTGCAGGGGGACAGCCTGCCTCACCATGGTCTTCACTATGGACTGCAGGGGAATTGCTCTGGCTCCTGGACCACCTCCTCCCACTCCTTCTTCACTGACCTTGGTGTCTGCAGAGTTGCTGCTCACACATATTCTCACTCCTGTCTCTAGCTGCTGTTCCACAGCAGTTGTTTTCCTCCTTCTTACATATGTTATCCCAGAGGTGCTACCACCGTCGCTGATTGACTTGGCCTTGGCCCACAGTGGGTCCTCCTTGGAGCCGGCTGGCATCGGCTCTGTCGTACATGGGGAAAGCTTCTAGCAGCTTTTCACAGAAGCCACCCCCATAGCACCCCTGCTACCAAAACCTTGCCATGCAAACCCAATACACCTGTGCAGTCCACATGGGACAACCCAAACCCAGCTGTCTACAGCTGCTACTTCAGTTCAAGCCACTTACTCCCATATTAGAATAAGCCTAGTCCTGGGACCAGCACTGCTGTTTCTCCATCTTTCCACCTGACATTGATCTCACTAGCCTGGATATCCATTTCATGGATCTTGGACAAATTGATAGTTCAGGTCAGACAAAAGTAGTAAAACTATAATGATCTGTTAAAATGCCAATGACATGATTTTAGCTCTCTTGTTAGTGTTCATCCATCAGAGATTCTCACATCACAACGTCACTTATTTCTCCAAGCACCCCTGGAGATTTTTTTCTTCCTTTTACTTGGGCTAAGGGTTGCAGTCAGCATCTTACAATACATACAAAGTCAGAGTAGTTGTATTACAGCTTTTTTCGCCGCTAAATATCTCAGTCTTACCATTTCTCTGCAAGAACTAATGAACTAAAGGAACTAATGGAGTCTGCAAGACTGAAAGCAGTTCTGTTCACAGCAATCTGTACTTTTCTCAACCAGGACCCCCATGGCTCTAAAGGGCATTTTACCCAAATAAGGGTTAAAGGGCTTGTATTCTTCTTGTTTAGGCATATATTCCAATTTGAAACGTCTCTCGGTAATAGGACAGTAAGTAATAGGGCACACTTAAAAACAGTGGGGTTATTTGAAATCTACTGTTCTCGGTATTACAGATCAAACTGCTTTCAGACACCGATGTATCAGCCCACGAGAAGCTCCTGCAGGGAGGGCTGGGCCCAACAGCGGGGCCACGGCTCGCTGGCACCAGCCGCCTGAACCCGCGGAACCCCCCGGCCCCTCCGCCCGTCCTGCCTCCCCCGAGGCCTCAGGCGCGGCGCGCAGGCCCTGCCAGGCCGAGGCGGGGCCTGCCGTTTCCGCGGCAGCAGCTCGGCCGCCCGCGCTCCGCCCCGGGCCCCGCTCGGCCTGCAGCGATCCGGGAGGGACCGGGGGACCCAGCCGGAGCCGCTGCGGCGGTGCTGCCGGCGGGATGGGGCTGGAGCCGGAGCCGCTCTTCCAGGCCTGGAGCTACTTCAGGCGGAGGAAATTCCGGCAGTGCGCGGATCTCTGCTCGCAGCTGCTGGAGAGGCCGCCTGGCGAGCAGGTAGCGGGGGCCGGAGCGGGAGGCGGCGGCGGTGGTCTCGTTCGGCACCGGGCCGCGTCCCTGCTTCCTCAGCGGCCCGGCCGCCCGAGAGGGCGAGCCGTGCAGGGCTCCCTCGCTAGCTGTTGCAGCCGCTGGAGAGGCCCGGTGTGACCCCTGTTAGCGAGCCGGGCCGGGCAGGGTAGGCCTAGGCCGCGCCGCGCTCCGCGGGGAGGAGGAGGAGGAGAGGAGCCGGGCAGCCCCTTCTCGCCGAGCTCCCTAAATCTCTCTTGAAGGCGCAGGCGGTGAGCGCGGGGCCGCCGGCTCCTCCTCGGAGAGGTCCCAGCCCAGCCCGGAGAGGAGAGGGGAGTAGTGCGATAGGTACATTGTGCTGCTGGGGATGGCACCGAGACAGTAGTGGGGTCACAGGACGCCCCACAACAAGGATTTTTAACTCAAGATTTTGCGGCGTTTAAGGAAGAAAAGCCAAGACTAAAAATCCGGTCTGCTTAAGGATGTTGATTTTACACCAGTGTTCAGGTATCTGCTGTATGGACTAAACCTCATAAGGTTGAGCGACACCCATTTTAGCTCACTTCACATCTGAGCATTACCATGGGACAGAGAAGGTGTTTGCATTCCTCTCTCTTTGCTCTTTATCCAGCTGCAAAGTCTCTGGAAACGTGTGTGTGTTGTTCAATACCTGTGTATTTTCCCACCCTTCTGTAAGAAGGACAGATTTCAGAATGTTGTTTCTGGATTAACAGTTGTATGCGTGTAAACATTTTTACAGCCATATTTGGAAAACAGTAATTGAATGGACTTTATCTTCATCATAGACACTTTACAGTGAATTAATAAGTCCAAAGCATCCTGTAGCTACATATTTTAAGAATCTTGAAGGCAGTTCTTTTTAATCACAGAGAAAGAGTCTTTAAAGAAAACTACACAGTCACACAATTGTGTAAATGTAAAGCGCAGTAATTGATTAAACTGATTTAGGATAGGTATTTAAAATATGCTTTTGTTTATGTTCTATACTGTAAGGCTACTTGTATACTACAAGGAGCCATCAGCGGAAAAATTTTTAGTGGAGAAGGCAGTCCAAGAAAATTAGTCTGGAACACTGAATGGGTTTGAGTATTAGTTCTGTGCAAGTCCTGTATCATTTATATGTATTTACACTATTGAGTTTTGATACATGTAATCTTTGCATATTCAAGTACAGCACTTGATTTGTGAGAGAAACTGTTGAGACAATGCAGATAACAACAGTGGAGGTCGTGAAGATCATAGCACTTCTGTAGGTATTCATTTATATTTTTTTATTAGTAAAAAGTTTTTCAATCTATGATCTCAATATGGAAGTGTAAAGACAACTGCATTTCAACTGAGTTGCTGAAGCTTAAGTATAAAACTGTTTTGTTACACCTGGCAACTCCAAACTTTTGCTGGGCAGTTTCAAGTCGCACTGGGGAACTTGTTGAAGATATCTGCAACTGACAAAAGTGGGGTAAGGAATAGAAGCTCTACAAGGCTGGCAAAAATGTTTGGGAGGAAACTAACAAAACGTTAATGAGAGGATGTAGATCCCATTTGGTTTTCCTTCTTCCAAATATTGATTGCACGTGCTGCAAATATTTAAGTAAATAAATGAAATTGTTTTGTTAGATAGAGCTACACATTCTCCTTAGAGGAGGATCTTGCATACCAGCAATATGAGAGGTTTTCTAAATACTATATAAAGTTGGAGCAAACAATTGGTCACTTAATTTAATCTTTGAAACGATCACACCAAGCTATAAGCTTCATCTTCTATAAGAATGAAAGAAAACATTTAAGATAATTATGCTTTGAGAAGCAGTGGAGGATGGGGATATGAATGATGCCTATACTACATCAAATCATAAGCTCTTAGAAGAGTTCCTGTATGAAGTCTCTGAATTTTAAGATCAAGTTTCATCAGTGTTTTGGAAAGACTTCCAGGTCATGGTTGCCTGCAAAGGACTGGACTTTATAACTTCAGTGTGTTCGTTTCAGAACTATATTCCTGTTCACAGTTTTATGTGGAAAAGGTACTCTTCATCACCAGCGCATTTTGAACCTGTCTGAAAGTTTAGATGGAAGAGAAATGTCTTGGCTTTCTGTAGAGGCAAACTTGAAATATGGTTAGTTTGGCTCTTGCCCCATATGTTCTTTTTGAGGAATCCTTATTAAGAGCTCTTTTTAAGCAGGAATTAATGACTTCTAAAAATATTTTAAAATATATCTATTTTAGCTTGGAAAATATCAGTCTTCCTCTTTAACATTTTAAAAGTGCATGGAACAATGTTTCAGTGTTTCTCTGAAAAGGTATTTCATAGAGCAATGTTCGAGTAAAGCACACTGCAAGTTTGCAAACACCATCAAGTGGATTTTACTCCATAATAAGTACTTTATCTAAGTGCAGTAATAGTTTAGAGACTTTTTAAAAAATAAAATAAATGGAGAGGTGATTAAGTGTCAGTTCAGCACGTTTCTTCAGAAGGATCATGGAGTTTACTGTACTTCATGGTGTAAATGTAATGGCGACACAGCTTTCTTCCGTCATTCCTCTCAGTTAGTCCAGACAAAGAGCCCAGCTCCTGACGGGAGAAGATGTGGCGTTATTTACATCACCGGTTTATTTTGGTACAGCAGGTTGGAGAAACCAGAATATCAGTCAAATAACTTGCAAGCATGCAACTTGAACCAAGCTCAGACCAATTCAACGTACAAAATCTTACACTTGTAATCCCAAGTAAAACATTTTCTAATTATTTAGTTAAAAGATAGCTTTAACATTCATGGCAATTAGACGTGGAATGGCATTTCTCTTCTTCAGTCTCCTGTGCTCATGATGTCTTAGATTTTACACTTTTTATTGTAATCAACACAAAATCTTAGTATTTACTTGTTACCTGTCCAAGTAAGCCTGTATTGTATTATTCTGCTTCTCATTTGTAAAGCCTTGCAGGTCTCTTCCCTAACTATGTTGTTGCACTTTCAGCTCATTACTGTCTAACACTTGCTGCTTTCAGGTACCAGTCTGTCACGTTTGCCCTGCTAGACTTCAGGCATAGAGTAAAGGAAATAGTAACGTGCCTCAAGAATGTGTTTCGTATGTAGTTGAAACCTTACAAACTATTTTGAACCTACTTAATACAACATAATGAAAAAACAAATCATGTTTATGCATTGCAGCATGAATACTTCGCATTTAACAGAACCTTTATTTTTATAAAACGTTTGAAAGACACTAAACTCCAAGGCTGAACACTGAGGTAATTAGAACTCAAATAAGTGATGTATGTGGCTTAATTCTCCTGGCTGGCCTAATCAATGCTAGTGTGCATTATTCTGTATTTATTCTAATGGTAGCATATGAGTGAAGTTGCTGTATTTGTGAATACTGGAAAAGTGATCTAAGATGACTTTTTTTTAAAGTTAATTAAGGATCCAAGACCATTCTCATGTAGATTGACTGATGATTTCTGAAATCTGCTACTTTTGAAGGTGGCATGTTAATGAAGTCAGTAGTTCTTAAATATTTTGGTCCAACTTTATTTCTGTCTTCTTCATCCACCTGCCAGAAAATGGTGCCATCTTCCATCTGTGTCAATTACATTACTAGTATTTTAGTATAACCTGCAGAAACATCTAAAATTAAGTATGTATCATTTTTGGTACCTAGCCCAATATGTGTGGTTTATTATGCTTAAAAAACATGTAGCAATTCTAAAACATTTAATCGTCAAACCCTTAATGGGAGCACTTCTGCAAATCAGGCCCAAGATACGTCATGTTGGGCACCAGGAAAGCAAACGGACAAATGACAACCCTTACAGAAAGTTTGGATTAAGTGAGCTGCTGTGCAGCACAAGGGAATACTCAGCTGCTGTAATCACTGTGCCATCTGTTCTCATCCTCTTGTCCCATATCCTGCTAAGCGTTTGCCTCCCAACCTCTGCAAACAGGGAAAGAAGGATCTCATAAGAACAGTAGCCTTGGTCACTTCATGCATGGATTGGATAGGGTATAAGCATGTGTTAGGATATGGTATGAACCCAGCCACGGGAGACGGCATCCTTTAAAGAGATGCGCAGGAATGGTTGAGTTAAACTGTGACTGTCATAGGTCAGAACCTTTTTATGCTCAGGCAACTAGCCTTCTCTCTTCTAAGACATGTAATGTAACAGTAAGTAAGTAAAGGGAGAGACTAACAGCACATAATCTGAGAATGTTTTCATGCCTGAAAGAGACCACCTTGCTTGTCTGAAAGCCTGTCGATCTTTCCCAGCTGTGAGCTGGTCTGCTAAATAACAGCACCACTCCTGCTCCATTGCATCTGCAACACTGTCACAAAACTACGGGCAGCTGAAATCAGTTTTCTACAATAGCCTTGGAAGTAGGCATTTTTGCCAGTCACGCTTATAAATGTAGTAAGACTTTTTCTTGTCCAGTACTCTTCATAGATGTCTTAGTTTACCACTCCCTATACATATAGCTTAGTATTCATAATGTTTTCATCACAAGTATAATGATTTTTAAGAATTTATCCTTCAAGAACATGGCAAAAGATTATTTGAAGGTCTCAAAAATAAGTTAACTGATGATCCAATTAATAGTTACATGTACACTCGTTTAGTATCTTAATTGGTATAGAACTCTCTTTGAACTCAGTCACCAGATGCAGTAAGCCCTAGGAGGTATTTAAGTTATGGTGTTGACCTTTCAGCCAACTGGGCATGAATCAGGAATTTTCTTATGTAGCAGTTATCAAATGCTGTGCCATTGTAAGCTTGAATTCTTAAAGAACACATCAATGAAATCAAAATGTTTTAAAATCAATTATGTTTTCCTGAACAGTTCCTAATGAATAAAATGTGCTGAACTTTTTGATAGAGGAATAATTAGCTGCTATTGAGTTAGATTTTATGGTAGACGAATATTTTTTTCTGTAAAACGTTCTGTGGGTTTCTTCATTTAAGAGTTAGGTATATAAATTTTATTGATGGAATTTACCTCTATGCTGACAGTCTTATCGCAGGATAGGTAAGTGCTATATTATCTATGACTAGCATTTGGGCATACAAACCCATAAAGTACTGATGTTCAGTTTAATTATTTCCTATTGTAAGCAAACAAGCGTTGTCTTCTGTGCTTATAGTAATAGCATGACCTAGAGGAAATACAATCCAGGGCTGTCTCTGTTGATCATCCTGATTAGTTACCTAATCTGATTACTCTTCTTTGTGTTCCATATGTCAGATTCAAGGCAATAACCAGCACCGATGTATGAGGCCTGCTGTAGTTTAACAATATGTAAAAAAAAAAAATTGCCTAATGTAATTAATAGACATGCAGTGGATGTCCTGTCTTTAACTTGATTAATGGTCTGCTATGGGGATTTGCTTTTGTTCATTCGTCCTTTCTTCTCCGCAGTGAACTTTCAGCTGCTATTACTTGCATACTGGTTTTTGCAAGGTCATAATAAAGTTATCACAGATATGTGTATGTACATGGAACTTGATTTGAAAAAGTGTCTTGAACTGAAATCAGTTATTGGTTCAAGAGACTGTAATTAATAAGTTTATGCATAAAAATTAGTGATACAGTGAAGTCATTGTTCCTGGGTAATGTTTTTTCTGTGTTTCTACTCTTAATCATTTGAAGAGCATTTTCAGAATACGCTAATTTTAATATTCTGCATGTATTAAATCGTACTCACCTGAAATTAATTGTAGAATGAAGCTTTATTAGAATATAAGGCATGTGCTCTTGGTTCATTACCTCTTCAAGGCTATAAGCATCAGAAGACTTAATTTTTCTAAATATTTTTGGTCTTCAAATAAACAGACTTTACACATTAAATTTAATTTTAAAATGCCCTGAGTGGATTTAGAGATCTGGGTTAAATCCTTCCTTCACTGCTATTACAATCTTATTAATTTCAAAGGAGCTTTATATGTGTAAATGAAGAATAAATTTGACCTTTTGTTTTGAGATACAAGCTTACGGGGCGACACTATTTGTTAATCCTCTCAAAGAAATCTTTATTCGGAATCTAGTTCTAGTGGATTACTTGCATGAGTAGCAACTGCTGGATCCACCCCTGTTAAAATGTATTATATTTTAATGTTAGTTTTTGTTGCTCCAGACTTGCGTTTAATGGGAGGGTTCTATCACCTGCTTGAGGGTTATTTAAAATCTGAAGTTACTTCTTGTCAAAAACTGAAACAGTATATTAGCGGGTATGAACAATGCATACTATCACCTACCATTGTGAGAGCACAAAGTTTTTAGTAAATATTATTGGTCAACTCTACTGATTTCCAAAGTGATGAGGGATGTGATTTTTGAAATTTTTAGTAATATGAATGCTCCTACATAAGCAAATTTGTTTAATTTTTAAGTTATTTTTTAAATGAATGAACAGTGCCTAAAGTAAGATACACATCTGTAACATCAAGGCATTTTTGAGTTACTGTTGACGTAATGTTCCTAACCTTGTCCTCATTAGTTATTGTAGCACATATGGTATGGAGGATCACCTACTGCTCTTAAACCATTTCCTAGTACACCGTATGTGCTCTAGCACTCGGACACAATGGGGTGAATAAAATGCAAGCTGAAATATCTCAATGTCCTTTTATTTATTACTTAGAAAGCTGGCACAGTTTATTTTCGGAAGACAAATACTATAAATAAAACAACATATTAAAAGAAGCTGGATTTCATTTAATCATACATCGAAAACATAAAGGCAGTTTCCATGCCTTAGTCAAGCCCAGGTACATCACAGACAGCTGAGATTGATCCCTCAATTAACATTTAGTTCCACAGAATACTCAATTTATAAGCTGTGTTACGCGTTCTAACACTGGTGAACAAGTTTGTGATTACAAATATGATCCTTAAAAGGCCACAGAAATTCCAGTACACTACTGAAGGAAGATGTGAGAGCATCACTATTCTTCCAGGTCCCTGCTGTCATGGAATTTACTGAGTAAAAATGCTCAAATTGAAAAAAGTAGACCGTGTTTCATATTACAGAGGAAAAGACTGAGTTTGACCTTGCCATTCTTTTGGTGAAACATGAGCCAGCGGGGTGCCCTGGCTGTGAAGGAAGGTAACAGCACGCTGGGCAATGCTTCAGCTTGAAGAAGACATTAGTGTGATCTAATAGCAACCTTCTAATACGTACAAGGAGGTTATCAAGAAGGTGGAGATAGGCCCCTTGCAGAGGTGCATGGAGTGTGAGACAGCGAATATAAATTGAAATGAAGGAGGCTTTGACTTGATATAAGGAAAAACATTTATTTTAAGGACAGTCAGGCAGGTTGCACAAGGTCTCCATCCTTGGAAGTTTTCAAGACCCAGCTGGACAAAGCTCTGAGCAACCTCAACTGATGTTGCTTTGAGCGGGCCTTTGGACTAGAGACCTCCTGAAGTTCCTTTCTAGTCTGAATTACTCTCAGGTTCTATGTTCGGTCTAATATAGCTGGCTTAACTGCCGTAGATTTACACAAGGCCAGATGGAAGAAATTTTCCACTGCCTCTAGAAGCAGAAGTGATCTGACTCTACAGAAGACTAATAGTGAGTTAGGAAAAAGTAACATCTGTATCCCACCTTCCTTGTCATTCCCCCTAAAGCTAAGTAATACCTTGGAGAGGAAAAATTCCTCCCCGGTCCCTGGAAGTGAGCAGCAGAAGCCCTGAAGGATAGTTTAAATGTTGTATAAACATGATTAATTACACAATAAATGATGATAAACCTGCATTTCCGGTTGTTAGTATTTACTCACTTTTACCTCAAGTTTTCAAGCAGATGCAAGTTCCTGCTTTTTGGCTTGTAGTAAACTTCATCTGGTAGTTTTCTTTTTGTTTATTGGGTGGTGTAATAAGCCATTAGTTTGATATTTATTCCACTTAAGCGTTACTGGTCAGGATACAATAAATACATAATTTCCATCATAAAAAAAATCAGTATGTGCAGAAATTTTCTTTTATGTACTTCAGTGATATCAGTGTGATCACCATCAGCAGCAAACAAAAATGCACAAAGGTGGATTTTATGATGTGGGCATTCTTAAGGCAATGGCCTAATAATCTGGTTAACTTTTGAGAGATTTGCTTACGTCTTCCAACTTTTTTGTCCTTTTTTTTTTTTAAATATACCATTTTTCAATGTAATAATTTTGTAATGTTAATCTCAGATTTGGCGAACATGATCCAGCAGAAGCAAGAAAGCATCTGAAAAATGTATTTACTGCAAATCTGTTTTCATTGTGTAAAACATTGATTAGCTCCATAATGTGTGTAAGTTGACATAGTGTAATAAAATGGAAATTTGGATATGTGTCAGAGAGAAAATATTTGTGCAAAATGAGGTGGTCAGAGAGTATAATTGCATTTTTTGTTGTTCTTTAGTTGTCATTCCCATTCTTCAGTTTCTGTTTCCTTCCTTTCAGGAGCCTGATTCTGAATACACCGTGTTTCAGGTAAAATTCTTTTCATAAATACAATTATTAGATACAATCATTAGTACGAATATCTGATATGCTGAATAATACTTGTTCTGTTGTTAAATCCTTGATGGCATAAATTTGTTTTTCATCATTGGTAAGGTAGTGCATTCGATAAGGGGTATTTTAAATAGGCAGCTTCTATATTTGATAGAAGTTTATTTCTCTCATATATTTCCTATAGGTTTATTCGGCAGTTCATTATCTTAGTGCCTTCTAAAAGCTACACTGACTCTTGAACTGAATGACCTTTATCTGCTGATGAGATCAGGAAAAAGCCAATGTGTATTTCACAGACAGAACAATGTTTATGCTCTTAGGGATCCCTTTCATGTTTCATTTACTGCGATGTAATGCTGGGCTGTTACCCATGCCCTTCCTGCTGCTCCTACAGCTCATTCTCACTGCCTACCTTCTGTAGAGTCTGGTAGTCTTGGACCTGCATGATGATGCTTTGCATAAGGGATGGAAGACTGAGATTAATTAGTTTTCACTCCGTCCACGTTAGCACTAGATTACTGCAATGGGAAGGACAGTAATGTGCAGGTGGTGGCATCTTTTGGCTACTTGCGTCTTTGAATACAGCTCAATAACATATTTTATGATGCAATGCAATGCAATGAAGTCATGCAAGTTATTTGCATACAGTATGATTTCAGTGAAATACTGCCGGGTATCTCCGTGACTTTAAAGATTACGTTTCACAAGGTAGTTGTTGCGTTCTGGGGTTTTCATTGGGTATGGAATAAAATTTATGGTAATGGAAAGGATTATCGGAGAATGAAACCTCTTAGAAATGTGCGTTGCCAGATTCAGAAAATGCATTTAGATTCAGATTTTAAGGGTTTGTTTTTTTTTTTATTTCGTTTTTGGTCTTTTCAGAAACAAGAGGAAGATGCTCTATTCAGTGACAAACTAGTTCTCGGGATCTAAGTGGAAAACACTTTGTCACTTTTCTTTCTGGAGTTTGTATTTCTTAAGAAATACTGTCTCACTTTTCTGTACTTATGGTATTTAAGATATTCCTTCCCTCTTTAGTTACTATTAGTTATTGTAAAGTTCTGTTCTGGTTATGAGTTAAACAAGCGAAACCTGTTATTACGTTGTGAATATGTGGGTTGTCTGAAATGAGTTGTCCCTTTCTTGTTCCTACTGTTTAAGTGTCCTTTTCATAAAAATGCAAGTCATCTTCAGAAATGTGTGCATTTATTTTTATGGCTTTCTGTGATTATAAGTGAGCCTTCCTCTCACTGTTGCCACTGTGGTTCTTCCAGTTTTGTGCTGCTCTTAATCATTTTAATTGAAGTTTTTCAGCTGAAGTTCGTGTTTCAGATTAAACCCTTACAGGTTTTCACTGAGTGAAAAATCGCTGCGTTGTACTGTAGTAAATTACTAAAACTGTGTACTTTCTTATGAACAGGGTTGTTAAAATATTTCTGGATAACTAAAAACTGCAACACAGAAACTAGGCTTCATACAGGGATAAAGTAGCTCTAGGAAATACCAGGACTGCTGGTACAAATTCTTTATAGGAAGTTGAAATTACTGAGCTGTTAAGAAAATCTTTGAACCTTGCATGAGTTTTACATCGCATGTGATAAAAGACACCTTTACTTTATGGACACAAAAAAAAAATCAAAATTGGTTGGGGAGGGTCTGTTTTAACAGAGAAATGTGCATCTCAGGTTTTCTTTTAAAAAGTAAGACAATAGCCATATGCTGTTGTTATAATAAAGTCCTATGTGACTTTTCATGAATAAGTAGACATTTTTTATGAGTGAAAATGTGCCAGAAATTTCATTTAATTCTTCTGAAAAAAAGATCTTTTTCCTACATCTTCCTTTGTATTTGTGTGTCAGTATTCATTTCTAATTCCTTTTCCCACACCTTGATTTTTCACATATTTAGGATAAGCGTGTGCATGCATAGAAATTATACTTTTGTTTCATATGGGTCTTGTAAATACTAGTCAGGAATTTTGAATTGTCGTTTTGTCTCCCAAAGTAAAGGTCATCTTTCTATAGTTTAAGTGACAAATTTAACATTTTTCTCTCTCTTGCTGTTTTGATCAGAAGTCCTGTAACAAACATTGCTACAGGCAATACTCTCATCTACAGACTGATGTTTAATTAAGGAATAATATGCGATATTTGAATTTTATGTTGGCTGTGAAGCCTCAGACTAGAAACTTCAAACGAAAGACTGGAAGAGCAGCCTAAGGAATCTATTTTTTTATGACAGATATTTCTGCAATAATGACTGAGAGACATGTTGCTTTTAAAAACACATTATCTCACATTTGTTATTGGAAAAACCACAATGATATGTCTATGTTAAGAACTGGCCCCAGTTTTGGCAATTAGTATGGAGAAATTGCTACTTTCAATTCCCAGGAAAATATCATTACTATGGGCAGCTTTTCTTCTCTCTACTAGGAAATTAGCCTGTGTTTGGCTATACTAAGAGCTCTGATTTCAGCATATTCACAATATAGACATGGTTGTGTTGACTGCAGACATATGTGTCTTTGAAAAAAGCAGTGTACGATCAAGGTGTTAGAAATTCAACAAACTAAATACTTCTATAGAATAATGAAAAACAGTTAAGGGTGTTGAACATCTAACTGCAAATCTCAACGCTAATTAAAGGTTGTCACCCTGCTATACATAGGAAGAAACTAAAAGATAATAAAGCAGATCTGGATTATGTTTGTCTGGCCTAGATTCAAATCATCCTGCCCTGTTCCTTTCTCATCATACTTGAACAAAGGTTTCTAATTGTGTCTGAACTGGCTGGCTAATTCCCTCCTTTACTTCTGCTTGGAAGAAAGCGCTTTTAAAAAAGGAGACTTAAATATTTCAACATTTTTAGATATACTTTCTTTTTGATAGACAGTTATAAAGTTGCATAGAAATATGCGGGAAGTGTAGAGGAAGGGATGGTCTGAGACAATATAAATGAGTAAATGATTACTTAAATTATTAAATAAGCCTGAGGTCCAGATCTTCTTCTGCCCTTACTGAAAGAACAGTTTTTTCTATGCGTTTGACCTTTAGTTCTATTAAAGTAGCATCAGTCTGTTCTATTTTGAAATGTCTCCTTGGCAAATATTAAACATGCTTTTCCACCAGACTGCTATACACTATGTCAGAAAAGAAACAAATCTAATTGTTTTGGCAGTGATTTTTACTCTGGAAGATTTATGATGATCTGTTCAATATCTGAAGGAAGATCGGGAATTGATCTTGTGGCTCCCTTTATCATGCCAGCTCTATGAGTACATTAGAGGCATATTAAGTTATCAAAGTGGTTGGATCTGTACTTGTTTTGTTGGTACTTCTGTATGGCTGCCATCGTTTTTAATTTTCCCCATTGATTTGGTGTCTCTACAAAGTCTACACAAAGCTTGTCACATAGGCTAGAATTATGCTTGCCTGTTCACACTGCTCATATAATCCTCCAAGACATTTAATGTAGTAATTTGTCTGTTCTGCTCACTAACAAGTACTCCAATAATCTCACAATCTGAGATCCCTAATCTATACACTTATGCATTTTTTACAGCTGATGCTTTGAACAAAGGAGTTTTAGACTATCTTTCTGAAGACTGTCACTTGTGAATAGTAACGTAGTGTATCTTTAACTGCTGGTTAAAAAATTTTCCTTCTTTTCCAACAGATACCTGGGAAAGGCATTACTTCACATTACAGTGGTTTACTTACCTTCCTGTCCCATCCCAATTTAAATAAGATGTCTGTCAGCGGTGGGTTTTGAATGGCACTGGTAGCTGGGGACTTTTTCAAAAGCACAAGATCTCAGAGAGTTGCCTGTGACCTAAATTAGTCATAACTTTTCATGAGGCATGAAATTCTGTCCTCCAAACTCAATAACTCTAGCTGTTTCACTCCGAAAGAGTGGTCCAAAGTCTTGGTTCCCTTTCCACCTCCATTAGGAAACTGATGGATATACCCAGCTGTTTAACTCAAAACCTTATTCAAGCCTATTAAAACTGTGAAATGGAAAAATTGCTGATTAGATTGTTTACTTGGTGTCTTGAAGATATTTTACTTTTTATTTTATCCTCATTCAGGCTGCCTGGAGCTTGAAAACACGAGCTTTGACAGAAATGGTGTATGTGGATGAAATCGATATAGATCAAGAAGGAATCGCAGAGATTATGCTAGATGAAAATGCCATTGCACAAGTCGCACGTAAGAACGACTTCCACTTAAATACATTGAAGCATCAAGAGTTCTTTTGGTCAGGATTGTCTTCTAGCATAAAATAGTACATCCTCCGGTGACCTGATATGGCTTTTAGCTATTGCTACAAGAAGAGTTTTATATCGTTTTATGGTTGCATGGCGATGTTGAGATACACCACATGATCTTGATGTAGTGCTTAGGCCTATCAGATGGGGATTCAGACAAATAGTGTTTTGTCAGCTTTTCCTCTGCATCTCTGTACTCACTGGCTCTTTTCCATAAGTGCATTGATTTCTTTTACTCCTTGCTGGCTTCTTTAGGCACCGTGGAAAACTAGAGAAAAATATATGCCCCTGATGTACTGTGAATCTCATCCGTATGCCTGTACTATAGGCAACAGTCCAGCCAAATCTGACATCACCTTTTTTTTATTATTTCCCACAAACATGTTCTGAACTGATTTTCTGTCTTCTGTTTTTCTCTTTTTCCTCTCTTCCTCCCCAAGGCAGTTCTTCAGCCCTATCGTTGTTTCTTGTTTGCAGCTCTTTTCAGCTTCGGCAGTAATTAGTAGTCTTCCACTACTTTTTGGCATTATTTCTGTTTTTCTCTGTTCCTTTTGTACAATCCACATGGGAATTTTTATGCATCTTATTGAGATGTGTCTCTCAACCACCTCCCATGTCAAGGAATTCAAGGGAAGAACTGGCCGTAGGCCAGAACTAATATTTGAAGCATTAAAAGCTTTTCTCATCTGGAAAGAAGTAGGCAATTGCATATCTATCTGATTACATTTTTAAAAATTATCATTACATGCTTGGTGACATATAAACAGTCAAGCAGTACTTAAGTTGTGTTTATACATTATGATAGTCTAATTACATGTATCTGTCTTAAAACAGCATAATAATATAATTTAGACTTCTATTTGATTTTACGCCCCTGCAGTAGAGACCATCTGCTAAGAAAAATCATTTGATGAATATTATTGAGAAATAAGGCATTCTGGAAAAGTACGTTCATACTATATTTAAACTGAAAAAAGGTGACTTTCTGGGTAATGTGTCACAGATTCCAAAGCCAAGGAAGATCATTATGATAGCATAGCCTGGACGCCTGAATCATTGAGATAAGACTTTGGTATTCGTGCTTCAAATCCACTAGATGTGCCTGAGCTAGTACAGAGTTTTTCAGAAAGTATAAGAACTTTCCAGAGGGAAAGAACCCCCTGCAGTCTTTGGTAAATTATGAAACTGAAACACAGGAGGCTCTGTCTGAACACAGGAAACACTTTTTTTAGTGTGAGGGTGACTGAGTGCTGGCACAGGTTGCCCAGGGAGGTTGTGGAGTCTCCCTTCTTAAAGATATTCAGAAACTGGCTAGACAGGGTCCTGGAAAACTGGCTTTAGGTGACCCTGCTTGAACCTGGTTGGACCAGATGACCTCCAGAGGTCCCTTCCAACCTCAGCCATTCTGTGATCACTTCTACATTTACACCTGATTTAATAAAAATGAGTGCTTGCTGACTGTGGCCTTTTGCTGTTAGTGTGGTCTGGACTCAGGGTCTTTTACTGTGGCAAATCTTCCAGGATATCCTCCCCCACTGTAATTATAGCTTACAAACTTAAAAATCTGTAGTACCTCCCATATTACAACTGGTATTGTCTGTACTTCACTTACTAAGCAGTTCAAATCCTTTTGCATCAGTTACATGTCCATTTCAATTTTGTATCTGTCCTTATCTTAGTTTCCAGATTAAACTACCTTAATAATGATTTTGCTCTCAGTCTTGTGTTATTAAATAATTGCTAAATTGTGTAGGGTCCACTGGAAACGACTACTTTTCTGTGGTTCCTCTTCACACATATATAATGAAATCTATCCCACCAGTTTTTAAATTTTTATAATTTTGCTATGTTAATTTTCTATCAGTCTTGTTTATTAATAAACGTGTCCTATAGCATCATTGTACAGAAAATTCCCAGTATGTTACCTTTGGACTCTTAACACCATCAATTTTATCAGCTGAAGTTGTAATCTTGTTTAAAAGTGTTACCTTGACAACATATTTTTCAGAAACTAATACTAATTGGCATTATGGATAATCACAGCTATTTTATAAACTAGGGCATTAAAGGAGTCACCTGCATTCTTCACTAACTGCTGAAATTACACTCAAATTCTGTTGCTGTTAGTGGCCACATGCACTGCTGTGGCCTCTTGATGCCTATTCATAGCTAGTTCAGTTGGGATTCTCAAATAAGGACTGAGTTGCCTGGGGTGAGATCAACGGAACTAAATCCTCTAAGCATTCTCCCAGTAGACCAAAAGCACAAAACAACCATCGGTTTTAAAAAAAACATGTCGGGAAAAGGGAATTTAATGCCCTACCATTTTTATATTATTGTCACAGTTAAAAAAAAGTCTCAGAAAGTGGAAGACTAGTTCCTTGTCTGCTAGCTTGAAAACTTGAAGGCCACTTTCTCCATTTCTCAGAAGAGTGCCCTACTTATCATGGTAGAAACTGCTGTTGGGTGGACTGTCCACCCTTGCTGTTGTGGAGTAAAAGATTGAAGATTAACAGGACTATAAAAAACAAGTAAGCAACAGAGGTCCTACGTGTGGCCATACAGAAGAGAGAATCCTAAGTTTTGGTCCTTATTTTAACATCGCTTACATATTTTGTTGGTTTTACTAAGGAGATCATGGTTAATACCTTTTTGTATTATTTAACTTTAAATACAGCTGTAGCCAGGTGGCTACTATAATACTGGAATCAGAGGTGCTTGGTATCAGCATGGATTAAAAAAACTAGAAGGTATTTAGATTAGGTAAGAAGTTATCGATTTGGACAACTCTACTAAAGTTGCTTAAACAATGGACTAGTGTTATCTCAGAGGTAATTACAGTTTGAGGGCAGAAGAGAGAGAGAGGACTGAAAAAGGGCAAACTTGGGGTTTATTTTGGGGGAAAAAAGAAGGAAGGAAACTAACTACCTATCAGTTTAACTTCAGCTCTTGGAAACATTTGGAGTAAAAGCAGTTCGTATCTAGAAAGTAAGTAAATGAGTAACAGCGATTTGTCAAGAACTGGCTGTCTCAACTTAAATCTCGTTTTCTTTCTGTACACGGTAACAAGCAGTGAACAGACCAGAAGGTATAGACGTCATCTTGCTTTTAATCAAGTTTTTAAAACCATCTCTTAGACATTCACTTAGGAGGTTAGAAAAACTGACTATAATCAAATGTCAGTGAAGGTGATGAAAAATCTACGTGCAGGAACTAGTAATTCTTAATGATCCACTGTCAAAACAGAAATGTGTGAAAGGGGGACCCTTCATCTGTTCACCTGGACTCAAGCCAATTCATTGTTTTCAGTGGTGACCTTTGGATATGGATGAGTTTGAACTTTACTGTGCCCTAAATTGTGGGTGGGGGTTTTACATGGGCTTAATGACATGAGATGTCATTTTCCATCTGCCCTGTAGCTGAAGATGCTATCTGTTGCTCCTAAGATGTTCTTGAGAATTATTGCGGGTTGACCCCGGTAGACATCTAAGCACCACACAGCCGCTTGCTCAGTCCCCTGAAGTGGGATGGTGGAGAAAATGGGAAGGGTAAAAGTGGGAAAACATGTTTGTTGTGGCGTGTTTCTTGCAACAATCTGACAATTTATCAGTAGTATAGTGCAAGATTTGTTTTGTCGTCTTTGTCTAGTGCTATGTCCCCTCAGTTTGAACAAAGAAATTTCCGGTTTATTGTAAGATACAATAATTCTTTAAAGTCCTCTGGACAAGGGTGTAGTATCTCAACATGAAGTGAGAAATGCTCTTATTTTATAGGACCAGGAACATCTTTGAAACTCCCTGGAACTAGCCAAGGTGGAGGCCCCAGCCCAGCTGTTAGGTGTGTGATTTTTTATTTTTTAAAAATGTGACTAGATACAAATGAGCAAATCCTAAATTTCTGAAAATGAAATGCTTCAGATATAAGTGTTTAAATTCTCTATCAATAAATACCACTCAACATAAAGATAATGTGCTTAACACCTTCAGGCCAGTAACTCAATCAGGAAGACCTATTACAGGATTTGTGAGACCCAGCACACAAAGTGGACGGCCAAGTACTATGGAACAGGCTATAAAAACACCTCGAACAGCTCTCACAGCTCGCCCAATTACTAGCGCTTCTGGGAGATATGGCAGGCTAGGAACGGTAAGTTGCTTGACTCTGTTCTCAGAATGATGGCTGTCGTGGTCATAGTGTCTGGTACAGTGGCATTGGAGTTGATTTAAAAGCTGTGTCTAAACTCAAGTTTGAAGGAGGTGAGCATTTTTAATTTTTTGTTTAAATTGTTTTCAAAGCAGAGTTTGAAAATGTTACTTGTTAATTTGCTTGTGGGTTTATATAAAAAATATACATAAATGCAGAAATTCGCAGAAAATCATGGAAATTCCAAATTCACAAGTTCTGTGAGACTCATTTTTATTCGCTGAAGGCCATGAAAAGACTATGACATGATTTCACCATAAGTATGTTGAAACCTTCTTCAGGTTTTTCAGTTTACTGCAAAACAATTACTAATCTCTCGGTGCTTGTCACTTCAGAAGATAAGGAAAATAAACTATACCAGTTTTATCCTGTTCTGTTGGCAAAACTAATAAACTGCAACTGGCATAAATATGTAATACAGATTAACATCACCTTAATGGCAAAACGTGGTTTCTTTTCACTATCCCCACTATTGCAGGTATGAACTGATCTTCCTAATTCTTTCTTGAATATTTTTTCATTATTGTATCCCAACTACCTTCAGTCCATCTAGGAGTTAGTCCCAGCTTCATGCTTAGGCGTGTTACGGAGATAGTGGAGAGAGGGAAGAAAAAGGTAGTTCCAGACGGTGATTCATGCAACCTTGTTCAGGGACTGTGTGGGAGTAGGGCAAATTCCTGACTTTCAGAAAAGATGGAATTCACTAAGAAGGGTCTGTACTGCACAGTAGAGCAGTGCATCTACAAAGGCTTTGTTTGGTTGTGGGTTTTTTGTACGTTACTATTATTTTGAAATTTTTTCAGGAAAAATGTAGGGGATCTTCCCACTTAAAAACTTCTCTCTCCCCTCAGGCTTCAATGATAACAAATCCAGATGGCCCTTTCATAAATCTGTCTCGACTGAATTTAGCAAAATATGCTCAAAAACCCAAACTGGCAAAGGTACGTACTATTTTGGTTAATGTTGTGACATCTTTTTCTTATTTTCTGGCATCATTCTAATGTAACTGTACATAGGATTGGGGATACAAACAGTGATGAACTGTGTTGTAGGTGTAAAGTTCAGAAAAATAGTGTGTTACATATCTTTTGACTGTGGTTACCAGACTTGAATTTGAAGAGGTTATGTTGAAAGTATAACCCATGAAAAACATTTGTATAAAATAAAATATTCCATTGGTAAATAACTTTGAACTGTCTGTATAGGAGTGATGAAGGGCAACTAAAAAAAACCCAGCCAGATGGAAAAAAAACCCAGCAGAACCCTCCCTACTGTCCAGAAATGTGATTCTGTGTACAAATAGAAGGGAATCCTTGCCTAAAAATGTTCAGATTTTTCCCTTTGATTTTATAGCATGAGTTAACACTTTTTATATAAAAAAAATTCATCTTTTTGGTCAGAATTCTTCTTCATTTTAAGTTAAGATCTTATGATTGACAGCCATTGAAATCGAGACTATCTGCCAATAGAACAGCTTTATGCAGGTTATCTGCCCAACTTACGGGCTTCAGCTCTGAGTGGAAGGGGCTTGAAGTTGTGTAATGATTTATCACTCTGAGGCCTTTCGGTTGAGTCTTTCCCCAACACACCCAGTTAATTGTATAGATTAAGATGTTTTCTGTGCATACTTTGTTGACAAAAAAGCAACTGTTGGGCTGAGACCAACAACTTGTTTTGCACAAGGCGTCATATGACTACCAGACACACTCCGAGGAGGTATATATGGCTAGCAACATCGAGTCGATAGAACTCTCATGCATTCAGTCTATTTCGAGAAATGTAGTGGTGAACACTCTTAGAAGACTAGCAATACCTAATAACCTGCTGATGGAAATTATCTCCTCCAGTCCAAAACTTTAGTTAATAATTTTTCATAAACAATTAGCAAATTCCTTTGTTTTGTAAAACCTGATCTAGACTGATGTAAGGCATTGCTTTTCAATGTGGTTTTCAACGGAAATAAATTTTGGGTGATTGCACTGTGTTCTCCACCTGCTCCTTACATCTCTGTCCCTTGGCCTCTTAACCAAACTAGAAAGAACAGATACCAAATATAGTAAATTCTAGTCTGATGAGATAATGAAAGACTTCCAAACTATCATCTGAGGGCAGTTATGAGTCAGTTCTTTATCAGTTCTGAAAAAACTGCAGGCTTTTTGTCCAATTATGTCCTTGCCAGCAATCAGCCAGCAAACATGTTATTCTAAATCCATCACAGTCTGTAAAGTAGGGAGAATGTAAGAAACCTGGGAAGGATTAAGATACACAAGACACATCCGTAAGAAACTAGGATTAGTTCTTCTTCTTGAAGACAGATAGCTTTTAATTGTGTTCGGTTAGCTTTCAGATTAAATATTTATTTTCAGCAACAGCTCTCAGGAATGAGAAATGTATATATTTTTAACAGTTTCTTTTTTTTTTCATTAGCATTTTCTGGGATGTTTTCTGTCTTCCTTCAGTTTTGTATGAAAAGGGGCTTATGCCAAAAAATGTAAAGCAACAGTCATAGAAACATCCATAGGCAGCAACTGTACTTGTCAGTATTATGAAGCTAATACATTATGACATTAACATTTCACACAGAATGGAAGATCTAAGTTTAAATTTGGAGCTACATGGATTTGTAACTTTTTTTTTTTTAAACAAGACAGCATTAAGGCTAAAGCCAAACAAAGCAGGAGGTGAGACTGCAGACTGCACTCTGTGTTAAGGATCGTTGATTAAAGTTTTAAAACTCTTTGAGCTGTCACTTCTCCCAGGTGCAAAAAGATGATAAATCTTGCAACGATTAAATTCACATAATTAGCCTGTGTTGGTATATACTCCTCCTATGTACTACTTCTTTATGTGATTGCAAAGTACACTCATCACATCCTTTTTTAAGTTAGATTATCTCTCTTTTCATTGCATGACTAGGTCTTCCGATGTTTTGAAGTATACTGGAATGTGGCTTCTCTCTGACAAGCATCAGCCATGTTAAGCGTTATCGCAGGAAACTGCATAGTAGACATAAGAGGTATCACCTATTGCCAGAGAGAGCCTCTGGTAAATCTCAGTTAGCAACTGGTTTATGGCATGAAACAAGATGTTTTATCTTTTTTAGCTTTTGGATTTTTAATAGAGTTATTAAGATAACTCTAGATATTTTTATCCAAGTGAATGTGCTGTCATTTAAATCCTTTTGAAGGTCAGGGCCTATAGATAACAGCAGTAATTCCTTGTGCCAGCCATGCGAGAAAACATCTTTTTTATCACTTTAGATTTACTCGCTTTTACTGAATGCTTCTCTGTCATTGAACTAGAGGAGGAAATGTTCTGCTACTTCTTTATTTTCTATTCTTTTGTCATCCACCTGTTCTAACCTCCCTATAAATGTGTGTTTATTTATAAATATTTAATGTCTTCCTGGGAGAAGAGACCAACACCCACCTCTCTACAACCTCCTTTCAGGTAGTTGTAGAGGGCAATGAGGTCTCCCCTCAGCCTCCTCTTCTCCAAACTAAACATGCCCAGCTCCCTCAGCATCTCCTTTCTCTTTCTCTTGTCTCCAATGACAATTCATTAGTAATTCTCTAGTTTCCTTAAGGTAAATCTTTTAAGAATTTTTTCTAAGAAAAATTGGCAGAAGAGTCATGGAAGCTGTTAGAAGACTGATTTCCTGTTCTTTATTTCTTTCATTGTGGGACAATATTTTCTTATTTTTTTATAATGAATAATAAGCATTTAGAAAAACATTCTGTTCTTTTGAAGCAATTAAGACCTGGGATTTGCATGCAGAAAAAGATCAAGGTTCAACTCAATTGAACTTTGTGTTGCTAGCACCCATACTACATTTCTGGGAATAGAGGCTTCTAGTCTCCATTTGGTTATCTTTAATATCTCCATTTAGTATCTTTCAACATAATTTTGTTCACTTAAAATTCCACCCCAGTAAGTTGTTATATGCTGTTGTATGTTCTAGTGTGGAACAGCTGCAAGGTAGTATGACTTGCTTAGCTTTTTACAGGAGTAAATAAAGATGCATTTATATTGCCGTGCCATTGTTGTGGGTTTATGAGCAGTTACCGCAACACAGCTGATGCATGTAACTTACTTTAAGCTTTGGTGTTATGATGATGTGTTAGAGTTTCAGAAGCACAATACTGTTATATTGTTATATTGTTATACATTGCAAAAAGTCTTTGTTAGATCACTTGTTGATTTTACAGTTAAAAACTTATGAAAATGGTATCAGGTTTTCAAATCTGTATCCACTTTCAAATTACAGCTGGCTTTTTTTTTTTAAAGTGACTTTGAGGATCAAAGATAAGAGACAATTCCACTAATCTCTTGCAACAAATTAAGAATTAAAATGTTTTCCTGTCATGGCAATGTAGCACATCTATAGTTTTGGTCTATTCAAGTCTTAATTAAATGTAAACATCAGCAATTGTGATGTATGAATGTAATTGCTTTCACAAAGAATTATTTTTTGCCTAGCATAATCAAGATTCTGTATTTCTCTAAATAATATCAATTTTTATCTTCAAATGTGATAATGTTTTAAATATTCTTGACAGGCGTTGTTCGAATATATTTTTCACCATGAAAACGACGTAAAAAATGTGAGTAATTCATATGTTCCATTTTCAGTTTTTATTATGTATCATTTGGTTATTTCTTTTAGTATTCTGCTAAACTAAGGATTTAGGTAGTACATCACAGCTGAGTACGGAGGTGAAGCATTACAAGTTGTTTAAGGGAGAGAAGTCCTTTCTTATAGGGATGATAATCAGAGACGATAGTTTGCAAATACCAAGATACGGATTGCTTTCTTTTTTGAGAGGCAAAACATTTTAATGCTTAAAACTAGGTCTGTTGTCTGTCAACATGATAAGATCCCTGTATCTAATGGTTTCATGTTAACAGAATTTACTGGAGCCTAAGCAGTAGCTGAAACTACATGTCAGGTAGCTCAACTGCCTAGAAAGTTCAGAGTTCCTGATGCTTCAGAGTAAACAATAAGTTTCAGAAGGCTGTCCACTAACAGAAGAAGGTGAAAATACCTGACAAAATAGTTAGTGATTGAATTGAACATCATTTGACATTTTTAACTACTGAGATGGTTGTTCATTCATTTGGGTGAATAGGCAGGAAAAGTATTTGGTGAAACTGCGGAAAAAGAAAAATCAGTACGACTTTTTCTAGAAGTTTAATTCCATAGTGCTGAGGTGTTTGGTGGCCTCAAGAGAAAGATAGTGTCCGTATGATTGCCTATAACATTCGTTCTCCGAAGTTTTCCTGATTATACCATTGCCCTCGTACCCTGTCCAAAATGTTTCTAATGTGGTTCTTCTTATGTTACTGCACCGAATGGGTAAGATCAAGTTTGGGTACATACTGTTTAAACTTTCAGAAATAAGAAAGGTTGCAGAACATTTTTGGCAGTTCATCCAGGGAAATAATTAATTTATTCAATGAATGAAGGGTCAAAATATTTCATTACTAAGTTAGATATACGCACCCAGTTGAAACGGAATCAGATGTTCTGCTTGAAGTTTGCTTGAAAGAACCGTTTGTGTCAATAACGCATAGCTGACTAAACAGTTATTGAATTTTCTGCAATACTACTAACCGGTTGTGATTAGATCTGAAGTTAAACTCTCTAGTTAATCAATAATGTACAATAAAATATTTTGTTGTTGTTGACATAGATCAGAACCATTTCCAAATGTACTGCTATGTGAAGCTTTTTAATCTAGTATCAAATGATTATAGTTGTGCCCTGTCAATTTATTGCATAGCATTCTTTTAAGAGGATTGAGATGCAGTGCACTGTTAATCCAAAATATGGTTGAAACAGTCAGAAATGTCAGAGAGAAATAGAAATTGACATTTACATATTCTGATACTGAATGTGAAGAAAGTGCCTAGGTTTTATGCCACTAATAATTAAAATTTATGTTGTTTGTTACTGAGAACTATGTTCGCTAAGAATAAAAGGGTAACTTGATAAGATGCCACACGTGCCTGTGACCTACACTTTAAGGACATGCAGGATCTCTAGGCTAGACAGATAATTTCATCTGATGCAAGGAATTTTCCAAGCACTCCAGAAAAAAATGGTAAGATGTTTTTACACTGTGCTGCATGTATTTTGAAATCCTTGCTGAGAATCCTGCAGGATTCTTGCAGGTCTTGCAGAAAAAGTTTTGCCTATGTTTTTTTATGTACCCTGGCCATTTGAATAAATATCCATAAGCAAAGAAGTGTCAGCTTAGTCACCACTGTTTGTTGTGTAATGAGAGGGAGATCAACGTGTTTGGTTAATGATAGCATCTTGTAGGGAAGAAAATTGTGCCACGCTTCACAGTATGAGGTGTCTTTATAATGTAATGTGTATTTCTGAAGAGGTTTTTTTTTTTAACTTTTCAGTTTGCTTTCTCTCATTTGCTTTCGTTCCTCATTTCTTCTGCACTTTCTACACCATTTTCAATATAATTCTGTTCTCCAGACTCTCCTCCCTTCCTTTTGAACCTCATCTCCATTATTTTTTCTTAAACAAAAAAAAAAGAAATACTTCTGTTTAAACTTGACTGCATCACTCGTGCAGTCATGAGTTTCTTCACCTCTCCTACCAAGTGCATTTCATTAATTGATTTTTTTGCTTCTGCCTGAAAAGAATTTGGTCACTTACGATTCAGCAGAGAAACAGCACATAAGTTAACTGTTTAAAAGTTGATCTGGATCTTGCTTGATCACCCATGAGAACATCCACTGGCATCTCTCGCATCTTTGTGTTACCTGCTACTGCGTGATGTTGCACATTCTTAAAAAAAAAAAACCACTTTTCTGCATGAGGTGAAATGAAAGAGCTTGGGAGGCTTGGAAGCCTGAGAAATTGGCTTAAGTTTGTTACTGTGTAGACTGAAGAGCCTCTACTTGTGGATTTTCTGCATGGGTAAAATTGGAAGACCGGTTCCTGCAGTTTTGGCAAATAAAACACAAAAGTAGTAGTGACAATATCCTTCCTTTGTCACTGTGCTGATCTGGAACAGTCTGTGCTGTTCTCAACAGCATTATTATTTAAGAAGCAAAGGCAGTTTTATTATTTATCTTCCGTTCAGTATTCAGCCGGTATATAGAAAGAGGAAAAAAAAAGCCTCAGCAATTTCAGTTGAGAAATATCATTAATCAGTGTGCATTCAACTGGACAAATAATACTAGGAACTTTGTTCAAATTAAAAGTAAATACATCTGTAATCTATCAATTATCAGAAATGTCAGGATGCAAAGAGAGAAGCACTGAGCTTTTTCAGGACTTGAAAATGTATTCAAAAGTCTTTCATCTTATTTAATGAAAAATTAGACACTTTTCTGAAGAAATTACTATTGAATTTTCTATGCATTGTGCTGTCCATTATTGTTCTTGACTTGTTTCATTTTGAACACGTATACTTCATAACCGACCTTCTGTACGCCTTGAGCTATTTCTGAAAGCCATCTTATGGGCTAAACGCTCTAAGAGCAGGGAAATTTTAAAAGACTTGTCCAGAAGGAGTTCAGTTGCTGCTTTTTGTCGGCAGTAGGCTGTGACTTCATATTCTGCCATTATTCACGGGTGGGTAATGATGACAAGACACTTTGTCCTGAGGAAGAAACATGAGTGTACGGTATATACTTGGGGCCAGAAGTCACGACCTCTGATATTTCCTTAGTTCTTCCTAATACACTGACATTTATACTTTCTGATAGAAATCCATTTATAATGGAAGTATGTTAGATTTACAAACTATAGAAATCCAGAAGACAGTCAGCAAAAGAAATTGTGCTAAATTGACTGTGGCTAGTGTAATTTACTCAGCTGTCTTGTAGACTGTCCTGTGTGGATTTGGCTACAAATAAGACTTTAGTCAATAACTATTGCTGGGAGAATTACTGCCATTCAACAGCACCGGAAAGAAGCAGCAGACGCTTGCTATTGTTTCCATCTATCTTAATTTCTTGGTGCATACAATACTATGTATGAAATTACCAATTTTCAAACAAATGTACATTTACCAATTTAATTTTACAATACAATAATAAATTACTACAACCTTACAAGCTGTTTTCCAGCTGATAGACAATTTGGAAGTCTTAGTTATAAGGAAAGTTATAAGCTAAGGAAAGTAATGTTAAAAAAATGAGTCTCAGAATCATGCTAAATAGAGTCACAATTAAAGAATCTACATTCTTTTTCATTTAAAAACAGCTCTGAAGCATTGTTTGAGAAAAACTTTTTTTTCAAATGGAAAACCCACTAAGTATTAGGGGCGGTTATTATTTTTATTTACACAAATATAAGAACTGAGAGTAAAATAAATTTGTTCTGAAAGGCTTCCCAGGGCTAATACTGTAATTGAAATGGGCTCCTGCGTACATGAGTAACTATGGAGTAACAATTTCATCTGACCAGCATTTCCAGATGATGAATTATATCCTAAAGCTTATTAAAACTTTTGGGACAATCAATGGGTTGTGGGTTTTTTTCTGATATGTACATTAGGAGCAGAAATCCTTAAAAGGACATCCCGGTATCTGCCAATCCACAACCTGTGCTGATTTTCCCTTCTAATTATTAATGTGACTGCACCAACATTGAGCAATACACAGGAGTGCAGGACGTAACACTTACTACTGCTATTATAGATTGGTTTAAAATTAACATGCTGTGCAGATTGAACATCAATTTGTACCTAAACTGTGCAATTAAAAAAAAAAAAAATTGCAGGAAACTGAAATTGAAATATGCTAGCAGTTGGAATTGACATGGCAAGGTGAAGGCTTTCACTTTTAAAAGTCTATTTTAATCAATTTGCTAACATTTCAAAGGCCACATTGTCGAAAGATTTTGTTGTAATACCAGCAGAAAGTCGATAACTACTAGCATGCAAAAAGTTGACATTGATATGCACAAAGCCTTTTCAGGCAAACACCAAACACTTTCTAGAAAATTATGGTAACATTTGTAGTATTCTTGGATTAAAGTTTTTTGTGATAGCTTGTAAAGTGTCAGAAACAGGATTTTCCTGTTCCTTTCCTACTTCCTTAATAGGAAAGTATAAAAACATGACATAATTTCAGAAACTAACTTCAAAATGAAGTCATGCTTTGTTTCTTGATGTTAGTAATAAGATCCCAGTAAGAGCTGATGATCTGCCCCGACAGATAAACTGCTGATGTCAGTGCCTTCTAAGCCTGAAGCGGTCTTAGTTCCCCTTTCCAATAGCAGCCAGAATTGTTAGCCTTGCATAAAATAGATATCAGAAATAATTAGGGTACCAAAAAGAAAGCTGAATGTGTAGCTACAGAAGGGATCGTTTTTTGAAATTCAATCCTTCTTGAATACTTGTCATCACAGCACTCTGAGGAAAACTCTTTGAAGCACGTTATTTGCAGTGTGATCCTTACTTTAAGTGGCTGCTCATGCTGTGCTGGAAGCAGGTATGGTGTTTGACAGACACACACATTGTTTATACATTTGTAAATGCAACAGAAGTAACCGATGTTTTAACATCAACCACTTTCCCAAATTTTCCCAGTACTGGAACAAAATTTCTTACATACCTTCAGATGAAAAAAAGTATCTGTCTGGAAGGGAAAGTGATAATTTCTGTCTTGAAGCAAGCTTCTTCCCCATTATAGCTGTAGTGTCCAGAGGCCCTGTTGTACAATTTGTGAAGCCATTAAGAAACAAAGGGCAACCGAGATAAGAGCTGCCATCTGAGGTCTTCAAGGATTCCACCTAACCCGAAGAAATGGTGTCTTGAGAGTTGTAAGCTTTCCTCGGTTTTCTCTCTCCTGTCACAGAGGCAGGGAATGACAACTGTCTCTTTCTCTTGAGGACAGCATCACTGCAACTCCTTAGCCTGAATTGCTACAGAAAACAAATTATTTTCTCACGGAGACAAGAGAGAGCAATTTGTTTAAGCAACTTTGCTGTGCTATGTCAAATCTGCACCCTGTTAATTACCTGCAGCCTCATTTTACTAGCAGGAAGAACAGGAATCGAACACAGAAGTAGATGTCACTAAATTAGGCTGTTTCTAGTATTTCAAGTATCCAGATTATTTTTTTCCTGGAAATTATTGGTTCCTCTGCTACTGGGTGGCCGGTGCACAGAACTTTTCCATGTTGTTCCTAATATATAGCTAGTTTCTGATTTCTGTGGTCTGCAAAATGTTTATGAAAATGAAAAAAAAGGTAATTTCTTTGTTATAAAAATACTGCGTTAAAGCTTTTTAGACTATTTCTGATTATATCCCTAAAATACAAGTAGCAAATGTAGCGTGGCTTTGACAGGTTCTGGGGCAAAATGGAATTAAAAAAAAAGGAACAGTAACAATTGCTTCTTTGGTATGTTTTGGTACAGAGCACACATCTATTTGTTTTAACAGAAATGCTGATATTATAGCTAAAACATGAAAAGCCATAGATTCTGTCTGTGGTGGCTGATGGTAGCCCATTGACTAGAATACGTACTTTTCCAATATACCAGGTAAAAGAGATTTTAGACCTCCACCCTCTTCAATAGCTATCTGTTTTTTAGAATATTTATTTAATTTTCCTATCTGTCATAAAATAATTACTTACCTCACAGACTTTTTAAAGGAAGAAGTATTCCTTACTGTACACATTTAAGCATTCCCAGAAGTGGAGGCACTCTGATATTAGCAATGAGATGACAATTTCTACAATATTTGAAACTGGCTGAACCGATTTCTTTATTTTAGTATATATTTGCTTGTTTTTAACAACTTTTATTGAACAAGGATGGGAAGCTTGGAAAAAGTATGTTGGCTTACACAAATATTCTATGTGTTCTGAAGCAGCACTTCAGGACTCTCATCAAATTTTATATTTTCTCCTTGAATTACTAGAAGCTATTTGGATGACATGTTCTTATAGGGATAAATTATCCTTTCAGCTACTTAATGCACTAAGCTATTAAAAATAGTGAACGTAAAGCGGTGCCCCCACCTCACGTTTACCCGGACTTTTTGTTCAAAATTTTCTCTTTACAAAAATGTTTACATTGTTCACTTCATGTTCTTTTTCTTTGTGTAAACATTGAAGGTATTAATGTTAAGATGATGGGTTTGTTTTGGAAGGCTCTAGATTTGGCAGCCCTTGCCACGGAGCACGCACAATTCAAGGACTGGTGGTGGAAAGTCCAAATTGGGAAGTGCTACTATAGGTAAGCCGTTGTTCGTTTCTGCTGAGTGAGTCTGAGCACAGGCCCTGGAGTGTTGGCTGCATTGCGCAGTGCTGAACACAGAGAAATAGCTCAGTATTTACTTAGAGAGGGCTGTGCTTACAGTTAAATCTCCCTTAATTTACAAGGAGATTATGTTCAACCGCTTGAGTTAAAGGCATCAACATTGAGTACCTGTAAGTAAGTGAATTAGTTGCATCTTCACCTTTGTTAGTGTTTTTCGAAGTCATCGTTTGAAAAGTCAGTAAATAAACGCCAAGAACTGCTGTTAAAACACAAAATGAATATTACAATATCAGCTTGAGCAACTAACTGTCAATGAGGGCTTCAGATTGATGAAATAATAAAAAATGAAATATTCATGTTAGACACTTTGTGCCAGAGGTACGTTGCCCCAGAAGTACCAGTTCCAAAGATGCCAAGGTCTCAGGGCTGGCACCCCGTGCCCGAGCATCTGATACAGATGACTTCGGAGTACCCCGACACTGTGCAACATTATGCCTCTCTGAGGAAAGAGTGGGAACAGCAGGGAGGAGAGCTTCTTGCAAGCGACTCAAAGTGGTTGCTGAGGGTCTGGCTATGATTGTAGCAGCCAGTTCTACCACATCAGGTGAAACTCCTCCTGATACAACCCTGCTTCCCATAATTCGAACAAGTACTGCGGCAGCTCTCCCTTTCATTCTTTACAATGTGTTTGTCCTGTGAATGTAAAACATATGGATACTGTATGGGTTGTTAAAAAACGGAAGCATCATCTGCAGTCCTTACAATTCTGTAAGGAATTCTTATACGAACAGGCTGATAATGCAAAGCAGTTAGCCCTTTAAAATTCCATGTTGTATCTTGGCTTGAAACCATGCTTCTTTTTAGATGCCCGAACTAATGACATTCTTCACTATTCTTAACCTTTATTTGACATTCTTGAGAAGATTAGACTGGTTTGGGTTTTTTGAGCTTAGAGGTCATTCATAACTTTCAGAATTTTTATGACTAGTGTTACAGAAACTAAAGCATCCAAGCAGGCACATGTGCTTCCGGGATCCAAAATTACCTTATGTCCCCATTGGCTGTGTTCCTTTGTTTTGGCCGACTTGTTCTGCCTGTGTTTAGTGTTTCTTCACCAAGTATATGTGGTCTTTGGCTGAAGAAAAGGCAAGGCAATTTGCATGTGAGAAAGTGTACCTTTTTTGCTGGTGTTGAAAGGGTGCAATCCTCTTAATTTTGTTGTCTATATAGCATTTATAGATTACTGCAAAATATTCTGCAGTAAAACTGCAAAACAAATTTGAGATGAAACAGACTTCTGTGTGGTTCATGCGCCATGTACTGCTCCCTCCCAAGTGATCTGCTTGGATGGTCTTAAGCTGTGGTGCCGTTTACAATACAGTGTGTTTTCAGCACACGGTTAAGGATTTTTCATATCAGCAACAGAAATTTCACCATTTCCCATACAAGGCTAGGAGAAAGTGTTTTATAGATGATTAAGCATTACCTAAACTTTACAGTGGAAAGTACCTGCGTGATCTTTGTCATGAGTGGGGAAATTCTACTCCAGAACGATGTGGGTAGAGGTTGAGGCATGACTTTAATTGCCCATTTCCTCCTGTACAAGGAGCAGGAAGTGTCCTATGAAAACAAGCACATCATTATTCAGTTAGCACCAAAAGGCTGCATGTACAAAAGGGGGCCAAATTTCATGATTTTCCCTTTTTCATCGTTTTGAATGGTTGTCTTTGTAACCTTAATATATTTAATGGCATAAGTTTTGTTAACATGCACACAAATATATGACCTTAAAGTATGCTTTTGGACAGTTCATGTTTGGCTTAGTGTGCAGTGCTTCATTATTTAATAAGCTTTTTTTAAAAGGAAACCAACCAACCAAACAAACAAATACTTTCTATATCTGTTGTCTCTTTAGGTTAGGATTATATCGTGAAGCCGAAAAGCAATTTAAGTCAGCTCTGAAGCAACAGGACATGGTTGATACAATCTTGTATTTGGCAAAAGTAAGTCATAGGTTTTCTTGTTTAAGAATGAAGTGAAATTCCAGACTGTCCCTGAGAAGTCCATACACCAGAATAGCTGAGTATTGAGCTTGATACGCCATTAAGTTTAATAGCGTGTGATCTCCGTATAGACCAGAGGCAATGGAGGCTAACAGTCGAAACTGAAGTCTTATTGTTTACAAAAAGATTTTGGAGCTTCCAGATTTTACACAAAGAAAAAATAAAATCTTCTACGTTACTGTATTCTTTGCTCTAAACTCCTATGAGGATTATATAGCTAAAGGATTATTGGAGTTCCAGTGTGAAGAACAATGTAGCTATATACGGTTTCCTAGGAAACTAATGCAATAAATCAGTAAGTGAAGAGTGAAGCTCAAAATCCTAGTTTCACAAGCAAAATCAAAACAAAGTGAGCTTAAAGGAAGCAGTCAGAGACCTTGAAACAGAGAATGTTCTGTCAAAATAAGGGCATTAAAAGCTTTAAAGGAACAAGTGGCACGACTAAGCCTCAGAATTACTTGTTTACCAGGGCGCACATCAGGTTCTAAACATTTCCCAAGACATTCAAGAAAAGGTGGCCTGTGAGAAACTAAAACTGCATTTTTCTTACTCTTGTCCTAGAAAGAGATGCAATCGGTTGCTCTTTATCAGCTCCCTTTAAGCCAGCTGTCACAGGCCTATCCAGAACTCATCACTTCTAGTGAATAATTGAGATATTCGTAGTATGATACTTCCTTTACCTTCACATTTCTTGAGCGATTACATTTTGTATTTAAGTGATCATCATTACTATCTGGAGACTTATCTTCAATACAGCAATTGGAGTTAGTTTACTCAATCGGGCTTAGTAATTTTAGATTTCTGTCACTACCAGGAGTCATTCTGCAAAACGCGTGAGCTACACAAAGCGATTAAATTGGCGGAGTAATTGGATTAACAAATAGCGATTCGTTCTGGGAGATATGCATCCCCCCGCAGCATTACTAGCTCAAGTAGGAGCTGCATTTGAACTTCCACCTCCCACTCCGTAGACCAGCTCGCTCAAGTATAAACCATTGCAGATGATTTAGTGACTGTGGGTGGACAGGCAATAGAGTAGGACACTGAGATATAGCTCAATCTGACAGTACTGAAAAGGTAAGACTTGAGTTAAGCAGCCATTAAAAGAAAAAGCAGGATTGCATCAAGTTCTGTGCAGACTGATACTACAGTACTAGTTAGTTTTCTGTTTACATTCATTATTACAACAGCTATCTCATTTTTTAAAAATATTTTCCTTAAAGCTAACTCTTCCTTAAAATGTAATTTATGGAAAGATAAAAAGAACAAAAGAAAACTAAAAAAATAAAGAGTCTTTAAAGAAGTCAGGGCTGCTGAGAAGTTACAAAGCATTTCATGACCCAGAAGAGCTGGAAATGGGATATTTTTACTAGAGATAAGAGAGATACCAAAAAGAAAATGGAGCTATTTTGCATTTAGCATTTAAAACTTAATGACTACAGCTGTCGTATTCTTAAAGAGCAGGTCTCCCCAGAGCAGCTGCAAGTAGGTGGAAGATGTTCCAGCTGTCTTTTAATTTTTTTTGCCGCTGATCCGGACAGCAGCTCTGCAGTCTGCAGAGATGTTGGGCAGTGTGATACGCTGCTGGATATGGGAATTAATGTAGTAGAGGACTGTGGCTGTGTTGCCTTAGCATGATATTTGCACAGAGGTTCTGTAGCGAGTGCATCTTTGGACTGCACCTCCAGATGAAGCAATAGAGCAGACCTGAGTCATAATGCTCAGAAAACATTCTTCATAAGCAAACATAAAAAGGTGAAAAAGGAGCAGTTCTAGTGGAATTCCCTATCCTCCCATTTTTCACATTTTTTGCCGTAAGAATATGAAGATAGCTGTGCTTCATAGCTAGATCAGGTCAAAAACCAAGCAAGCAAACAAAAAACCATCTAATTAAAATTTTCTCTCAGTTAAAGCAAAGAAAATATGAAATTATTTGTAGGTATGGCAGTGTGCAGTGGCTTACTAGACATATTTAGGATAAATTGTACAAGTCACTTACATAGGTGATACTTAGGAGTAAAACAACCAGCCAAGGTTCTTCTTAATTAAGAAGTCACACCCAGCTATCATGTATTCTCTTTCATCTGTGTACTTTCCACTGAAACTCTTTACAGAATAATTTAGTTGTAGAAAAATGTTGCTAGAAGAAAATAAGGAGCATGACAGTCAGAGGGGGGACAATTATTTAAAGTTAAAATTTAACCCAGGCATAAAATTAATCAGAAAGTACTACATGGTTTACTATAAAACTATAGCAAATGACTTGAAGGCTGTTTTAGATACAGCAATGTGCCCAGATAGAGTGCATTAGAAATAAACTGTTGATTTAAAGCATATTCATTGATGGTGTCATTAGTGCAGTTCTGGTCACACCCCCCAAAAAAACACAAGCCCTCACTCTTTTTTTGCTTTTCACAAGAAGGAATTAGTTTTCTAGTCTAATGCAGGAAACACAAGTACATGTTAGCAAAATGACTGGAAAAAAATGCCGTTTGTTTTTTTTTTCTTCTTGCCAGTGACCGATTTGAAATGGCATTCCCATTACTAGGAAGACACTCACAGTCAACGGCTCTTTGACAATTAAGAATGTCACTTGAGTGGTCATAGGAAAGAATTCTTTGCAAATGTCTACAGTAGTATATATCTATAGGAATCCAAATAAAGAACTTATGACTTTAAGTAGTGTTTTGATTGTTGGCACTTAAAAGTCCATGAAGGTCAAGGGCAGACGCAGAAAATGTTTGGAGGTTTTTCAGGTGTTCAGTTAATGTTGATATTTTTCTTACATAGCATCACAAAATGCTTGTGTCAGGATACCAGTCACAGATTCTTTCCCTTTTTTAGTCATATGAAGTATTAGCACTATTTAATGTAATATTTCTCCAAACGGAGCACTCAAAACACTTTTCCACTTGGTGTGAGATAGATTAATGACTCTAGCCATTTAGTTTCCCAAAGTTGGCGTGCAGGGCTTTTTCCTTTGCTGTAGCTGTATTTACCATACCCCCCAACAGGGGGACTTCACAGTTGAACTTTCAGGTAGCTGCAGAGGTGGTATGTGTCAACATAGGGATGTCCTCTATCCAATTCTCACACGTTCTCCACATCACACATTGTCACAATCAACACAGAAGCCAAAATCACGGAGACCAAACTGCCCTCTTGCTGTTGTGGGATTTTATTGTTTGTGACAGCAGAGGTTGGCAGAGCAGTAAGGAAATTGGAAAGTGTCACTGCTCTGTCCAGTGCAGCCTTATTTGACTAAGTAAAATATTTTGGTATTGCAGCACTATCAACCTGAAGATCCAGTTCTTTCAAGCCTAAACATAAGGTTTTTTCAAAATAAACAGGAAGATACCAAGGTGATACCTTCACCTCACTGTCAAAGTATATTATTTTGGTATGATAATAAATAGCAAGATTTTTTTTGGTTTATTCGTAATGTCTAGATGAATTAATAATGTCTAGATGATATACATGCAAATTTTATTATCTTAATTAGTCTATTTTATCTTCGTTACAGAGATTTATTCAGTACTCGCTCCATTATTTTCCCAGTATTCTTCACCATATCAGCTAATGGTTTACTGCATAAAGGGAGGTGTCACTCCTTTTATCTCCCTTACTAAACAGCAGTACAAGTATAAAAGTCAGACATTTGACATTTATATACACTTTTTATTTGCTTAGGTGTATTTGCGCTTGGATCAGCCTGTAACGGCTTTGAACCTTTTCAAGCAAGGGTTAGATCGATTTCCTGGAGAAGTGGCTCTTATTTGTGGAATTGCCAGAATCTATGAGGTATGGAATCATTATGCAATTATTACTGTGGCCAAGGTTAGCTGCCTGAGCAAGAAAAAAGAGACAATAGCTGAATGTAACTGTAAGGTTAATGAAAATTAACTATGCTGATTTTCAGTGTCACTAATGCAAAACAGGTAACATTAAACAAAGTTACAAAAATAATGTCAAAAGTAATGTACAAAAGCCTTGCAGGCATTTTTTTTTAATCATACTAGGGAGATTCTGTATACCCTTCGAGCAAGTCCACGTTGTCAAGTGGTCCAGATATTGTCCGTGTAGCTAGGTCGAGTTTATATTATTCATCATACTAAAACTGCTCAAGTCATCGGCAGCCTGCTAGCAGGATTAAACAGCAAAATAGTCTACTCCTCACTGTTGTCTTTATTAGCGCCATGTTCTTAAGCCAGTGAGAACAGTGGAATGTGAATGTTTCTTAGTTTAGGAAGTAGATATTATTTTAAGTAGGATTAGTTTTAAAGTAGTTTAATTTTAGCTTGGTAACCATGTATTTTGTTTTTTAAAAGTGTGTATTATCATGTCAAACAGTGGACTTAATATTGTGTTTCACTGAAAGTTGGTAATGACGCTATTCCAGAACAAATGTTTTAAACAAAGTCATGAATTCATATTTTTTTTGGTATACATTCATACTTGGCATTCTTTCCTGTTCTCATCATTCTCATCTAACCCCTAAGCATTAAGCCATTTTCATATTAAATCCTTTTTGTCCTTCAGCAAGGAAGAAAACAGCTGCATAATTTTTGGAGGCTTTTCTTTCTGAATTGTTAAACAGTTTTTAATATGGATATTATTTTGCAGAACCATACATAGCATTGCATAACCCTTTAAGGAATTATTAAAGAGCAGCATATAGGTGACAGAGTCTAGTTTTGCGCTGACACCTGCGTGCAGGATTATAGCTTCATTAGCAAAGATTTGTACTGCAGCACAGCGCTGTTCTCATTACATAGACTCACAAGTAGAATATACGCATCAGGCATCTTGATCAGAGCTTTTCTTCTCTGACACTACCTTTTGACAGTAGGAAGAGTTGTAGACCTTTTTTTGTCTAAAAAAAGACCCCATTATTTAGTACTGTTTAGTACTGCTTTAGTACTGTTTCCTTTAATCACAGGAAATACATCTTTTCATAGCTAAATATGCTGCTGAGGTTAAGTAAAAGATTATTCTGTAGTCAGGTTGAGAGTACAGTGTACCTACAGCACACAGGTAGAAATTATTCCTCTCTAAACACAGAAGTGTGTTTTGATCTTTTATTTTCTCCTGATACAGGGGGGAGTTCTCTGATGACTTGCACTCCTCAGACGTTGTTTACAACAATGAGTTCACCCTAATTCATCTTCCAAGTAGCATACATCCAAGCATATATTTTTATACAATACCGTTCTCTTAACTGGCACATCCTAGCTAGTACAGGTTTTGCTAATAAATCTGTGATTCCTGTTTTCAAAGGCGTGTCATAATTCTTCATATGCAATTATATTCTCATTTGTGTTCAGAGCAACTCATGAGTTGACTGACTTACAAAGCGCTGAAGATAATTGAGGCATTGACTGGGGAAATAAATGTACTGTATGTTACCATTCTGGGAAACCAACTGCACTGCACTCCGCATCACAAGGCATTATGCAAAACGGAGCAAATGCCTACTGCACACGCTAAGCTTCTGACCAATCTCTTTTTCTAAAAAATAAAAAGTAAATCTCTTTTTTGTAGCTATGGCATAGAGTTAATGACGGGTACAGCTAGCACTGATAAATCAGTATGCATTCTTCTGTGCATGCGTGTGTCGCTTGTGAAGGTGCCAGTCGGTGATGTTGCATTGTACGATCAGAGAACTGTAAGAGCATACATAATTAATCTCTGTTAAGTACTGTACAGGGCATAGATAAAGCACTCAGTAGATTGACATTTTAATAAGTTTTATGATAAAAATCAGTGAAAAAAGCATAGAATTAATCTGAATTTTTTCCAATTGTATAGGAAATGAACAATATCTCCTCGGCTGCAGAGTACTATAAAGACGTCTTAAAACAAGACAATACTCATGTGGAAGCCATTGCATGCATTGGCAGTAACCATTTTTATTCAGACCAGCCTGAGTTAGCTCTGCGGTTTTATAGGTACCTACACTTGTGGGGAGGGAGGGGGAACTGAACGCGTGGGAGGGTAATATAAAGGGTTTATTTTTGTAATGCTGATAGCAAAAAAAGAACATTAGGAGATTGGCATGGGAGAATGATTGAGCATTTGGACAAAAACCAGCATAAAATCAGCATACCAACTTAACGTGTCTTCTTGGCTAGTGATAATTACATCTCCCTTTTAAAACCTTGTCATCGTTACATGTGGAGTATGTAGAAGTGTCAAAAAATATTATCAAAACAGTTATTATTTGCTTAATAAACAAGAAATGATCTTTCACAGCATGAGGCAGTTTGAGAACACTAGACCTTACTCTCAACCTCAGTTGCATTCAGAGGGCACGTAGACTTCCTATTTAGCCCTTTGAAAAACTCCACTTGAAGTCATGAGCAATTGTGACCACAAAATCCTTTACTTGAATGTGGGCTGGGGCTCCCCCATGTTTTGCTGAAAGCAATAAAAAGATAGTGTTAGATGATGCTTGCTTTTTATTTCAATATAGTCAGAGTGCAAAGGAGCCTGGCTCATGTTCTTAAGTCTAAGAGCAGATTAAGTCAATGTAAGTCCATCTCATTTCTGTTGGATCTGAGCTATTTTATGCTTTAGGTTCAGAAATTCACAGTCAACGCCGCAGGCAGCAGCCCTCTTTTTCCCTGGCCCTCTTAGCATATGTTTCTCCTATAAATATCAATCAACAAAATTTTTATAAAACATCTCCGTTCTAAAAGACACATTAAACAACATCAATTTGAATAAAAATCTTAGTTATGCTTCAAATGTGAGATTGATGTAGATTCACATGCTAGATGTACTGATTGGGGCAGTGATGAAGGACAGGAATCAAGCAAAAAATTGAAGTCTGAAGAGTTATAAAAAGTAACTGCAATAAATTACAGCTTGATTGAGGTTGAGGGATTGGAAAGAGAAAATAGAGAAAGTGCGTACAGCTCTGTCTTACAGTAAAGTCAGATCATGTGGCACAGTGAAAAAGACAGAAGTTTACCTCATTTACGCAAAGACTGTTTTGCACAGCTTTGATTTTACTGACCAAAAATGCCCTGCACTGCCCTTCATGAAACCTTTACCAAGTGTAAGACCGTAACAGTTGGTTATTATACCCTCTCAGAATAGAGAGAAGGGAGGGGAGAACTTTGTCCTTTAGAATAGAACTTTTATTTGAAATTGAATCTAAAAAAATAAACAAATATTTTCTTTCAATCTAGACGGCTCCTGCAGATGGGTGTTTATAACTGCCAGCTTTTTAACAATCTGGGCCTCTGTTGCTTCTATGCCCAGCAATATGATATGACACTATCTTCGTTTGAACGTGCACTGTTTTTGGCTGAAAATGAGGAGGAGACAGCAGATGTGTGGTACAACTTGGGACACGTGGCTGTGGTATGAAAAGTATTAACAACATTTCTGAATAAATATAATTTTACAAAATCTGGAAAAAGAATAACCAGAAAGGAGTCATTGCCCTGCTTTGAAATATGAACCCAATAGTATACAGGATAAAGTGCAGTAGAGATTAAAGGTTTATTTGCACTTCAGTAGAGAAGAAGAGGCAAAAGAAAAAAGTTCTGTATATCTTCAAAGAACGTGGCTTAATCCTGCTAAAAGATGCTCCCTCCCCACTGTCTTTAGCTTTCCCTTTTTTCTAAAAAAATTGCAAGACGTACCAGCCCTCGAAGGCTTTGGTGCAAGACAAACTAATTTGACAAAAAAATTGAATTAAAGATATTTTTCTCTGAGCTGTTACTTGTGTTACGTGGAGCATTAGATCGATTTTGTTGTCATAAACAGCATGTAGCAGACACTAAAGCACTACGTGTGTCATAGTTGAGAAGGCATGTTCTTCTGTCTTATAGGCAGCTATAGAAATATTGTGTAATTGTGTGATAGTTTGTTAAATTTCGGCACTAATTTGCACTCATTGCCCATTTTTGCAGATGTTCTTCCAGAAGTTGTGTTAGATTTCTGTCTACCTGTGTGCTCAGAATAAGGTTACTGAATAAAGTTTTTGGTAGCTTTCTAATATGAGTCGTCTTCAAATGCTGATTATGATTTAACTTCAGTCAGAGAGAAACTCAACTGTTCCGATTGATTGTACTGCAACTAGGATAAACACATTAGTTTATGCTGCCTAAAACATTGACATTTTTGGCTTATATTTTTCAGTATTTGTCACTTTTAATGTTTAACCTGGTGCTGTATGGTCATAACATTAGAGCATTAAAGAGTAGTCACCTGCTCCATACAAAGAAATTAACATCACTTAATTTTTATCTTCTAAAAACTGGGCTTATATGTGATTTTTTTTTTTAATCTGTGTAGAGACAGAGAGGCAAGATGACTTCCCCTCTGGAGACATCTCTTGTTTTTCTTACCCTACTGTAGACGGTAGCAGATAGCGTAGTCTTTAGATGATACTGAAGTCATCTAAAAGTTAATTGGATGAAATGAATATCTCTTGGAGCATGCAAGTTTTTGCTGGAGAGAAACAGTTCTGTCTGGAGGAATAATAAGAAGCAAATGAGAGGACCTGGGAAGAAAGCACATGTGGTTCTGATCAGCGTGTTTTTATTGTAATTTGTATTCCATAGTAGTACATATGGGTGAAAAGACACTCCAGACAGCAAAACAGATGCGTGTTGTTTCCAGTCCTTTCACAAATTAAAATACAATCTTACTTTTAGGGGATAGGAGACCTGAATCTGGCTTATCAGTGTTTCAGACTAACGTTAGTCAACAATAACGACTATGCGGAAGCTTACAACAACTTGGCTGTGCTGGAAATGCGAAAGGGTCACATTGAACAGGTTGGTGTTGAATCTCAGCCTAAGCAGAATGATTCTTTTGGCCCTTTTGTACATAAGAAACATGTTGTTTTCCTGAGGTGGAGGCATCATAAGAACATCTATCTTATTATTACAGGCAGAAAATACGGATAATTTTTATGCGTGTTTCAGTGTTGTTGTGCCGTCTCCCATTAAACTGCTCATTCTTAAGCATATCCAAAAGGTTCATCAAAGACAAACAATGTTTTCAGTGGCTTTGCAGTTGTTGAGATCTTTTTTCTAAATTGATACCCAAAACAAAACCTGTCACTCTGTAATCGTCACTTAAATTACCACTTTGATTGTATATTCAGTTTATAAATGTAGATAATGAACTTTTGCATGTATAATTAAAAATAGGGATCATCATGGCAATAAAATTATGCGCAGAAGAAAAAAAAGTGAAGGTATTTTGCTTATCTTGGATTTTATTGTATTTCACAATGTTCTTTCATAAGTTGCATGTTGCAAGTACAACAGTGTTGCACGTACCCAGAGTTGTCAGATTTAGGGAGTTATTAATATAAGTTCTTAACTCTGCCTTCCCAAACAGTTAACAGATATTTTTGTTTTTAAAAGATCAGGGTTTTTCCCCCAAAGTTCTTCATTTTTTAGTAAAAGCATTCACAAGTTAGTTTTGTATTGGGTTTATGGCATGAAAATGCACACTCTGATACTTAGTTTTTCATTGTTTTTTAAAGCTACTATTTTGCTAGTCAGAAAAAAAATGTTAATTTTATTAAAATTTTTGAGTGTGAAAACTGTCATTTTTATGATAAAATTTGGGTTTTCAGGGATGCTTAAGACAGTGCTGTCAGAGACAACAGATAAATAACAGTGAGATGGGACTTTAAATAATTTAAAAAAAAAATAATATATTTTGTTCGGTGTTTAGAACTGAATTGCTTAGTTGAATAAGTCCCGACGTGTTTTTTCTTACTCAACCAAGAGTCTTATTAATTTCAATGCTATGTAACTGTATTATGCCTAAATGTACTATTGGTGTATCTCGTACATAGTTGAATATGGCATTCTTAGTAAAGACCTAGAAGACACAGGATGATTTCTTTTAAGAATGATGAAAATTGCATTCGATTCTTGTTACCCTCCCTCACAGATTTCACTGTATTTTTTTTTCTTTCTCGACGTAGGCAAGAGCTTTGCTGCAGACTGCTTCATCTTTAGCACCTCATATGTATGAGCCCCATTTCAATTTTGCAATACTCTCAGAGAAGGTAATGCACTGTCATACTGTTGTGATGTAAACATTAAGCCTTGGCAGGGCAGTTGGGTTTTTATTGTTATTATGGAGAATTCAAAATAGGTAAGATAAAAGAATACAGAGTGCATAAACTCAACGAAAGCTAAAGTTCTGTTTCCGTTTTAGTACCCAGAAGCTTTGTGTGTAAAAGTAGTCATTCAAATGCTTGCTTTTGAGAGTGAGGCCAACTACCTATAAAGTAACTTTGTAATTTTCCAAATGCCCAGAAGATGGGCAATCCTTAATAATTCCATCTACAGTCTTTACAGTCGTTGGCTTTTTCAGACTGTGAAGTGAAAGAGTATCATATGATTTATCAATAATTATAGAAAGAATATAATTTATTCATCCCATGATCTTAGTGATCTCGAAAGGGAAGTCTGTGCTTTAGCTTTATAGCCTTTCAATTTTCCGTGTTAATAATTTCTGTCATACAGAGTCTCTCAGACACTGAATTAACAGTGTGTCCAACATTCCTGTTAATAAGGAGAAACTTGTACAAGTCCTTACATTTTTCACAAGAAAAATTGCTCCTTTGCTTGTGCCTACACCTTCAAGATCCCGTTATGAGTCTGTTGTGTGGGCAGCCCAACTCCTACGAATACTAAAGTACATTGCGTCAAGGAGAGAACACCCATTAATTTGTAAGCGTATCCTCTCCATTGTGAAACATAAGATGGTTTTGAATAATTGCATTCTGTACGTACCGATTAAGGAGTAAATCCTAGTCTGCAAATGTCTTGTTACGTTTGCTTTTGCACAAAGAACCTGCATAGGTTGTGGGAGAAGACAGATGCCCAGATGAGCTGGCTGTTGATGCAGTGTGGTAATTAAATCCTTAGATTTGGTGCAAGGCCATGGTTTACAAAACACAACTTCTCTGGCCAGGACTCTGCTTTCTTCCCCTTCAGAGAATTCTTGCTGCACTGAAGCTCTGTGCTGACTGATCCTCAGGCAACAGAGGCCTCCTGCTGATACTTTCCATCACTTCTTCCTTTCCACCCAGGAGCTATCACTTTTCCTAGATGTGTTCCCAAACATTTGGGTTCTTTTTTGCTGAACCCACTTTCTGAGATGCTCTCCTTATGTACACTTCCTCCTTGCAAAAAAACAATGGCTATTTAGGAAAAAATGAAGTTCCCTAAGTAGGGAACAATGTGGAAACATACTTCTAAAAGCAGCAGAAGAGCAACATCAGCTCTCCAACACTGTTGTGCCTCTCTGTGAGGAAGCAGGAAATCACATGGCGTTACAGCTTTTACAGAGGCCTGATGGATTGTGTTTTGCCTGTATATGCAGCAGCACTTCCAGGGAGTTTTAAAGCAAATAATCCATTATTCCTCCTTACTTCAAGCGCTGGGCATGGTGTAGATTTTTGTCCGTTCTCCAAGAAGTCAGATGGAATGGGATATAAAGTTACTGTCTTGAAGGATCTCTCTCATTAAAATCACATTTGTCTTTTTCTTCTCATCCCTTGATGTAAGGGAGACATAACCTTGAGTTTAAAAGCCTCCGTACTGCCTGTTTTATTTGTTCACTCTCAGTACCAGCTGTGTTTAAACATTTGTGAGCGCCAGAAATATACTGCGCAGAATACATGATGCAAATACTGCAGTGCTTGGATTTACAAAGTTCATTTGTGTGTGTCTTGCAGGTTGGAGATCTTCAGAGGAGTTACACAGCTGCTCAGAAGTCAGCGGAAGCATTTCCAGGCCATGTTGATACACAAGAGCTCATCAAACAGTTAAAACAGCACTTTGCTATGCTCTGATGAGCATGGTTTTTATTATGTAAAAACAGTTAGCCAGAGCGAACACCCCGTGCATCTTTTGAAAATACAAGCTCAAAGTAGATAAACTATACTTAATGCATTCCTGTGGCAAAGCCCGTGTTACTTGGAGTAGCAGGAAAGGTTTGAGTCCTAATTAGTTTCTGTCATCTTAAAACATATCATTAATAAAATGCAGCTAGGACACGTTGCAACTACGTACGCAAGAGATTACAGGAATGGCAGGATCCTGCCGGCATGACAGCTTTGAAATTGTTGTCTGGTATATGAGCAAGTAAGCCTCCATATCATATTAATGAACATTTTAAAGGATATTTTTTCTGACTTTTCTGCCAGAAAAGAAGTGGTTTTAACTATTCCTGTGTGACAGTCTGTCAAGTAACACAGAGTAAGAGTACTTCTGGTCTTCAAACTTGGCTTTTGATAGTATACTTTCTTACTGAATGTTAAACTTTAAAGCTAAAATACCTAAAAAGAATTTAAAATACATATGTAAAGCAGAAGTTCTTGTATTCCTTGTTGTACTGTATGAATTAAATAAATTCCAGTTTGTATGGTTTGTCTCATCCGTTTATGTAAGTTAAAATGACATCCTTATTGCCATAAAAATTAGAGTCTGTGATCTTAATGTATTTTGAAAGACTCCATAGAACTGGTGCAAAATAGCATAAATACGTGTGTTCCCCTCTACCTAGGAAAGGGTTTATTCTTGATCTCAGTGAGGGGAAAAGGATATTTAGAAGCTTTCAGAGTTCAGTACTAATAATTGAGAACAAGGCATTGATTGGGTGGTTACACATAAGCACTGGTGCAATATAAATATTTGGATCATCCTAACTACAAGAATATTACAAACAGCAACAAAGAAAGACTTTCTCTCTGTCATATATCTTTGTGTTCTAATTAAAAGGGATAAATTTGCATGATTTCCCAACTTGACCTTTTTAGAAGACCTTTAATAAATGTGGGATGTTAAGGCATTCTGAAAAGGCACATCCTGAAACAGGCCTTTAAAATCTTTTTGTGTTGCTCTGATATATGAAGGGATTATCTGGGTTTAGGGAGCAACCCTAAACGTGCTTATGAATATTGCATCTTCCTTTTCACTATTTGTTGCTTCCCCAGCCTCAGCTTTGTACGACTGTTGTAGCTGGTGAAGGCGGATGCTGGGGAGCTGAGAGAAGTGTAGCCAGAGGCTCCCCGACAGAGCAGCCTGTAGGTGACGGTTAGAAACACCGTCGTTACCTGCTGCCACATCACGTTGGGAAATGCAGAGGCATTATTGGCTGAACTGATGCAGTTCAGCGTAATGGAGTTTTTATTTTTTCCACATCGATCCCTATGTTGGAAATTTGTCACAAACTAATTAAGAGAGAACCTTAGTCATCAGTAATTTGCCTTACCTAAGTAAGATTTTACTTTCTGTTAAAAAATGAGGAATTCATAGGGAAGTTCCATCCTTTGATTTACTGTACTTGTGTCTTTCCAGCTGACAGTGCTAAACTTAGGAGGATACCAGAAAAGAAAATGTTTGTCTTAGCAGTTTAAACACAACTGTTGAGAATTTTTGAATGTCATATTATTAACTCGAAGTACCTTTAAAATTGCATAGTAAGTAAGATTATTTCTGCGTGAACTGGAACAAAACCTACTAATACAACTTCAGTTTTTAATCCAGTGTAGCAGCTCAATAGTTCCTCATAGGTGCTTGTAAGATCCCACTTACTCTGATCACTGCTCAAGTGAATGATCTGAATAACCCTTTGGCAAACAGGACTCCTTAGAACAGAGATCTGACATGATTATTCTTTTAATATTGGGGGATGTGTGCAGATTGAAAGGGAAAAGGCTCATGTATGGTAAGGAATCCTTTACACAAGATGCTTGTGCAAACTGATTATAAAAAACCATCCCCCACACAAACACACAAAGTTCTAAATAAGGATTAAAACCTTTTTAGCTCCCTAATGTGCAGCATCTGCAAGCCGTTCCAAATTTATCTTGCATGGTATATTTTGATTGCCCCAAAAGGCAGCAGCGATTTGCTTTGTTGACCTTTCATGCCCCAAAGCAAGGGTACAACAGTATTGTTTTCATGACTAGCGCACGTACGACTTGAATCAAATGTGGTAATGAGAACAGCAACGAAACAACAGATGAATGAGCAGGCTGTTTGCCGGGGAAGGATCTTTCGATTTTGTTGTATGTTAATTTGGCGCGAGCTCCAGCGAACAGATGAATCGGCAGGCCCTGGGGCAAACCGCCTTCAGTTCATCCAGGACGACGCAGCACAACACGAGGCATCAGAATCTGTAGTCATCTCTGCGGCAGGATCACATCAGGACGGTGTGACCTTAATATTGCAGGCAGCATTGCTGTAATGTAGAAATCATTTTTCTTCTAACCTGTAGCCCGGCTCCAGCTATGTCCAGCCAGCATTTATAAAGCCCCTTGGGAGCAGGAAACAAAATACAATGGAAAAACAACACAAACAATTTTTTAATCTACAGGGGAGATGGTGTCCACAGCAATGCTGCCTGGAAGGAAGCTCAAAGCAGATCGCTGGGAAGTTTCTGTGTCCCGGTGGGAAAGGTGTGTACAGTTCATGGCCGTCACCACCAACCCCATCCCTCTTGCTGGGGTCCTTCTGGCGGATGAATCCATTTAAAAATTGATAATGAAGGGTTAGGTTATTAATGGATTTTCATCGTTTTGCAAGATGTTATAGCCACAGCACCAGGCACGAAACTGTGGCTCAAATGAGTGAGAATTCACAGATAACAGTTGTGGATCATTTTGGCTGCAAAGAGCATCCTCGGAGGCTGTTGGACTGGACAGGAGCAGTTTGCCATTAGGTGCTGGTTCAGTCACTTTAAGACTTCGTATAATGATCCCATTTTGTTGTTGTTGTTGCTGCTGGTGGTGGGTTTTTTCTTTAATTGCTTCCTATCTTTGTAGGCTTTTGGGGTCATTCGTTTTAATGAGCCCAGTTTGTGCTTGACTAATGTTTACCTGACAGAGCAGCAGCGAGTTTTTGTGCAAAAAAAGCTACAGCATCTCCTGTGAAAGATTTCTGTATTTAGTCACTCTCACTACCATATGTTTGTCTTCTTTATGACAAATGGTTTCAAGCTCAGTCATGTCCCCGCCTTCACCCACCCCCCAACCCGTGGGTACTCATTACAGCCCTGCACCAGCACCTGAACCATCATAAGGAGTAGGACCTTGGCCGTTTTGCCTCCTTTATGCAATACCTATTTTGCCTCTGTCACCAGAGCTGTCACTGGCACCTGTGGCTGTTGTTTTTGACCAAATACGCAGTTTCTCTGCCATAGAAAGCATGAAATGGAGAGCTTAGAAGAACCCTTTGCACCAACCCACTTGTCTAAACTGGGACGTGCTGTTTTACTCCAAACAGCAAGAAGTAGTTACTGTGAAAACTTACAGGCAGGTGTCAGCTGTGCCCCTTCAGCCAGGACAGAGCTGGGCAGCCCGAAATGCAGGTCAAAAATCAGTTCAAGTGCAGGGGAAAAGCAGCTGCTTATCAGGAAACTGAATAAGCTGAATAAAAGCCTTTGTGAGATCCCACCCTGTTCCTCGCCTACTCCAGAGGAAGTCTCAGAATTGCCATTTCAGCATGTTTCCAGATGAGAAACATTTGCTATTGCATATGGCAGTATAAAACGTGGCACACGAAGCCACCGAGGAATCGGACTCAAAGAAAGGATGAGCTTCCATCAAGAAGGCCAGGACAAGAGGCAGCTCACCCAGTTTTCTCTGCTTGTTGGAATTTATTTAAGGTCTAGGGCTGCTGCAAACTGCCAGTCCCCAGCAGATGCCCGTGTGTACACGCACTGTAATTCTGCACCGCCAAGCTCTGTGGGCCGCAGAGTAGTATTTCACTGAAATCCCAACCATCACCGGGAATAAGCGAGCAGATGGCGGATGTAGAATGCAAAATGCTCCTTTCTTTATCAATAAAAACCAAACTGAGTTTCTCTTTGTGCCTTAGAAGGTGAATGAAGTAAAAGCCAAGAACCCCTGATATTCAGGTCATAGGAAAACTTGTATCTCCAGTCACTTTTCCCGTAGCATTTGAATTCCCGTGCTGGTAAGTCAGTCGCGTTACTAATTTCCCTAGTCACGTTTTCAGAGTTTAGGAGTGCTCAGGAGCTGCGAATGCTCAGAAGCATCTGTAAGCAGGTTAAATCTGGGGGGTATGTCACCAGAGAAAGCAGTTTTTATTGCAAAACTATCAAGTAAACATACCCTGAATTACCCTGAATAACTGAATGCTCTGTACGAGTACTGTATTTACCTTCTCCTTGGTTAGTTACAGCGATCACTTAGCACACAGCCGTCTCCCTTCTTATGATTAGTTTACAAAAGGGTCATAAAGGTTTAGCTGAAAAAGACTTCCTAGTTAGATCTGTTTAGAATATGTAAAAAAAAAAAAAATCAAATCAATGAGCTTATAGTAAAAAGGTCTCTTTTGAGAGACACAGCACATGACGCGTTATATTTAATTGTGTATGAGAATATATCAGCACATACAACTGGGGGAGGTTCCCCCCATTTCCCGTGTGCTTTTGGACAGGTATTGCCAGTGAAACCGATTATATTGCTTCAAAGATAATCCTTGAAGGCATTAGAAATGAGATGCAAGACAGAAACAGCAGGATGCAAACCTTGCTCAGCGCTACGGAAAGGGCAAACTCATTAAGAGCCAGGAAACTTGGTTCCAGCAAGTTCACCAGCCCAGCAATTTCATCTCATTTTCAGCTTCTTCAGTTTGCATCGCCATGAAGTAATTGCCAAGATTTTACATTTTTGCTTTGGTATTATTTTATACCATGATCAGTTCCAGATTTTGTCAAGTCTATGTCCTATAATAATGCCAAGCACCTTTAAAGCCATTAGACATGTTAAGTAATTAATCCTAACATGCAGTAAATTTACATCATCCGAACTAAGGGTCATAAAACCTTCGATCAAGACACTCCAGTCTATTTGTATATGTGATACCACACAAAAGCTGATTTAGGAACAAAACCCCAGACTATTTTTATTCCTGTGAATTACCATAAGCCAACAGTTCAGGGTTCAGATAAAACCACGATCTTCTAAAATGTATGGTCGATGATTTTTTTTTTTTTTTCATTTGGTAGAACAAAAACAGATGCATGTCCTAGCTTTTAAGGATGTAATTGTTGGTTCTTCCAGAGATAATGGAGTGGGAGGCCCAGTAGAAAAAAAATTAAAAGCTTCTGACTTCTGCCTGCAATCCTGCAATGTCTAAGGGATAGGCTTGAGATGCGGTGTCATTACCAAGCCTTTGTTTATTATGGTATTAAATGGGAGCTACTTGGATGAATGCAAGATTTGAAATTCAGCATAAATCCTGGGAAGGCAGGCTAATAAGCAGAGGACCACAAGCCATGCCAAGGTCATATACCAAAAACCTCTGCAGTTTAGTACAGCGGTACCGTCACTGTGCAAGACATCCACAAATAGCCCATATCTTCATATCAAGCAGTAGCTGAAGATAGTGAAGGAAATAACTCTCCAAGAGTTCTTTCGACCCCAGTCCAACTGAACTCTGGGAAAGTTGGGTGAAATGGGAGATCCTGTTTTGCAGGGGTATATGTATATTTGCAAAATATAGGAAATTAATGGTAAATAAACATAATGTGGCTGTGTATAAATGACTGAGGGAATTTATACTTTGCAGCCACACCTATGATAAGCTTTATAACCTTTATTAGCAGATGTGTATCTATTTATCAGAATCATTTTTAAGCAATGACAAGCAAAGCTCAGAAACTCTCAAACCCCTAGCGTCATGTAACGAGTCTCACACTGTCTACCTGAATATATCATCTTTAAAGGAAAATGTAGATACGCTCAGCAATCTCGGGAAAGGGTTTCAATTCAGCTGAAGATTCAGATGCTGCAATGCCTTTAAAAACAAAAAAAAACCAAACCCACCACCAGAACAGATACCTTTCCTGTTAAATCAAAACTTAAAAAACCCTTGAAACAAAGCCTGTGTTAATGACAGATATTTGATTTTGAAGGGGGGTTGAAGGGGGGGTGTGTGTTTCTTGGAGTAGCCCATGACTCCTGTCACATCATCACCTGTAACTCCGTATCATGTCATGTCGGTGGACCCTACCGTGCTGCAACATAAGCCAATGCACGATGTAAAGTAACCTACCTTGTGAGCAAAGGCCTTTCTGGCTAAATACCTGTCATTTCTGGGCAAAGAAGATAATTCAGGCACAAATCCCTTGAACACGGAAGACTAAGAGAAAACCTGCCAAGTGTTGTTTGGATTGGAAATTATATTCTCATGTTATAGTAAGAGGCATCTCTGGGTCTCTTGGAGAATTTCACCTAGCAACATAGCCGACTTTTCCACAATTAAGTTCTGTTGCAGCACGATAACATTTATAACCATGTGTAAACAGACAAACATTTCCCACACAAGCCGACTCAAGCATCCTGAGGGAAAATAAACACTCTTGTTACACGGGACTCTAAGATGTACATAATACAAATAAATTCTCCTTCCCCCTCTGGAAGTCCCACTTTAGCTCCGGTTTAAAACAGCACAGCAAGTAGTTTAACAGGCCTGGGATAGCTTTGTGGTTTACCACAAATCCACCGGTCTTTAAGGGCTCCCCCCAGGGCAGGGGAATGTCATGCTGCCACCTCCAGGGAGCGGTGCCCTCCTTGCCTTTGTGCCCACGCACGTTTGAAAGTCATAACGTTTTTCTGCCCCTTCAGGAGTCCATGTCGCCAGACATGCTGAACACAACAATTTTGTTTTAACAATAGCAAAGGAGCTAGATACCAGAAAGATGAGTGCTTCCTTTGGAGTCTTTTCCCCAGACGTACCCGCAGCAGGCAGTCAGCGGTGTGCCTCCCCACAGCCCATTATACCTGGAGTAGAACAACTTTTTTTCATCGATCCTGCTTTCAGGGTTTTGTCCCATTGTTTTCATCTCTTAGGTGACGAAACTGCTTACAGCGGAGAAACCAGAGATACGGTAGCCCCTCATAGCTGCTGAGAAATAAGAGCACACTCAGGCTGAGGGCATCTCACCGGGCAAGAAGAAACCAACCACCCTGTGGTGTCCCAACCACAGTCAGGGCTGCTCTCGTATGTGGATAAGCTTCAGCATGAACACAGCATCTCCAGTCAGGTTTTGATTAAGCTTTAAGCAACTAAAGATATGCTTGATGAAAACCTCAACAAACATCCCAGGATGGGGTTTTAAGGCTTGTCTTACCTTTAAAAGAAAAGTGGTTGAGATGTGGGTGCCCCAGGGCTCCCAAAGGCTCAGGAGGCTGCTTCCTGCCTCCCTTGCCTGGCATCAGTGAGACAAGGAAAGGGAGCTGCAACCCTTTCCTGGGAGTTACAGCCCGGCTGCATGGCCGGAGCAGGCAGGCACATGACAGCTGGTGTAAGAAATATCTTTAGTTTCTGGAACAAGACTTGCAAAATTTAAGGTTTCTTCTTAAAAGTGAGCTGAGAACAGGAATTGTTCTGATCACTGTGAAATCCATCTCTGGATCAGATGCTCGATCTGAGCTACCAAGCAGCCTAGAAATCACTGATGAATAATAAGTGTGGTTTCTCCTCTTTTCTCAGTTTTTATGACCTAGTTTCATCTTTTCTCTCAGGATATGTTCATCCTGCCACGCTGCACTTGCACTCTCCCTGACTTCATCTGTTTCCAGGCGGTTTGGTCTATATGACCCCAACAGCATTCCCTTCCTCCTCCAGCTGCTGACTGTGTAACCCTGGCTTTTCCCAAAGAAATGCGTTCCTCAGACAACCTTCGGCTCCATCCACTTGAGCTGTCGCCAGGTCAGGCCAGCCTGGAATTGGTTCATATTTGCCATTTGCTTGAAGACAAACACAGAACTGTCCGTTTTGGTTGGGCTTGTCAGCTGGAGCCTTTGGGTTTGTCCTGTGCACACGTTTGGAAAGCAAATTAGATTTCATTTAATCGATCGTGCTGACTAACAGGAATTTTATCATTTTCCAGCCTGATAATCTGTATTTAACCTGATGTCCTTTTCCTGTGTTCTGGAGGTTTGGGCGAAGATTGCAACAGTAGACATGAGCAGTATTTACTTTTATCTACTACCTCTACTATCTACTTTTATCCACTGCCTCCTGCTCTAACACACTGGAAACTCCTGAACGTTTTAAATCTCTGCAATTTCTAAAATGTATGCTGACAATAGAGATTGCTTAGAATAATCTTCCCTGAGATGTTCACAGCAGCTCTGTCAAATCGCCCCCGCTAAGCCTGAGACATGCTATTTGGAGACCTTCCAGACCCATCTCCTCTGCAGTGCATGGTCACTGTGCGTTTACAGCACTCTACCACAGCTTTCCACTTTGTGACCCCCACCTGTCACAAACAGAAAGGTGGACCCGTCGGTGGCCAGCCCACCAGCTTCGGATGGCAGAGGAGGTCCCTGGAGAAGCACAAAGTAGTGTATCTGTGCCATACAGGGGAGCTTATGTTGCCCAAGGGTATCTTGTGCTCCCATGCATGGGCTCACACCACCATCATTGGCCCCGCTGTGCTGGACCTGGTACGAAGGGACCCAGATGATAAGGCAAAAGGTCTGCACCAGTAGCAAGAACTTTGCTTAGTAGCCCTGCATGACAGCAGACAGTCGAACACAAGCCAGCTGGCAGCCAGGCAGTGTGTCACACCAACAAGTGGCTAAGAGCCGTGGAGGAAGCGATGCTGGGGAGAACCCATGGCATCACGCTGCAGAGGTCCTGGGGGACACAGGTCATAAACAGTATCAGAAAGGACTGAGATAATAAAGGAATAAAAGGATTGGACCGAAAATAGGACATAGGACTGCCAAGTTCACAGATAGTGTCTTGATAACCATGTTAGGTGTTGTCGCCACAAGTCATTTCCACGTTCTATCAAATATTCATTTGACTAAGGGAAGTTGCAGACACACAGACGGGTACTTTGGGCTCCTGCTGGAGCAATGAGGCTTGCTGGAGGCCATGTGGCAACAAGTTCCCTCTGGCAGGAGGGAATGGAATGGAGCATGAAAGGGATGGAGCATGAAAGGGATGGAGCGTGCTTTGAGCAGTTAGACATGGGCCGTGTTCTCAGCATAGGGTCAGCACAGGGCAGGTGAGAAGAACCTGTGTTGACTAAACTGCTGGATAATGTTGGAGGAAGGTAAAAGAGCAGGCAGATCTGAACAGAAGTCAGCTGATAACACTACTCCACCAAGTATCTCCTGGATCAGAGAGAGGACCTGAAAGTTTCTTTCTGATTTCAAATATTGAAGAATATGCACTAAATAGCACTGAAGTGGTGCTTATTTAGGTACTTTGATCTGCCAGAAGTGTGGCCCTCAAGAGCATTAACGAGGACACAGTAAACACAAGAGTCCCTCCAGATCTACCTAAAAATCAGCACCCTCACTTCCCCATCACCTGCACATCCCTCTTAGCTGGCAAAAAGCAGTGGGGAATAGGAAGCCCTGAAGAGATTGTTGAAAACAAATTGTCATGGTGAAGATTCCTGATTTGCCCATTTGCTCCCCCACCTCACACACGCTCCGTCTGGCTGCTGCCGTGAGCCCTTTCCCCATCAGCAGCAGCTTCCGCGCTGGCCGTCCCCGGCACGGGTCAGGGAGGGAGGACGGATGGAGCAGCCGCCCAGCCAGGGAGCCCCCACCACCCGCACGGGCCCTGGAGACCGGACCTTCAACAGGTTGTTCAGCTTTTACAGCCATGGGGGTAGTGTTTTTCACCGAGCATGTCTGTATGTACGATTTAAATAAAAACATAGGTTTTCCCAGGCTTCTTCCACAAGTGGTGAAGCCACAATGTCCGTTCCACTTTCTGTTCGACAGCTTTCATGTCTCCTTGCCTTGTGCCAACCAGGGAGCATGGATTTGTCTGAGCTCGTTAGCAGGGTGATCATGGCGAGTGCTTTGTGTCAGCTGAGAGGACCTGGGAGTCTCTGCTCCCGCTGAGGGCAACACATGCTGAAGATGCTCAGCGCTTTTTCTGACACTCTTAGCACCTTTGACCTTAAAATAACTAGCGTCTTTCAGTATCCGACATTTCCTATCATCGCACAGCGGCGTGGCACATTGTCTCTATGGTTTTGTCCTTTTCCCCTCCTTCCTCTCTAAGCTTGGACTGTCCGAAAGGAATGGGAGCTAAAACGTTTGTACAGGGCGCAGTCAAATGTGGGAGCCTTCAAACGTGTTAACGAGATGTAAAAAAAGGGCTGGGGTGAGCTCAATCCTACAAACACAGCCGCTGCGCTGCCGGCTGAGGAACCTTCATCCAAACTGCCTGGTGCTCCTCAAGAGGCAGCGCAAATACGACAGAGGGTCAGGGAGGATGCCCGACGCTCAAAGAGCTGTGTGAGGTTCTCCTGACAAGTTACAGTCATGTTTAAGAATATTGGGGAGCGATCGTATGTTGGGATCACGCAATTTGGGCTAGTTGTTAGAAAGAAACCAGGAAAGGGGAGCCCCCGTGTCCCAGCCCCAGCTGGTGGTCCCAGCTTCAACACATCATGCTTTTCCATGCCTCCATCTCCATATGTGTAAAATAAGGCTAATGGGATTGTTGCTGCTATTATAATTATAAATTAATCCATTTTCTGTCAGCTGACCCACTTTTTCAATGCTTGCACACAGTGAGCACTGGCTTTTTTGTCTGTTAATAGTCCTCCTTAAGCGATGATGAGAGGCAGTGTGGCAAGGGGGTGACAGGGCTGAGCTCTTCAAGGGCTTTTGTCTTTGATTTCCCTCAGTAACACTCACGAGCAGCGGGAGGATAAAGGCCGCGCAGGAAGCCGGAGCGCTGCGGGCGTGCTGGGCTCACAGCGCATCTCCTCCTCTCGGACAAAGGCAGCATCTTCCCTCGCCTGCCGTCACCTCCCATTAACGTCAGGAAAGTTCACTCGCTGCAACTTTTGCAAGTGAAAAGCTAACATGTTCGTGAGGAGGGACAAGAGGCCGCTTGTTTGTCTAAGTAAGACAATGCTAGCACCGCAAATGGCAAGGCGGGACTCAGAAAATGGCATTTCTTTTTAAATCGTGCAGGACGTCCTCTCCATTTTATTTATTCACGGGGCCTGAATCAACAGCTGCCTAGACAAAGGTATTTAGAGAGAGCAAACAAAAAGGAGGCCATTCACCCTGGGCTCCAGATACAAACAGAGAAGAAAGAAGGAAATGTCAAATCTGCATAAACTCTGGATGGCTCCCTAATGGGTATAAAAATACCTCTTCTGAATACCATCTTGTAACTACATGAAAGTTGAGGTAACCTTTTCTTATTTTCAGCAAATATTTCCCTTCTAATCCTAATGTCATTTTTCACTTGGTAAAAATGCAATCAAATCCCAAACCTGTACATCATTCTGCTGTTCAGAACTTACATCCATTCTGTTTATTCACAAAAACATAAATGCTTTCTTGCTATATCTTTATTACAAAATATGGAATATATAGCCTGTTGTTCATTCTGGAAATGTGTAATGCAGAATGGCAAAATAATTGCTGGAATAACTCCTGACAAGTGGTTATTAACGATGAATTCTGATAGAGTAAATAAGATTGTTGCTAGAAAATGAGAAGTGAAGAGAAGAAAAAAGCATATTGCCCTCGAGGCAAACTGCACTGCCTCAGGAACTTCTGCTTTCACAGGGATACAAGATTTCTGTCAAGATACAAAACAGTTTTGTGTCAAATAAATTATTCATATGGCCATTACTCGTCACAGATTTCCTCTCTTCGTGATCTTCCACATACCCACAGAGATAGGAGTCAAGTGTTCACCAGATTATTAAGAATATCACGATATTCATTAAATCACGTAGTCCATTTTATGGCCAGTTTTTCTAGCATATTTAACCCCTAAGTCAGTAGAAGGCTGCAGGACAAGAGCTAACAAAACATTTCCTGTGAAAAGGATGGTGCTTTGAGGAAGGAAACCGTCTGTTTAGTGCGGCTAAAACTCACGGTCACGAAACACACAAACCCTTGTGGGAACCAGAGTTCATCCATCAGCAGCTGGAGTCCTGACAGCCTTTCTACCGCGATCTGCATAGCAAATCACCTGTTTCACCATCTGGATCTCGCCTCCTGGAGGAAGCCCTCCGGCTCCAGAAGGTGGGCACTCATCATGATCATCCTCCTCCCTGACACTCCCTGGGCCCTTCACAGCCCAGCGCTGGAGGCAACTTCCACACCTCTCTTGCCCAATAAAGGCACAACAAACTTCTGGAAGAGCTTAAATAAAAGCAAAATGAGAAGGAAGCAATGATAATTCGCCAGGATCTATGTTTTCAGAGATTTTAAACGGAACAAGTTCTTCCTGCCTGTTTCTTTATCAAGAAAGCCCACCACTTTCTGGGGAAGCATTTTAAATGCAGAAATTCATTGCCTCTTTGAAACATGACTAGATAATAAACGCAATTTTAGGAGGAGAGAAAAAAAGATACACATTTAAAGTACAGGACCAAAAATAGCATTTTCTGCCTCCAGGAGCTCCCTGCTGCTCCCTGCGCGACGCAGTGAGGAGGTGCAGAAGGTACTGACCGCAGCACACCTTCATCTGGGCAGGGCTGATAATGTCAGGAAAGATTCAGATGTGTTGTTTCACAGAAAGATTGCTATTGCCCAATAAGGAACCCAGTCACAGGGTACCAGAGGTCCAGTGCAATTTGGCTCAATTGCCAATGAGAAATAAAATGAGGCTGAAAGCTGGGGAAAAGAAACATCTGCCCTTTGCAAACCCAAGCGGCGCAGGGGAAAGGAGGATAAGTCACGCTCTCCTGGGTTCCTGGGGCTCAGATTCTCTAACCATGCCATTTCCCAAAATACTGCTTCCCACAGCACTCTCTGCAATGCAGTCTACAAAAGTGGAAGTAATGCGGGCTGCACAGTTGACTTCAGCTCTGATAAAATATGCGGTTGTGTTATGTGTAACGTTCATGTTATTGTCAGTATGCCAGTAAATGTCATTGCTTTTTTTTTTTTTTCTTGGAATATACCATGTTAGAAAATCATTTGGGGTAGGATTTTAATTTTCTCACGGGGTTCGGCAGCAGACGAATGCTTTCCTCGCTGCACGTCAGCAGATCGGATGAGTCCTGCCCTGCTGCCTCCCATCAGCACGTGGCACAGCAGCTTCCAGTCTCGGCGGCTGCAGCTCCCCCATCCAGGAGTTAAATCAGCATTTGTGCGTTGTGGCCTTTTCTTCTTTTTTTTTTTTCCCCCTCTTCTGTGCCTGAAATTACAATTTTTCAGGCTTCAACAACAGTGACAGGAGCCCTCAGCGCCCTGTCACAGCATTGCACTGTGAGACATCTTTTTGGCAACTCCGGGTTTCGGGATGATGAGTTGAACAGCCCACGGAGTCGGGGATGCTGGGTCAGTGCCTCAGTGGGCAAACCCAAAGACCCTGTCGGGGCAGACTCCAGCCAAATCCAGGACAGATGGTCCCAGTTCCGGGAGCCTAAAACCTGGAAAACCAACCGGGATGCCTGCCCACCTTACTTAACCTGGTGGAGTGCCCTTTGGGAAAAACTCAAGGCGGGGCCTGCATGGCTTTAAACACTTCACTTCTCGATGTCTCAGCCCTTTGCCGTTAAAAACAACGTGGCGCAGCTCCTTCACCTACGCCGAGCTGTGAAATTAATTATAAACGGCTTTGGGTTCATTATCTGACAGGAGCTATGGAAGTGTGACTGTTATTTTTAATAATGAATAAGTAATAATTTATTTATCATTTCTCTGTATTCCTCATGGGGTTCCTGAACCTGACTGCACTTTCCTGCTCTGTCTGCAAGTTCTTTCATGAAAGTTGACGATAAGGTGCAAACTTTTTTGTTGGTTTATTTTTAGAATATTTTTTTTTAGGATAATGAGATACCGTGTCTCAGTCATTAAAGTTCTGTTAAAAAATAAGATACCAAGTTTAAATGGAATAGGATATGAGAAGAAATGAAAAGAATCAGACAGCTACTTTGTAAACATAATCTGTTAAATCCAGTGACTAGAATTGGTCTTATTTCTCTGCAGTGAGTTTCTGCAGTGGTGTAACACGTTTATTTCAAGGCCGTGGTGTCTGGATGCAGCTAAACAGACAGTTTAAACATTGGATGCTGTGTACTGCACTGTCTGAAGAATCAAAATGACCCAAAAAGACACTAACTGTTTATTTTGATGACATTGAATTGTAGAAAAGGAAAATATTTTTCCAGGTAGAAAAGAAACAAGTAACAATGTGTTCTACCTATAATCTGCATTGCAGGGAAACACGTCCGGAGTGAAGCAGACAAATATTCAGAGGCTGAGGCATGAGGCAGCCAAGTCAAGCACAGAAAGTCCTGAGTCAGCCCCACCTCCAAAATCAAGCAACTGTAAACACACAGCAGTTTGGATCTCTGTTAGTCTAGATATTCTGAAGATTTCTGTCGTTTCCGTAACAGCAAGAAACATACTGTGGATTTGGTTTCAAATGAAATCTGAGCCTGTTCTCTCATTAAGGGCAAATGGCAGCCCCAGGGGAAAACCAAGATACCGTTGGGCTTGTGGGCACTATGGCTTGCTGTGCCTGGCACAGGAGTAGGAGAGGCTGGTGGCCACCTGGGCTTTAAACCTGGGTAAGGAGAAGCATGTGTCCTTCCTTGGCTTTAGCCTTCCTCGCAAAGACGCACTCACTCAGGGCATTCCTGGAACAAGCGTTGCAGCATGCTTGTGGCTATTACCCTTTCTCCATCCAGGCCACTCAGACAACTTAGGCAACTTAGTTGTCTGAGGCAACTTAGACAACCTCAAGAGTCCCTGTGTCTCTTCGCGTCTGTTTCCACAGAGCAATGAGGCCAGCTCTTCATCCTCAGCCATTCTGGAGGTATCGAGGCATCAGCCCTCTGCATCCCCTGAAGGGGCAAACTCGCCCCATCTCTGCAGCCCGGTCCAGCCCCAGGGGTGCCGGGTGACGGTAAGGGCAAGGGGGGGGAAGGAATATGCAAGGGTCCCGTTTGTCTCTCCGTGGCTTTTGCCTGGCAGCATCTACAACAGCTAAGAAGCAATGGGTTCAAGAAAGAAGCGACTAGAAAAGGTTTCTGTTATTGGAAGACATGTATTCAAACTGATGCTTGCAGGAAGGATATACATTGGAGAGGAAGAAACCACAAGCTCCATCTCACTATCAGTTTGGTCTATGCCAAGGACTTTGATACAGAGAGGCACCTTATCTGGGCTTCAGCCTCCCCATGAATGCCCTGGTTATGCAGGGAGAAGGAACGGGGATAGGAAGATAAAGGGGCACAGCAAAACTTCAGGAGTTTGCTCAGGATGGTGTGAGGAGCGGTTCAAACAAATCACTTATGATTAAACCCAAAAGAAAATAAAACAAGTAGAGAAATGGCTGTCCAATTTTTATTTCCTAAATGCGACGGGTATAGATAAGGAAAGTGGTGGTTGAGGGGTGGTAAAGAAGAAGCTACCTGAGTACGTGCAGGCTACCAGTCTCAAAGAACTGGAAAAAAATATTACAGGTGACTATAATACATACAGTACACACATACACACACATACTACACATGCATATATAATGTGCATATACGCACACATGAACCACATGCCCTTCCCAGGTTCCCACGAGTTCTAGGACACGTGGCCAGCTCTTGTTAACAGAGACCAGGTAATTGAGCACTGTAGTATAAGTAACCAGCAAAATACTTTCTGTTGGAGAGCAGGCTGCCCCCTTCTTTGTTGAATGCTCATTTATCTCCTGCTCAGATTAATCACTTGGACAACATCAGTGGCAGAGAGAGATCTCCCATCTTTTCCAGCTCCTAACATTAGCCCATACTGAGAGCAGGGCCCTCCAAGCCAGGCTGCCCCCCAGGCAATGCCGCAGCTTGTCTCCCACTCCAAGATGTTGCCCACCAGCGCAGATGGTCCGGCTGGGGAGGAGGCAAATCAGGCACACGAGCTGGCACGGTGATGGAGACCTCACTGCGTCAGGCGTGAGGCACAGACAGCAGCCGCTGGGCCAAAGGAGCAAAGCTCACGCCAAAGACGTGGATCATAACATTTCTATACAGAAGTGACCTCAAACTGAGGGATTTATTTCCTTCTAAAGAACCACCCAGTGAAACCCATCTTCTGAATGCTCCCCAAGAAGTCCTGCGAATTACCAATTATCTTATGCATCTAAACATATCCTCACTAGCTGGTTTCCCTTGGAAGAGTGATGCTAGTGCCTTTTTGCCATTTAACCAATCTGCGCTATGACTACACTCAATGCAACATCTTTTAGAGCACACCATCCAGTCCTTAACTATTTTTCACTTAAATAACATGGACCTTGTAAAAAGGTGGAAGAGATGGTGAAACATACAGTTAAGAGCTGGAACTGAGAAGGAAAGTCGGGGCTGACATAATAAGGTGTCAGGAGATGAAAAGAAAACTATTGTATTACAAATAAATTATGTGAAAGGATAACGCTTTTGAAAATGTTTTCTAAGCAAGGTTTTGAAGTTTATAAATGATGTGCTGAAAATAAGAAAATGAAGCACTGATCAGAGCACTGAAGGTTGCCCTGGAGCTCATTGGAAAGCCACTTTTATTTGTTGACCAGTAGGAAAAAAAGCAACGGACAGTATCCCATGCAGCTTTTGACTGTGGAGGGATTTTTCTTCTGATGCCTGGAATCAGGGAAGGCATAATTTCTTTCATTAAGTTTTCAGTTTAGACACATGGGCTTGCTGCTTCTGCCTCCTCCCCACTCTCCCCAAAGGACTGCAGCCACCTCTCTCTGTTTCCATGCTCTTCCTTGCCTTCACCCACAACAGGGACGTCTTACGCACCTCTGGGAGCGTTACGCTGTATTTTTCTCCCACATAAATGTAACCAGAGCTTCAACGCTGTGTTCCCTGGCAGTCTCCAGCCCCTGGTAACTATACCCTGGCATATAACCCTGCCATTGTATCTGCCAGGGGATGGCAGAGGGCTAAGCGAGGGTCAAAAGTTTATGAGAGGCTGTGGCTGTGCCGACACGTGGAGGGGAGCATGTTTTCGCGGCACACGGGGCACTACACGCGCTCGAAAGGTCACAGCAGCCGTCAGGCTGAGCGCCAGTGCGGCTGGGAAAGGGGCTGAGCGGGAGCTGCACCGGGAAGGAAGGGGAGAGCCAGAGCATGGCGTGTGGAGACACCGGCCAGGGCTGGTGTGGGGAAAGGAGCTGGTGAGAGAGGGGTGGATGCGGAGGAGGGAAATGGAGAGAAAGGGAGGCAATACTGGCAGAGGAGCATCAGGGGCTGGCGCGAGAAGAGACTGGTCTCGCACAGGCAGATGTTGGGTTTGGCAGGGCTGAGCAGGAGACAAAAGGCCTGTTTGGTCTCCCAGGACTGGGAATAGGTCAGTCGCACAGAGATCATCCTACCAACAATAATGCTTAAATAATTGCTTTCTGTCTCTAGTTATTCTGGAAAGGAAGGTGGCGAGCGTGATGCAGGCTGCACGCTGGCTGCTGTGCCGTGAGGAGGGAAGCACTGCTCTCTGCTGTGTTTGTGTCCAGAGAGAAACCCCCCCACGCCAGACCGAGTATCTGTTTAAAAGCTAAGAGAAAACCCAGCAGCTGGGCCTAGGCTGGGCGCAGCAACGCACAGGCTGTGACCTCCAGGAGGCACCCCCAGCTGTGCCGCCTGCCACGGCGGCTGCCCATGCTGCTCCAGAAGCCAGGCACTCTCTTTGCACATAAAAACTTGACAACAAAAGCCTTCGATGCCAGTGACCGTGACGGTGGGATGAAGACAAGATGCATTTGGGAATGCATGCCCCTCTCCTGTAAAGAGAGAACAGAGAAATACTCGGATTTCTTCCACCCTTGGTTTTTGTACTCCCTTACCTCCAAGCAAATGTGGTGCAAGCTAGAACTGCCAGCCCGTGACACTGACTTCACTCTTTCTTTGTGCATTAAGTCTCCAGTATGAGAGACTTAAAGAAGAATCAAAGTCTCCACTATGTTGGAATGAGTTTCAGTCTCGTCTTCGGCTCTTTCATTTCCTGTGGTAATAAATAATTCTTCTTACTAATACCAGAGGAGTAATGGAAGGCAGAATCTCCATTATCTGTATCTAAGAGAAGAGAAGGAAGATTACTGATCGACCTGAGTGATCTGAGTATTACTGTTTCATAGCAAGCAGGCTCCATCAGCGCATAATTACCTTTGCTGTGGAAGAGCCCTTGACTCAGCTGAGACTGGTACTCACTGTGCCAGGTACAGACATCTATTAAGAGACAGTCCTTGTCCCCATGAGTCATCTAAATGGATAAAACATTTCAAAAAGGCAGGGAACAAGCAGATCCCTGAGCACCAGGACTAGG